>NC_071996.2:14129924-14432954 GCF_028885655.2 Pongo abelii
TTGGAATGGAGGGGAATGGAGTGGAATGTAATGGAGTGTAAATAAATGGAATTGAGTGGAGTGCAGTGGAGTGGAGGAGAATGGAATGGAGCGGAGTGGATTGGAACGGAATGGAATGGAGCAGAATGGAATGGAGTAGAGTGGAATGGATTGAAGTTGTGTGGATTGGAGCGGAGTGGAGTGGATTGGAACGGAATGGAGTAGAGCGGATTGGAATGGAATGGAGTTCAGTGGAGTGGAATGGAATGTAATGGAGTGTAATGGAATGGAAAGGAATGGAGTTGAATGGAATAGAGTAGACTGGAAGGGAGTGGAATGAAATGGATTGGAGTGGAATGAAGTGCAATGGATTGGAGGGGAATGGAGTGGAGTGGAGTGGAGTGCATAGGAATGGAATGGCATGGAATGGATTGGATAGGATTGTAATGGAGTGGAATGGTATGGAATGGAGTGGAGTGGAGAGGAGTGAAGTGGGGTGGAATGGAGGGGAGTGGAGTGGAACGGAGTGGATTGGAGTGGGATGGAGTTGAATGGCATGTAACGGAATGCATTGGAGTGGAATGGAGTTAAGTGGAATAAAATAGTGTGGAATCGAATGGAATGGATTGGAATGGAAGGGAGTAGAATGGAATACAGTGGAGTGGAGTGGAGTGCACTGGAATGGAATTCAATGTAATGGAGTGGAGAGGAATAGATTGGAGTGTAGTCGATTGGAAAGGAGCTGAGTGGCATGGAGTGGAGTGGAGTGGAATGGAGTGCAGTGGACTGTAATGGGGAGAAGTGGAATGGAATTGAGTGAAATGGAATGGAAAGGAATGCAGTGGAGTGGAGTGGAGTAAAGTGGAATGTAATGTAATGGAGTGAAATGGAATGGAATTTAGTGGAGTGGAGTGGAATGGAGAGGAATGGATTGGAATGGGGTGGAATGGAGTGGAATGGAATGGAATGGAATGGAGCAGAGTGGAGTCTAATGGAGTGGAGTGGCATGGAGTGGAATGAATTGGAGTGGAATGCAGTGGAGTGGAGTGGATGGAGTGGAGTGCAGTGGAATGGAATGAAAAGGCATGGAGAGGAGTGGAATGGAGTGGAGTGGAATGGAATGTATAGGATTGGAGTGGAGTGGAGTGGAGTGGAATGGAATGGAGCGGAGTGGAATTGAATGGAGTTCAGTGGAGCGGAAAGGAATGTAATGGAGTGTAACGGAATGGAAAGGAATGGAGTTGAATGAAATAGAGTGGAGTGGAAGGGAGTGGAATGGAATGGATTGGAGTGGAATGAAGTGCAATGGAATGCAGTGGAATGGAGTGGAGTGGAGTGGAGTGCATAGGAATGGAACGGCATGGAATGGATTGGATAGGAACGGAATGGAGTGGAGCGGTATGGAATGGAGTGGAGTGGAGAGGAGTGAAGTGGAGTGGAATGGAGGAGAGTGGAGTGGAACGGAGTGGATTGGAGTGGGATGGAGTAGAATGGCATGGAATGGAATGCATTGGAGTGGAATGGAGGGCAGTGGAGTGGAACAGAGTGGATTGGAGTGGGACGGAGTAGAATGGCATGGAATGGAATGCATTGGAGTGGAATGGAGTTAAGTGGAATAAAATAGTGTGGAATCAAATGGAATGGATTGGAATGAAAAGGAGTAGAATGGAATACAGTGGAGTGGAGTGGAGTGCACTGGAATGGAATTCAATGGAATGGAGTGGAGAGGAATAGATTGGAGTGTAGTCGATTGGAAAGGAGCTGAGTGGCGTGGAGTGGAGTGGAGTGGAATGCAGTGCAGTGGACTGGAATGTGGAGAAGTGGAATGGAATGGAGTGGAATGGAATGGAAAGGAATGTAGTGCAGTGGAAGGAGTAAAGTGGAATGTAATGGAATGGAGTGGAATGGAATGGAATTTAGTGGAGTGGAGTGGAATGGAGTGGAATGGATTGGAATGGGGTGGAATGGAGTGGAATGGAATGGAATGGAAAGGCACAGAGTGGAGTCTAATGGAGTGGAGTGGCATGGAGTGGAATGAATTGGAGTGGAATGCAGTGGAGTGGAGTGGATGGAGTGGAGTGCAGTGGAATGGAATGAAAAGGCATGGAGAGGAGTGGAATGGAGTGGAGTGGAATGGAATAGAGACGACTGGAATGGAGTTGAGTGGGCTGGAATGGAGTGGAAAGGAATGGAATGGAATGGAATGGAATGGAATGGAGTGGAGTGGAGTGGAATGGAGTGGAATTGAGTTCAATGGAATGGAAAGGAAAGTAATGGAATGGAGTGGTTTGAAGTGGAATGGACTGGAACGGATTGGAAAGGAGTGCAGTGGAGTTGAATGGAATGGAATGGAATGTAGTGGATGGGAGTGTAATGGAGTAGAGTGGAGTGGAATGGAATGGAATATTAGAGTGGTATGGAGTGGTGTGGAATGGAATGGAATGGAATGTAGTGAATTGGAGTGGATTGGAGTGAAGTGGAGCGGAATGGAGTGAAGTCTAATGGAGTAGAGTGGAACGGAATGGAATGGAGTGGAATGGAATGGAATGGAATGGAATGGAACGGAATGGAAAGGAATGGAAAGGAATGGAATGGAGTGGAGTGGAGTCCAATGGAGTGGAATGGAGTGGAATGTAGTGGAATGTAGTGGAATGAAGTGGAGTGGAATTGAAAGGAATGCAACGCAATGCGATTCAGTGGAGTGGAATGAATTGGAGTGGAATGGAGTGGAGTGGAGTGCATTGGAGTGGAATGGAATGGAATGTAGTGGAGTGGAGTGCAGTGGAATGAAATGGACTAGAATGGAATTCAATGGAGCGGAACAAAGTGGAGTGGAGTGGAATAGAGAGGAATGGAATGGAGTTGAATGGAGTGGAATGGTATGGAGTGGAGTTGAGTGGAGTGGAGTGGACTGGAGTGGAATGGCAGGGGATGGAATGGAAAGAGTGGAAAGGAGTGGAGTGGAATGGAACGGAATGGAGCAGACAGGAATGGAGAGCATTGGAGAGCAATTGAATGGAGTGGAGTGGAATGGTTGGTAATCAAATGAAGTGGACTACTGTAAAATGTAATGGAATGGAGTCCGGTCCAGTGGATTGCACTGGAATGGATTGGAATGGGGTGGAATGGAAAGGAGTGGGTTGGAATGGAGTGGCGTGGAGTGGAATTGAGAGGAATGGAATGGAGCGGAATGGATAGGAGCAGAGTTGAGTGAAATGGACTGGAGTGGAGTGGAATGGAGTGGAATGGAATGGAGTGGAAAGGAGTGGAATGGAGTGGAACGGAGTGCAATGGAGTGGAACGGAGTGGAGTTGAGTGGATGGAGTGGAGTGCAGTGGAATGGAATGGAATGGAATGGAGTGAAGTGGAGGAGATGGAGTGGAATGCAGTGGAAAGAAATGGAGAGGAATGGAATAGAGCGGAATGCAATGGAATGGAGTGAAGTGGAGCAGAGTGGAATGGAGTAGAGTGTAATGAAGTGGAATGGAATGTATTGGAGCAGAGTAGTGTTTAATGAAATGGAATGGAGTGGAGTGGAACGCAGTGGAATCACACGGAGTGGAATGGAGGGGAATGGAATGGAATGGAGTGGAGTGGAGTGGAATGTAGAGGATTGGATGGAGTCGAATGGAATGGAGTGCCGAGTAGTGGAATGGAGTGGAAGGGAATGGAATGGAATGGAATGGAATGCAAAGGAGTGGAGTTGAATGGAATGGAGTGGAATGGAGTTTAGTGGAGTTAAATGGAAAGAATGGAGTGTAATGAAATGGAGTGGAGTAGAATGGATTTTAATGGAATGGAGTGGAGTGGAGTGCACTGCAAATGCATGGAATGAATTGGAGTGGAGGGGAGTGGACTGGAATGGAGTGGAATGGATTGGAGTGGAATGGAGTGGAAAGGAATGGAATGGAGTGGAGCAGAGTGGAATGGAATGTAGTGGATTGAAATGGAGAGGAGTTGAGTGGAGAGGAGTTGCATGGAGCGGAATGGACTGGAGTGGAGTGGAATGGAGTGGATTGGAGTGGAGTGGAATGGAATGTAGTGGATTGGAATGGAGATGAGTTGAGTGGAGAGGAGTTGCATGGAGAGCAATGGACTGGAGTGGAGCGGAATGGAGTGGATTGGAGTGGAGTGGAATGGAATGTAACGGAATGGAGGGGAGTGGAATGGAGTGGAGTGGAGTTGAGTGGAGTGCGGTGTAGTGGAGAGGAGTGGAATAGAGTGGAAAGGAAACGGATGTAATGGAATGTTGTGGAGAGGAGTGGAGTGGAAAGGAGTTGAATGGAATGAAATGGAATGGAAATCAGTGGAGTGGAGTGGAGTGGAAAGGAGTTGAATGGAATGAAATCGAATGGAAATCAGTGGAGTGGAGTGGAATAGAGAGGAGTGGAATGGAAGGAAATGGAATGGAAAGCAGTGGAGTGGAATGGAATGGAGTGGAGTGGAGTGGAAAGCAGTGGAATGGAATGGAAACGAATGAAGTGGAATGGAACGGAATGACATGGAGTGGAGTTGAATGGAATGGAATGATATGGAATGGAGTAGAGTGGAGTGGAACAGAGTGGAGTGGAGTGGAAAGGAATGTAGTGGATTGGAATGGAACGGAGTGGAGTGCATTGGAAAGTAATGGAATGGATTGGATTGGAGTGGAGTGGATTGGAATGGAGTAGAATACAGTAGAATGGAGTGGAATTGAGTGGAGTTGAATGGAGTGGAGTGGAGTGCCGTGGAATGGAATAGAATGGAGTGGATTGGAATGGAATGGAGTCGATTGGAATGAAATGGAGTGGAGTGGAAAGGAGCGGAGTGGAATGGAGTGCAGTTGACTGGAATGGAGTCGAAAGGAATAGAATGGAGAGGAATGGAATGGAATGGAATGGAATGAAGTGCAGGGGAATAGAGTGGACTGGAGTGGAATGCAGTGGAGTGGAATGGAACGGAATGGAATGGAGTGGGGTGGAGTGGAATGCAGTGCAGAGGAGTGAAATGGAGTTGAATGGAATGGAATGGAATGAAGTGCAGTGGAATGGAGTGAAGTGGTATGGAGTAGAGTGGAATGGAATGGTATGGAGTGTAATTGAATGAAATGGAATGGATTGGAATGGAAGGGAGTGGGGTGGAGTGAAATGGAGTGGATTGTAGTGGAATGGAGTGGAGTGGAGTGCAGTGTATAGGAATGGAATGGAATGGAATGGAACGGAATGGAATGGAATGGAATGGAGTGGAGTGGAACGGAGTGGAGTGGAATGGAGAGGAGAGGAGTGCAGTGGAGTGGAATGGAATGGAGGGAAATGGAGTGGAATGCAGTTGAATGAAATGTAATGGATTGGAAAGGAGTGCAGTGGAATTGATTGGAGTGGATTGGAACTGACAGGTATGTAATGGAATGGAGTGGAGAGCAGTGGAAAGAGTGGAATAGAATGGAATGGAATGGAGTAGAGTGGAGTGCAGTGGAATGGAGTGAAATGGATTGGAATACAGTGGGGTGTAGTGCAAAGGAATGGAGTGGGAAGGGATGGATTGGAGTGGAATGGAATGGAATAGAGTGGAATGGATAGGAATGGCATAGAATGGAGTGGAAAGAAATGGAATGGAATGGAAAGGAGTGGAGTGGAGTGGAATGGAGTGGTGTGGAGATGAAAGGATTGAAAAAGAATGGAATGGAATGGAATGGAGTGGAGTGAAGTGGAGTGGAATGCAGTGGAATGGAATGGAATGGAGTGGAACGGAATGGAATTGAATGGAGTGGATTGGGGTGGAATGGACTGTAACGGAGTGGAAAGGAATGGAATAGAGTGGAATTGAATGGAATGGAGTGAAATGCGATGGAATGGAGTGGAATGTAGTGGAATGGAATGGAATGGAATGGTGTGGAGTGGAATGGAATGGAATGGAATGGTGTGGAGTGGAATGGAATGGAGTGGACAGGAATGAAAGGCAATGGAATGGAGTTGAGTGGAGTGGATTGGAGTTAGGAGGAATGGAGTGGTTTGGACTTGAATGGATTGGAGTGGAATGTAATGGAGTTGAATGGAATGCCATGGAATGGAATGGAGTGGAAAGGAATGGAAAGGAAAGGAATGGAGTGGAGTGGAGTGGAATGGAGAGGTTTGGACTTGAATGGAGTGAAGTGGAGTGGAATGGAGTGGAATGAATTGGAATTCAGTGGATTAGAATGGAATCCAATGGAATGGAATGGAGTGGAGTGGAGTGAAATGGAGTGGATTGCAGTGGAATGGATTAGAGTGGAGTGGAGTTTAAAGGAACAGAATGGAATGAAATGGAATGGAGTGGAGTGCAGTGGAGTTGAATGAGATGGAATGGAATGGAATGGAGTGGAGCGGAATGGAGTGGACTAAAGTGGAATGGAGTGGAGTGGAATGGAATGGATTGGAATGGAGAAGAGTGGAGTGGAATAGAGTTGAATGGAATGGAATGTAGTGCAGTGGAATGGAGTGAAGTGGAATGTAGTAGAGTGGAGTGGAGTGTATAGGAATGGAATGGAATGGAATGGAATGGAATGAAATGGAGTGAAGTGGAATGGAGTGCAGTGGTGTCGAGTGGAGTGCAGTGGCCTGGAATGGAATATAGTGGAGTGGAGTGGAGTTGCATGAAATGGAATGGAATGGAAAGAAGTGAGGTGGAATTGACTGTAGTAGATTGGAAGTGACAAGAATGGAATGGAATGGAGTGGAGTGGAATGGAAAGAGTGGAATGCAATGGAATGGAATGGAATGGAATTGAGTGCAGTGGAGTAGAACGGAATGGATTGGAATGCAGTGAAGTGTAGTGGAATGGAATGGAGTGGAATGGAATGGATTGGAGTGGAATGGAATGGAATGGAGTGGAATGGTATGGAATGGCATGGATTGGAGTGGAGTGGCCTGGAATGGGGTGGAGTTGGTTGGAGTGGAAAGGAGTGGAATGAAATGAAATGGAATGGAATGGAATGGAATTGAGTGCAGTGGAGTAGAATGGAATGGATTGGAATGCAGTGAAGTGTAGTGGAATGGAATGGAGTGGAATGGAATGGATTGGAGTGGAATGGAATGGAATGGAGTGGAAAGGTATGGAATGGCATGGATTGGAGTGGAGTGGCCTGGAATGGGGTGGAGTTCGTTGGAGTGGAAAGGAGTGGAATGAAATGGAATGGAATGGAATGGAGTGGAGTTGAGTGGAATGGAGTGGAATGGATTAGAATGGAATGGATTGATGTCGATTGAAGTGCATTGGACTGGAATGGAGTGGAGAGGCATGGAGTGAAGTGGAGTGGAATGGAATGGAATGCAGTCTTGTGGAATGGAGTGGAGTGGAGTGGAGTGGAGTGGAACGGTGTGGAGTGGAATGTAATGGGATGGAAAGGAATGTAGTGGAGTGGAGTGGAATAAAGAGGATTTCAGTGTAATGGAGTGGAGTGTAGTGTAATGGAGTGTAGTGGAATGGAAAGGAATGGAGTGGAGCAGAGTGAAAAGGAATGGAATGGATTGGAATGGTATGGAAAATTTTGGAGTGTAATCAAATTGACTGGAGTGGAATGGAGTGAAATGGAATGGAGTGGAGTGGAGTGGAGTGCAATAGAATGGAATGGAGTGGAGTGGAATGGAGTGGAATGGAATGGGATGGAATAGATTGGAGCAGAGTGGAGTGCAGTGGGTTACAGTGGAATGCAATGGAATGGAATGGAGTGGAGTGGAATGGAATGGAGTGCAGTGGAATGGGAAGGAATGGAACGGAGTTGAGTGGAAGGGAGTGGAGTGAAATGGAATGGAGTGGAGTGGACTGGAATGGAGATGAGTGGAATGGAATGCAATGGAGTGGAGTGGAGTGGAATGGAGTGGTTTGGTGTGGAATGGAGTGGAGTAGAATGGAATGGAATGGAATGAGGTGCAATGGAATGCAATGGAGTGGAGTGTATTGGAATGAAGTTGAATGGAATGGAAAGGTATGGAGTCTAGACGAATGGAGTTGAGTAGAATGGAGTAGATTGGAATGGAATGGAATAGAGTGGAATGAAATGGAATGGAATGGAATGGAGTGGAGTGGAGTGGAATGCAGTGGAATGGAGTGGAATGGAAAGGAATCGAATGGAGTGCAGGGGAATGTAGTGGAGTAGAATAGAGTGGAGTGGACTGGAATGGAATTGATTGGAATGGATTTTAATGGAGCGGAGTGGAGTGGAGTAGAGGGTAACATAGTGTAGTGGAGTGGAATGGAGGGGAATGGATTGGAGTGCAGTTGAGTGGACTTGAATGAAATTAAGTGGAGTGTAGCGGAGTGTAGTGGAATGGAATAGAAATGAGTGGACTGCATTGGAGTGGAGAGGAGTGGAATGGGGAGGAATGGTGTGGAGTGGAATAGAATGGAGTGGAGTGACATGGAATTGAGTACAGAGGAATGGAGTGGAATGAAATGGAGTGGAGTGGAGTGCAGTGAAATGGAATAGATTTGAGTGGAGTGGAGTGGACTGGTATGGAGTGGATTAGACTGGTATGGAGTGGAGTGCCCTGGAATGGAGTGGAGTGGAATGGAATGGAGTGGAATAGAACGGAATTCAATGGAGTGGAGTGGAATGGAGTGGAGTGGAATGGAGTAGAGTGGAATGGAATGGAATGGAATGCAATGGAATGGAATGGAGTGGAATGGAGTGGAAAGGAGTGCAGTGGAGTGGAATGGAGTGGAATGGAATGGAGTAGAGTGGAATGGAATGGAATGGAATGGAGTGGAATGGAATGGAATGGAGTGGAATGGAGGAATGGAGTGGAAAGGAGTGCAGTGGAGTGGAAAGGAGTGGAGTAGAGTGGAATGGAAAGAATGGAATGTTATGGAGTGGATTACAATGGAGTGGAGTGGAATGGAATGGAGTGGAGCGCAGTGGAGATGTTTGGAATGCAGTGGAGTGGATTGGAATGGAATGAAATGTAAAGGAATAGAACAGGGTGGAGTGGAATGGAGACGAATGGAATGCAGTGGAATTGAGTGGAGTGTAGTGGACGGGAGTGGAGTGGAGTGTAATGGAATACAGTGAATGGAGTGGAGGGGAATGGATTGGAGTGGAGTGTAATGGATTGGAATGGAGTGGAGTGGAATGTAGTGGAATAGAATGGAAAGGAGTGGAGGCGAATGGAGTGTAATGGAGTGTATAGGAGATGAATGGAGTGGAAGGGACTGGAATGGAGTGGAATGGAATGGAACGGAATGGAATGGTATGGATTGCAGTGGAGTGGAATGGAGTAGAATGTAATGGATTGGAGGGGACTGGAGTGGAGTAGAATGGAGTGGAACGGAATGGCGTGGGATGGAATGGAGTGGAGTGGAATGATGTGGAGTGAAAAGGTATGGAATGGAGTACAGTGGAATGGAGTGAAGTGGAATGCAGTGAAGTGAAGTTGAGTGTAGTGGAGTGGGATGGAATGGAATGGAATGGAAACTGTGATTTTCCCACTGTGCTCCAGGCGGAGCGACAGAGTGAGACACTCTCGAAAGGAAGGAATGGAATGGAATGCAGTGGAATGGAATGGAATGGAATGGAATGCAGTGGAATGGAATGGAATGGAATGGATTGGATTGGATTGGACTGGAGTGAGTGGAGTAAAGTGGATTGGAGTGGAATGGAGAGGAATGGAATGGGATGGAATGGATGTAATGAACTGGAGTGCAGTGTGGTGGAGTGGAGAGCAGTGGAGTGGAACGGAATGCAATGGGATGGAGTATAATTGAGGGAGTGTAGTGCAGTGCAGTGGAGAGGAGTGGAATGGAGTGGAATGAAATCGATTTTAATGCAATGTATGTGAGTGGAGTGGTGTGTAATGGAATGGAATGGAGTGGAGTAGAATGCAATAAAAAGGAGAGGAATGGAATGGAAATATATGGAGTGGAATGGAATGGAGTGGAGAGGAATGGAGGGGAATGAAATGGAGTGGATTGGTGTGGAGTGGAATGGAATGGATTGGTGTGGAGTGGAATGGAGTGGAATGGAGTGGAGTCAAGTACAGTGGAATTGAATGGAATGGAGTGGAGTCAAGTACAGTGGAATTGAATGGAATGGAGTGGAGTGGCATGGAATGGAGTGTAGTGGAATGGAATGGAATGGAATTCAGTGGAGTTGAGAGGAGTGGAATGGAATGCAGTGAAGTGGAAAGGAATGCAATCGAATGGAGTGGAGTGGAGTGGAATGGAGTGGAGTGGACTGGAATGGAGTTGAATGGAATGGAATGGAATGGAATGGAATGGAGTGGAGTGGATTGGAGTGAGGTGGAATTGAGTAGAGTGGAGTGGAATTGAATGGAATGGAATGGAAAGGAGTAAAGTGGAGTGGAATGGAATGGAGTAGATTGGAATGGAGTGGAATGGAATGGAGTGGAATGGAGTGGAATGGAGTGGTGTGGATAGGAGTGGAGTGGAGAGGAGTGGAATGGAGTGGAGTGGAGTGAAGTGGAATGGGATGGAATGGAATAGAATTGAAGCTGAGATAGTCCCACTGTACTCCAGTCTGAGTGACCGAGGGAGATACTCTCAAAAGAAAGGAATGGAATGGAATGCAGTGGAATGGAATGGATTGGATTGGAGTGGAATGGAGAGGAAGGGAATGGGATGGAATGGAATGGAATGGAATGGAATGGAATGGAATGAAGTGGAGTGGAGTGTGGTGGAGTGGAGTGCAGTGGAGTGGAGTGGAATGCAATGCGATGGAGTGGAATGGAGTGGAGTGGAGTGCAGTGGAGTGTAGAGGAGTGGAATGGAGTGGAATGAAATCGAATGTAATGCAAAGCAGTTGAGTGGAGTGGTGTGCAATGGAATGGAGTTGAGTGGATTGGATGGAATGAAAAGGAGTGGAATGGAATGGAAAGGTATGGAGTGGAATGGAATGGAGTGCAGAGGAATGGAGTGGAATGCAATGGAGTGGATTGAGGGCGAGTGGAATGGAATGGATTGGAGAGGAGTGGAATGGAGTGGAGTTGAGTGGAATGGAATGGAATGGAGTTGAGTAGAGTGGAGAGTAGTTGAATGGAATGGAGTGGAGTGGACTGTAATAGAGTGGAGTGGAATGGAATGAAGGTGAATGGAATGGAATGGAGTGGAGTGGAAAGGAGTGGAGTGGAATGGAGTAGAGTGGAGTGGAATGGAGTAGAGTGGAATGGAATGGAATGGAGTGGAATGGAATGGAATGGAAAGGAGTGAAGTGGAGTGGAATGTCGTGAAGTGGAGTGGAATGGAGTGGAATGGATTGAAGTGGAGTGGATGGGAGATGAATGGAAAGGAGTAGATTGGATTGGAGTGTGCAGGAATGGAATGGAACAGAATGGATTGGAGTGGAATGGAGTGGAGTTGAGTGGAATGGAGAGGAATGGAATGGTGTGGAATTGAATGGAGTGGAGTGGAGTGGAATGGAATGGAGTAGAGTGGAATGGAATGGAGAGGGTGGAGTGAAATGTAATTGAATGGAATGGAGTGTAATGGAATGGATTGGAATGGAATGGAGTATAATGGAGGGGAATGGAGTGGAATGAAGTGTAGCGTAGTGCAATACAGTAGAATGGAATGGAATGGAGTGAAATGGAATGGAATGGTGAAGAGTGGAATGGAATGGAATGGAGTGAAATGGAATGGAATGGTGAAGAGTGGAGTGGAATGGACTGGAATGGAATGGAATGGAATGGAATGGAATGGAGTTAAGTGTAGTGGAAAGGAGTGCAGTGGAGTGGAATAGAGTGGATTGGAGTGGAATGGAATGGATGGATTGCTTTGCAGTGGAATGTAATGGAGTGGAGTGGAATGGAGTGGATTGGAATGCGGTGGAGTTGAATGGAATGGAGTGGAGTGGAGAGGAGTGGATTGGAATGAAATGTAAAGGAATGGAATGGGGTAAAGTGGAATGGAGTTGAGTGGAGTGGAATGGAGTGGATTGGAATGCGGTGGAGTTGAATGGAATGGGGTGGAGTGGAGAGGAGTGGATTGGAATGAAATGTAAAGGAATGGAATGGGGTGAAGTGAAATGGGGTGGATTGGAGTGGAATGGAGTGGAGTGTAATGGAGTAGAGTGAATGGAGTGAAGGGGAATGGAGTGGAGTAGAGTGTGGTGTAATGGAATGGAATGGAGTGGAGTGGAATGTAGTAGAATGGAATGGAGTGGAGTGGAGGGGAATGGAGTGTAATGGAGTGTATAGGAGTTGAAAGGAGTGGAATGGACTGGAATGGAGTGGAAAGGAATGGAACGGAATGGAAATTGTATAGAGTGGAGTGGAAAGGAATGCAGTGGAATAGAATGAAGTGGAGTGGCGTGGAGTAGATGGACTGGAATGGAATGGAGTAGAGTGGAATGGAGTGGAGTGAAAAGGAATGAAATGGAATGGAGTGCAGTGGAATGGAGGGGAATGGAGTGGAGTGGAGTGGAGTGCAGTGTAGTGGGATGGAATGGAATGGAATGGAAGCTGAGATTCTCCCACTGCACTCCAGGCTGAGTTACAGAGTGAGATACTCTCGAAAGGAAGGAATGCAATGGAATGCAGTGGAATGGAATGGAATGGATTGGATTGGACTGGAGTGGTGTGGAGTGAAGTACATTGGAGTGGAATGGAGAGGAATGGAATGGGATGGAATGGAATGGAATGAAGTAGAGTGGAGTGTGGTGGAAAGGAGTGCAGTGGATTGGAGCGGAATGCAATGGGATGGAGTGAAAAGGAGTGGAGTGGAGTGCAGTGGAGTGCAGAGGAGTGGAATGGAATCGAATGTAATGCAATGTAGTTGAGTGGAATGGTGTGCAATGGAATGGAATGGGATGGAGAGGAATGGAAAGAAGAGGAGTGGACTGGAATGGAAAGGAATGGAGTGGAATGGAATGGAGTGGAGAGGAATAGAGTGGAATGTAATGGAATGGATTGGAGTGGAGTGGAATGGAATGGATTGGTGCGGGGTGGAATGGAGTGGAATGGAGTGGAGTCGATTGCAGTGGAATGGAATGGAATGGAGTGGAGTGGCATGGAACGGAGTGGAGTGGAATGGAATGGAATGGAGTGGAATGGAGTGGAGAGGAGTGGAATGTAATCGACGGGAGTGGAAAGGAATGCAAAGGTATGGAGTGGAGTGGAGTGGAATGCAGTGGAGTGGACTAGAGTGGAGTTCAATGGAATGGAATGGAGTGGAGTGCAGCGCAATAGAGTGAAGTGGAATTGAGTAGAGTGGAATGGAGTGGAATGGAATCAAATGAAAGGAGAGAAGTGGAGTGGAATGGAGTAGATTGGAGTGGAGTGGAATGGAATGGAGGGGAATGGAGTGGAATGAAGTGGTGTGGATAGGAGTGGAGTGGAGTGGACTGGAATGAAGTGGAATGGAAGCTGAGATTGTCCCACTGCACTCCAGGTTGAGTGACAGAGTGAGATACTCTCGAAAGAAAGGAATGGAATGAAATGCAGTGGAATGGAATGGAATTGAATGGACTGGAGTGGAATGGAGTGAAGTGGATTGGAGTGGAATGGAGAGGAAGGGAATGGGATGGAATGGAATGGAATGAAGAGAAGTAGAGTGTGGTGGAGTGGAGTGCAGTGGAGTGGAGCGGAATGGAATGGGATGGAGTGGAATGGAGTGGAGTGGGTGCAGTGGAGTGCAGAGGAATGGAAGGGAGTGAAACGCACTGGAATTGACTTGACTGGAATGGAATGGAGTGAAATAGATTGGAATGGATTGAAATGGATTGGATTGGTGTGGAATGGATTGGAGTGGACTGGAGTGTAAAGGAACGGGATGGAATGGAATGGAGTGGAGTGGAGAGGAATGGCGTGGAGTGGAATGGAGTGGAGTGGAGTGGAGTGCAGTGGAATGGAATGAAATGTAATGGAGGGGAGTAGAGTGGAGTGCAGTGGAGTTGAATGAAATGGAATGGAATGGAATGGAGTGGATTGGAGTGGAAAGGATTGGAGTGGATTGGCAGTGACAGGAATAGAATGGAGTGGAATGGAATGGAGTGGAGTGGAGGACACTGGAGAGGAGTGGAATGGAATGTAGTGGAGTTTAGTGGAATGGAGTGGAATGAATTGGAATTGAGTGGATGGGAATGGAATGGAGTGGAGTGGAGTGAAATGGAGTGGATTGGATTGGAATGGAGTGCAGTGAAGTAGAGTGAACAGGAATGGAGTAGAATGGAGTGAAATGGAGTGGAATGGAGTGGACTGTAGTGGAGTGCAGTGGAATGGATTGGAATAGAGTGGATTGAAATGGAATGGAGTGGAGTGGAATTTAGTGGAGTGGACTGGAGAGGAGTGGATTCGAGTGGAATGGAGTGGAGAACAGTGGAATGGGCTGGAATGGAATGGAATATAATGGAATGGAGTTAAGTGGAGTGGAAAAGAGTGGACTGGGTTGGAATGGAGTGGAGTGGAAAGGAAACGAATGGAGTGGAGTGGAGTGGAATGCAGTGGAGTAGAGTGGAATGGAAATGAATGGAATAGAATGGAATGTAATGTAGTGGAATGGAGTGCAGTGTAATGGAGCAGAGTGGAACGGAAAGGTATGGAGTGGAATGGATTGGGTTGGAATGGAATGGAAATGAATGGAGTAGAATGGAGTGAAATGGAGTGGATGGTAGTGGAATGCAGTGGAGTGGAGTTGAGTTTAAAGGAATGATGAGGAATTTAATGGATTTGAATGGAATGGAGTGTAATGGAGTGGAGTGGAGAGCAGTGGAGTGGAATGGAATGGAGTGGAGTTTAGTGGAGTGGAGATGAATGAAATGGAACGGAATGGAGTGGAGTGTAATTGAGTGGAGTGGATTGGAATTTAGAGGTATGGAATTCAATGGAGTGGAATGGAGTGGAAGGAATGGAGTGGAATGGAATGGAATGGAATGCAATGTAATGGAATGAAATGGAGAGGAGGGTAGTGGAATGGAGTGGAATGGATTGGAATGGAGTGGTGTGGAATGCAGTGGAATGGAATGGAATAGAATGGCATGTAATGCAGTGGAATGGAGTGGAGTGTAATGGAGTAGAGTGGAATGGAATGGTATGAAGTGCAATGGAGTGGATTGGAATGGAATGGCATGGAATGCAATGGAGTGGAATGGAGTGAAATGGAGTGGATGGTAGTGGAATGGAGTAGAGTGGAGTTGAGTGTAAAGGAATGGAATTTAATGGATTTGAATAGATTGGAGTGTAATGGAGGGAAGTGGAGAGCAGTGGAGTGGAATGGAATGAAGTGGAGTTTAGTGGAGTGGAGATGAATGAAATGGAATGGAATGGAGTAGAGTGAAATTGAGTGGAGTGGATTGGAATTTAGAGGTACGGAATTGAATGGAGTGGAATGGAGTGGCAGGAATGGAATGGAATGGAAGGGAATGCAATGGAATGGAATGAAATGGAGAGGAGGGTAGTGGAATGGAGTGGAATGGATTGGAATGGAGTGGTGTGGAATGCAGTGGAATGGAATGGAATAGAATGGCATGTAATGCAGTGGAATGGAGTGGAGTGTAATGGAGTAGAGTGGAATGGAATGATATGAAGTGCAATGGATTGGATTGGGATGGAATGGAATGGAATGCAATGGAGTGGAATGGAGTGAAATGGAGTGGATGGTAGTGGAATGGAGTAGAGTGGAGTTGAGTGTAAAGGAATGGAATGGAATTTAATGGATTTGAATAGAGTGGAGTGTAATGGAGTGGAGTGGAGTTGAGTGGAGTGGAGTGGAGGTGAGTGAAATGGAATGGAATGGAGTGGAGTGTAATTGAGTGAAGTGGACTGGAATTTAGAGGAATGGAAGGGAATAGAGTGCTGTGGAGTGGAAGGAATGGAATGGAATGGAATGGGATGTAATGGAATGAAGTGGAGAGTAGTGGAATGGAATGGAATGCATTGGAATGGAGTGGTGTGGACTGGAGTGGCATGGAATGGAATAGACAGGAGTGGAATTTAGTGGAGTTGAATGGAATGGAGTGGAATGGAATAGAGTGGAATTAAATGGAACAGAGTGGAGTGGAGTGGAGTGGAGTAGAACGGAATGGAGTGGAGTGAAATGGATTGTAATGGAATGGAGTGGAGTGCAGTGGAATGGAATGGAATCAGTGGAGTGGAATGGAGTGGACTGGAATGGAGTTGAACAGAGTGGAGGGCAATGGAGTTTAATGGAATGGAATGGAATGGAGTGCTGTGGAGTGGAATGGATTGGATTGAAAACGAGTGCAGTGCAGTGGAATGGAATGGAATGCAGTGGAGTTTAGTGGCGTGGACTGTAATGGAGTGGAATGCAGTAAAACTTAATGGAATGGAGTGGAGTGGAGTGGAATGAAATGAAATGGAATGGAGTGTAGTGGAGTGGAATGGTTTGGAATGGAATGGAATGGAACAGAATGGAATGGAATGGAATGGAATGGAAAGCAGTGGTGTGGAGTGCAATGGATTGGAAAGGAATTGAATGGAGTGCAATGGAATGGAAAGGAATGGAGTGGAGTGGAGTGGAGTGGACTGGAATGGAGTGACATGGAGTAAAATGGAGTAGAGTGGAGTGCAGTGGATTGTAATGGAATGGAATTGAAAGGAATGGAATGGAGTGGAGTGGACTGGAATGGATTGGAATGGCATGGAGTGGAGTGCAGTAGAATGGAATGGAATGGAGTGGATTGGAATGGAGTGCGGTTGAATGGAATGGACTGGAATTGAGTGGAATGGAATGGAATGGACTGCAATGAAATGGAATGGATGGGAATTTATTGGAATGCCATGGAATGGAGGGGAGTGGAATGGAATGGAGTGGAGTGGAGTGGAAAGGAGGGAAATGGAATGCAATTGAATGGAATGGAGTGGAGTGGAGTAGAATGGAGTGGAGTGGAATATAATGGAATGGAATGTAGTGGAGTGGAATGGAATGGAGTGGACTGGAATGGAATGGAGTGGAGTGGAATGGAATGGAGTGGAATGGAGGGGAATGGAGTGGAATGTAATGGAGTGGAGTGGAATGGAGTTGAATGGAATGGAAACGAGTGTAATGGAATGTAAAGGAATGGAATGGTATGGAGTGGAGTGGATTGGTGTGGAGTATAATGGAGTGGTACGGAATGGAGTGGAACGGAATGGAGTGGAGTGAAATGGAGTGGAGTGGAGAGGAATAGAGTGGAATGGAAAGGAGTGGAAATAAATGGAATAGGATGCAGTGGGGTGGAGTGGAATGCAATGGAGTGTGGTGGAATGGATTGGAATGGAATGGAATGGATTGCAATGGAATGGAATGGAATGGAGTCAAGTGGAGTTGAGTGGACTAGAATGGAGTGGAAGGGAGTGGAATGGAGCGGAATGGAGTGGAGTGGAATAGAGTGGAATGGAATGGAATGGAATGGAATTGAATGGAATGGAATGAGGTGGAGTTGAGTGGAATTGAGTGGAATCGCTTGGAATGCAGTGGAGTGGAGTGGAATGGAATGCAATAGATTGGAACGGAGCGGAGTGTAATGGAGAGGAGTGGAATGGAGTGGAGTGGAGTGGAATGGAAAGGAATGGAGTGGACTGGAATGGAGTGGAATGGAATGGAGTAGAACAGAATGGACTGGAGTGTAGTGGAGTGGATTAGAGCGGAGTGTAATGGAATGGAGTGGTGTGGAATGGACTGGAATGGAATGGAGTAGAGTGGAGGGGACTGGAAAGGAATGGAATGCAGTGGAGTGGAATGGAGTGGAATGGAATGGAGTGAAATGGAATGGAGTGGAGTGGAATGGATTGGAATGGAATGGAATGCAATGGAATGTAATGGAATGGAAAACAGTGGAGTGTAATGGATTGGAGTGGAGTGAAGTGAACTGGAGTGGAATGGAATGGATTGCAGTGGATTGGAATGGAGTTGAGTGGAGATACATGCAATGGAATGGAGTAGAAAGGAATGCAATTCAGTGGAGTGTAATAGAAAGGAGGACAGTGGAATGGAGTACAATGGAATGGAGTGGAGTGGAGTGCAGTGGAATGGAGAGGATTGGAGTGGACTGGAGTGTAATCGATTGGAATGGAGTGGAGTGGAATGCATGGAGGGGAGGGCAGTGGAATGCAATGGAATGGAATGGTCTGGAATGGAATGGAATGGAGTGGAATGGAATGTATTGGAGTTTAGTGGAGTGGAGGGGAATGGATTGGAGTAGACTGGATTGGAGAGGAATGGACTGGAGTAGAGTAGAACGGAATGGAATGGAACGGAATGGAGTGGAGTGCAGTGGAATGGAGTGGAGTGAAATGGAGTGGAGTGGAGTTACATGGAATGTAATGAAATAGAATGGAGTGGAGTGCAGTAGAATGGCATGAAATTTATTGGAGTGGAGTTTAGTGGACTGGAATGAAGTGGAAAAGAGTGGAATGGAGTGGAGTGGAAAGGCGAGGATTGGAATGAAATGGAACTGAATGGAATGGGGTGGATTGTAGTGGAATAGAGTGGAATGGATTGAAATGGAATGGATTGGGTTGGAATGCAGTCGATTGGAGTGCAATGGAATGGAATGGAGTGGAGTGGAATGGAATGGAGTGAAGTGGAATGGAGTGGAGTGGTGTGGAATGGAATGGAATGGAGTGGGATGGATTGGAGTGGAGTGGAGTGGAGTGGAATAGAGTGGAATGGAATGGAATGGAAAGGAATGGAGTGGAGTGAAACGGAGTAGAGTGCAGTGCAGTGGAGTGGAATTGAATGGTGTGTAGTGGAGCGGAGTGGATTGGCGAGGAGTGGAGTGGAATGAAATGAAGTGGAATGGAAAGGAGTGGAGTGAAATGGAGTGGAGTGGATTGGAATGGAGAGGAATGGAATGCAGTGGAAAGTAATGGAGTGGAATGGAGCAGAGTGGAGTGGAGTGGAATGGAGTAGAATGAATTGGAGTGGAATGAAGTGGAGTGGAATGGTGTGGAATGGAATGGAGTGGAGAATAGTGCAGTGGAATGGAATGGAATACAATGGATTGGATTGGAATGGAGTGGAGTGGAATGGAATGGAGAGGAGTGGAGAGGAGTAGGGTGGAGTGGAATGTAATGGAGTAGAAGGTTGTGGACTCGAATGTATTGGAATGGAATGGAATGCAGTGGAATGGCGTGGAGTGGAATGCAGTGGAATGGAATGGAATGCAATATAATTGAATGGAATGAAATGGAGGGGAGCAGATTGTAATGGAGTGGAGTGGAGAGAACTACAGTGGAATTTAGTGAGGTGGAATGGAATGGCATGGAGTGAACTGGAGTGGAAAGGAGTGGAATGGAATGGAGTGGAGTGTAATGGATTGAAGTAGAGTAGAATGGAATGTATTGGAGTGGAGTGGAATGGACTGGAATAGAATGGAGTGTAATGGAGAGCAGTGGAAAGGAATGGAATGGAGTGGAGTAGATTGGAGTGGACTGGAATGGAGTGGAATGGACTGGAATTCAGTGGAATGCAGTGGTGTGTTATGGAGTGCAATGGAAATTAATGGAATGGAATGGAATGGAGTATAGTGGAATGGAAAGGAGTGGAGTGGTGGGGAGAGACATGGAGTGGAATGGATTGGAGTGAAGTGGAATCGAATGGAGAGGAGTGGAGTGGAATGGAATGGAATGGAGTTAAATGGAGTGCAATTGAAAGGAGTGGAATGGAAAGGATAGGATTGTAATGGAATGCAATGGAATGGAGGGGACAAATGTGGAATGGAGTGGCCTAGAATGGCATGGAGTAGAGTGGTGTGGAGTGGACTGGAATGAAGTTGTAGGCAGTGGAATGGAGTGGAGTGGAATTGAGTGGAATGGAATGGAATGGAATGGAGTAGTGTGGAATGGAATGGAGTGGAGTGGAGGGGAGTGAAAAGGATTGGAGTGGAGTGGAATGGAAGGGAGAGGAATGGAGTGGAATGGATTTGAATGGAATGGAATGGACTGGAAAGGAGAGGAGTGGAATGGAGGGCAAAGGAATGGAGTGGAGTGGAGTGCAATGGAATGGAATAGAATGGAGTGGAGTGGAGTGGAGTGGACTGGAATGGAATGGATTGGAGTGGAATGGAGTGGAAAGTAATGGAGTGGAATGGAGTGGAATGGAATGGAGTGGAGTAGTATGGAATGGAATGGAGTGGGGTGGAGTGGAGTGGAGTGGAAAGGAGTCGAGTGGAGTGGAAAGGAATTGAGTGGAGTGTAGTGCAATGTAATGGAATGGAGTGGAATGGAATGGAATAGAATGGAATGGAATGGAATGGAGTGGAATGGAATGCGGTTTAGTGGAACGCAGTGCAATGGAATGGAGTGGAGTGGAGTGGAGTGGAGTGGATCAGAATGGAAGGTAATGGAAAGTAGCGGAATACAGTGGAACGGAATGCAGTGGAACGGAATGCATTGGAAAGGAGTGGAGTGGAGGGGAATTAAATGGAATGGAATGGCATGGAGTGGAATGGAGTGGAAAGGAAAATTGTGGATTGAAGTGGAATGGATTGGGTTGGAGTGGAATAAAGTCGAATGGAGTAGATTGGAATGGAATGGAATGGAGTGGAGTGGAATGGAGTGGACTGGAGTGCAATGGAGTGGAATGAAAAGGAGTGGAAAGGAGCTGAGTGGATTGGAGTGCAGTGGAATGAAATTTAATGGAATGAAATGTCGTGGATTGTAATGGAGTGGAGTGGACTGGAATGGAGAGGACTGAAATGATGTGAAATGGAATGGAGTAGAGTTGACTGGAGAGTATTGGAGTGGAATCGATTGGAGTGGAGTGGAATGGAATGGAATGGAGTGGAGTGGAATGGAGCGGAATGGAATTGAGTGGAATGGGGTTGTGTGGAGTGGAATGTAGTGGAATGGACTGGAATGTAGTGGAAAGAGTAGAATGGAAGGAAATGGAGTGGACTGGAATGGAATGGAGTGCATTTTAGTGGAATGGAGCGGAATGGATTGGAGTGGAATCGAACAGAGTGGAGTGGAGAGGAATAGAGTGGAGTGGAATTGAGTGGAGTGGAGTGGAATGGAATAGAAAGTAGTGGAATAGAAACGAAAGGAATGGAGTGGAATGGAATATGGTGGAATGCAATGGAGAGGAGTGGATTGGAGTGGAATGGAAAGGAGTGGAATGGAGTGGAGTGGAGTGGAGTGCAGTGGAATGGAAAGGAATGAAAGAGAGTTTACTGGAATAGAATGGAGTGGAATGGAGTGTAGTGTAATGGAATTGAGTGCAATGGATGGAATGGAATGGAATGAAGTGAAATGGAACAGAATGGAGTGCAATGAAATAGAATAGAGTGGAATGGATTGGAATGGAATGGAGTGGAATGTTGTGCAGTGGAATGGAATGGAATGGAGTGGAGTAGAGTGGACTGGAATGGAGAGGAATGGAATGGAAAGGAATGGAGTGGAATGGGATAGAATGTAGTGGAATGCAGTGGGATGGAATGGAGTGAAGTGGAGTGGATTGGAATGAAATGGAGTGGAGTGGAATGGAGCGGAATAAAACGGAGTAGAATGGAGTACAGTGAAGTGGAGTGCAGTGCAGTGGAATGAATGCAATGGAATGCAGAGGAGTGGAATGGATTGGAGTGAAGTGAAATGGAATGGAATGGACTGGAATGAAGTGGAGTGGATTGGAGTGGAATGGAATGGAGTGGTATGTAGTGGAGTGGAGTGGACTGCAATGGAACGGAATGAAATGGAATGGAGTGGAGTATAGTGCAATTGAGTAGAGTGGAGAGGATTGGAGTTGAATAGAATGTAACGGAATGGATTGGAATGGATTGAAATGGAATGGAAGGGACTGGAATGGAATAGAATGGAATGCAGAGGAATGAAGTGGAATGAAGTGGAATGAAGTGGACTGAAGTGGGATGGAGAGGAGAGGAGTGGAGTGGAGTGGAATGGAATGGAATGGAATGCAATTATGTGGAGTGGAATGGAATACAGTGGAGTGCAGAGGAGTGGAATGGAATGCAGTGTTATGGAGAGGTCTGGAGTGGAATTAAATGGAATGGAATGGAATGGGATGGGGTGGAATTGAATGGAGTGGAGTGGAGTGGAATGGAATGGAATGGAATGGAAAGCAGTAAAGAGGAATGGAGTGGAGTGGAGTGCAGTGGAGTGGAATGGAATGGAGTGGGGTGGAGAGGAGTGGAGTGGAATGAAATGAAATGGAATGGAATGGAATGGAGTGGAAAGCAGTGGAAACGAATTGAGTGGATTGGAGTGGAACAGAGTGGTTTGGATTGGAATGGAGTGGAATCCAATTGAATGAAATGGAATGGAGTGGAGTGGAATGGGGTGGAGTGAAGTGGAATGAAGTGGAATAGAGTGGAATGGACAAGAAAGGAAAAGAATGGAGTGGATTGGAGTGGAGTGGACAGGAGTGGGGTGGAATGCAATGAAAAAGAGTGGAGTGAAGTGGAATGGGGTTGATTGGAGTGGAATGGAGTTCAATGGAATGGATTGGAATGGAATGCAGTGGGGGGAATGGAGTGGAGTGGAATGGAGTGGGGACGACTGGAATAGAGCGGAGTGGAGTGGAATGGAATCGAATGCTATGAAATGGAGTGAAGTGGAATGGAGTGGAATGGGATGGAGAGGAGTGGATTTGAGTGCAGTGCAGTGGAGTGGAGTGGAATGGAATGGAATGGATTGGAATGGAAGGGAGTGGAATGGAATGAAATGGAAAGCAGTGGAATGGAGTGGAGTGGGGTGGAATGGAGAGGAATGAAATGGAGTGGAATGCAATGGATTGGAATGGAGTGGAGTGGAGAGGAATGGATTGGAGTAGAGTGGAATTGAGTGGAACGGAATGGAGTGGAGTGGAGTGGAGTGTAATGGAATGTAATGGATTGGAGTGGAAAAGAGTGAAATGGAATGTAGTGGAAGGGTGTGTAATGGAAAGAAATGGAGTAGAGTATAGTGGAATGGAGTGGAATGGAGTGGACTGGACTGGAACGGAGTACAACGGAATGGAATGGAATACAATGGAATGGAATAGAATGGAATGGAGTGGAGTGGAATCGTCTGGAATAGAGTGCAATGGAATGGAGTGAAGTGAGTGGACTGGAGTGGAATGGAATTGAGTGGAGCAGAATGGATTCGAATGGAGTGGAATGGATTTAAATGGAGTGGAATGGAGAGGAGTGGAATGGAGTGGAATGGAATGGAATGGAGTAGAGGGGAATAGAATGGAGGGAGTATCGTGGAGTGGAGTGGAGTAGAGTCGAATGGAATGAAGTGGATTTGAGTGGAATGGAATGGAATGGAGTGGAGTGGAATGGAATGGAATGGAGTGGAGTGGAATGGAATGGAATGGAGTGGAATGGAATGGAATGGAGTGGAATGGAATGGAGTGGAATGGAATGGAATGGTATGGAGTGGAATGGAGTGGAGAGGATGGAGTTGAGTGGAATTGAATGCAGTAGAATGGAATGGAAAGGAATGGAATGGAATGGAATAGAGTGGAGTGGAAGGTAGTGAAGTGCAGTGGAATGGACTGCAGCAGTGTGGATTGGAATGCAATGGAAAGGAGTGGAATGCAATGGAAAGGAGTGGAATAGAATGCAATGGTATGGAGTGGAATGGAATAGAGTGGAGAGGAAAGCAGTGGAATGGAGTGGAATGGAATGGAGTGGACTGGAGTGGAATGGAATATAATGCAATGGAGTCTAGTTTAATGGAGTGTACTGGAATGGCGTGGAATGTAGTGGAATGGAATTGTATGGAATGGAAAGGAGGGGAGTGGAGTGGAACGGAATTGAATGGAATGGAATGGAATCGATTGGAAAGGAATGGAATGGAGTGGAGTGCAGTGTAATGGACTAGAATGGGATGCAATGGAATGGAATGGACAGAAGTGGAGTGGAGGGAAGTGGAATAGAGTGGAATGGAATGGGATGAGATGGAATGAAGTGGAATGGAGAGGAATGGAATGGAGTCGAATGGAATGGAGTGCAGTGGAGTGGAGTAGAGTGCAGTGGATCTGAATGTATTAGAGTGGAATGGAGTGGAATAATTGAGAAGAGTGGAGTGGAGTTTAATAGAATAGAAAGGAGTGCCGTGGAATGGAGTGGAATGGAATTGAATGGAGGGGAATACAGTGGAATGGAGTGGAGTAGAGTGGAATGGACTGGAATGGACTGCAATGGAATGGAATGGAAAGTAATGGAGTGGAGTGGAATGGAGAGGAATGGAGTGGAATGGAATGGAATGGAAAGGAATGGAGTGGAATGAAATGGAGTGGAGTGGAAAACAGTGGAATGGAATGGAGTGGAGTGGAGTGGAGTGGAATGGAATGGAATGGAGTGGAGTGAAATGGAGTGGAATGGAATGGAGTGCAATAGAGTGGAGTATAGCGGATTGCAGTGTAGTGGAGTGGAGTGCAGTGGTATGGAATGGAATGGAAAGGAGTGGAGTGGAATAGAAAGGAGTGCAGTGTAGAGGAGTGGAAAAGAATGGAACTGAGTAGAGTGGAATGGAGTGGAATGGAATAGAGTGGAATGGAATAGAGTGGAGTGGAATGGAGGGGAGTGGAATGGAGAGTAATGATCAGTAATGGAGTGCAACGGAAAGGAATTGAGTGGAATATAATGGAAAGGAATGGAGTGGAATGGAAAGGAATGGAATGGAGAGGAGTGGAGTGGAATAGAATGGAGTGGAATGGAATAGAGTGGAGTGGAATGGAGTGGAATGGAGTGGTATGGAATGCAGTGGAATGGAATGGAGTGGAGTGCAGTAGAGTGGAGTGGAATGAATGGAGTGTATTGGAATGGAGCAGAATG
Source organism: Pongo abelii (assembly GCF_028885655.2). NCBI lineage: Eukaryota > Metazoa > Chordata > Mammalia > Primates > Hominidae > Pongo > Pongo abelii. Next base: position 14,154,589 of record NC_071996.2, read on the forward strand.
GATTGGAGTGGCATGGAGTGTAGTGGAGTGGAGTGGAATGGAGTGGAGTAGATTGGAGTGGAATGGAATGGAATGGAATGGAATGCAATGGAATGGAATGGAATGTTGAGGAACGGAGTGGAGTGCAGTAGAGTTGAGCTAAATTGACTAGATTGAGGGGTGTGTAGTGAAGTGGTGTGGAGTGGAATGGAGAGGAATGGAGTGGAGTGGAATGGAGTGAAGTTGGGAAGAATGGAGTGGAATGTAATGGGGCAGAATGGAATGGAGTGAAATGGATTGGAGTGGAGTGGAGTGGCAATAGAATAAAATGAAATGGAATGGAGTGGAGTGGAATGGAGAGGAATGCAATGGAATGGAATGGAGTGGAGTTGATTGCAGTGGAGAGGGGTGGAATGGAATGAAGTGGAGTGGAATAGAGAGGAATGGAATGGAGTGGAATGGAAAGGAGTGGAATGGAATGGAGTGGAATGGAGTGGAATGGAGTGTAGGGGAATGGAACGCAATGGAATGGAGTGTAATGGAATATAATGCAGTGCAGTGGAGTGGAGTGGAGTGGAATGGAATGGAATTGAATGGAATGGATTGGAGTGGAATTTTGAGGAGTGGACTGGAGTGGAGTGGAGTGCATTGGAGTAGAGTTGATGGAGTGGATTGGAGTGGAGTGGATTGAAGTGGAGTTGAGTGGAATGGAGAGGAGTGGAATGGAATGGAATGGAATGAAGTGGAGTGGAGTTGGTTGAAGAGGATTGCAGTGGAATGCAGGGGAACGGAATGGGACAGAGTAGAATAGAATGGAGTGGAGGGCAGTGGAGTGGAGAGGATTGAAAAGGAATGGAATGGAATCAGATGCAATGGAATGTAGTGGTGTGGTGTGGAGTGGAGTGGAGTGGAACGAAGTGGAATGGAATGGAACTGAATGGAATGGAATGAAATGGACTGAAATGGGATGGAATGGAATGGAGTGGAGTGGAGTGGAATGGAATGGAGTGGAGTGGTATGGAATGGAATGGAATGGAGTAGAGTGGATTGAAGTGAAGTGGAGTGGAATGGAATGGAATGCAGTGAAATGGAAAGAAATGGAGTGGAATAGAATGGAATGGCACGCAATGGAGAGAAGTGGAATGGAGGGGAGTGGAATGGAGTGCAATGGAATGGAAAGGAGTGGAATGGAATGGAATGGAGTGCAATGGAATGGAATAGAATGCAATGGAGTAGAGTGGAGTGGAATGGAGTGGAGAGAAGTGGAATAGGTTGGAGTGCAGTGGAATGGAATGCAATGGATTGGAAAGGATTGGAGTGGAATGGGGTGGAATGCAATGGAGGTGAGAGGAGTAGAATGCAGTGTAATGGAATGCAGTGGAATGGAATGGAGTGGAAGTGAGTTCAGTGGATTTTAATGGAATGGAGTGGAATGGAAAGGAATAGAATTGAGAGAAGTGGAGTAGAAAGGAGAGGAGTAGAGTGGAATGGAATGGAGTGGAGGGGAATGCAATGGAATGGAGAGAAGTCGATTGGAGTGGAGTGGAATGGAGTGGAGAGGAGTGGAGTGGAGTGTAATGGAATGGAATGGAAAGGAATGGAGTGGAGTGGAATGGAGTGGATTGGAGTGGAATGGATAGGAATGGGAGTGAACGGAAGGGAATGGAGTTGAATGGAGTAAAATGGAGTGAAGTGGATTGGAGTGGAGTGGAGTGGAATGGAATGGAATAGAAAGGAACGGAATGGAGTGAAATGGAGTGGAATGGAGTGTAGAGGATTGGAGTGGAAGGGAATGGAGTCGGATTGAGTGGAATGGAATGGAATGCAATGGAATGGAATGGTAGCTGAGATTGTGCCACTGCACTCCAGGATGTGTGACAAAGTTAGATACTATCGAAAGAAAGGAATGGAATAGAATGCAGTGGTAGGAAATGGAATGGAATGGAGTGGACAGGAGTGGAGTGGATTGCAATGAAATGGAGTGGAGTTTAATGGAGTGGAATGGAGAGGAATGGAATGGGATGGAATTGTATGGAATGTTGTGGAGTGGAAAATGGTGGAGTGGAGTGCAGTGGAATGGAGTGGAATGGAGAGGAGTGGAGTGCAGTGGAGTAGAGAGGAGTGAAATGGAGTGGACTGGAATCGGATGTATTGGAATGAAGTGGATTGGAGTGGATTGGAACGGAGTGTAATTGAATGGAATTGATTGGAATGGAGTGGAATTGAATAGAATGACATGTATAGGAGTGGAGTGGAGTGGAATGCAATGGAATGGAATGGAGTGGAGTGGAGAGGTATGGACTGGAAAGGAATGGAGAGGAGAGGAAGGGAGTGGAATTGAATGGAGTGGAATAGAGTGAAGTGGAATGGAGTGGAGTGGAGTGGAATGGAATGGAATAGAGTGGAATGGAAAGGAATGGAGTCAATTGCAGTGGAATGGAATGGAATGGTATGCAGTGAAGTGCAGTGGAGTGGAGGGGAAAGGCATGGAGTGGAGTGGAGTGGAATTTAACGGAATTGAATTGAATGGAATGGAATGGAGAGGAGAGGAATGGAGTGGATTGAAGTAGAATGTGGTGGAATGGAGATGAATGGGGTGGAGTGAAGTGGAGTGGAATGGAGTGGAATGCACTGGAATGGAGTGGAATGGAGTGAAAGGGAATGGAATGGAATGGAATGGAGTGGAATGGAGTGGAGTGGAATGGAGTGGCGTGGAATGGAGAGGAATTGAATGGAATGGAGTGGAATGGAATGGAGTGGCGTGGAATGGAGAGGAATTGAATGGAATGGAGTGGAGTGGAATGGAAGGGAATGTAGTGGAGTAGAGTGGAGTGGAATGGAAGGGAATATAGTGGAGTAGAGTGGAGTGGAGTGGAGTTGAGTGGAATGGAGTGTACTGGAAAGGAGTAGAATGGAATGGAATGGAGTAGAATGTAATGGAATGGAATGGAATGGAGTGGAGTTAAGAGGAATGGAGTGGAGTGGAGTGAAATGGGGTGGAGTGGAGTGGAATGGAATTTTAAGGAATGGAATGCAATGGAATGGAGTGCAGTGTATTAAAGTGGAACGAAATGGAGTGGAGTGGAGAGGAATGGACTGGAAAGGAATGGAGAGGAGAGGAAGGGAGTGGAATTGAATGGAGTGGAATAGAGTGATGTGGAATGGAGTGGAGTGGAATGGAATGGAATAGAGTGGAATGGAATGGAATGAAGTGGATTGGAGTGGAATGGAATGGAATGGTATGCAGTGAAGTGCAGTGGAGTGGAGTGGAATAGCATGGAGTGGAGTGGAGTGGAATTTAACGGAATTGAATCGAATGGAATGGAATGGAGAGGAGAGGAATGGAATGGATTGAAGTAGAATGTGGTGGAATGGAGATGAATGGGGTGGAGTGAAGTGGAGTGGAATGGAATGGAATGCACTGGAATGGAGTGGAATGGAGTGGAATGGAGTGAAAGGGAATGGAATGGAATGGAGTGGAATGGAGTGGGGTGGAATGGAGTGGCGTGGAATGGAGAGGAATTGAATGGAATGTAGTGGAGTGGAATGGAAGGGAATGTAGTGGAGTAGAGTGGAGTGGGGTGGAGTTGAGTGGAATGAAGTGTACTGGAATGGAGTAGAATGGAATGGAGTAGAATGGAATGGAATGGAATGGAATGGAGTGGAGTTAAGAGGAATGGAGTGGAGTGGAGTGGAATGGAGTGGAGTGGAGTGGAATGGAATTTTAAAGAATGGAATGCAATGGAATGGAATGCAGTGGATTAGAGTGGAGTGGAATGGAGTGGAATGGAATGGAGTGAAGCGGAGTGAAGTAGAGTGGATTGGCGTGGAATAGTATGGAACTGAATGGAATGGAGTGGAGACGAGTGTAGAGGAGTAGGGTGGAATGGAGTGCAATGGATTGGAATTGAGTGGAGTAGAGTGGAATGGAGGGTGTGCTAGGATTGGAGTTGAATAGAATGGAATGTAATGGAGTGGAGTGGAAAGGAGTGGATTGGAATGGAGTAGTATGGAATGGAATGGAACAGAATGGAATGGAGGACAGAGGAGAGAAATGTAGTGGATTGGAGTGGAATGGAGTGGAGTGGAAGTGAAGGAAATGGAATGGAAAGGAAGGGACAGGAGTGGAATGAAGTGGATTGGAATGGAATAGAGCGGAATGGAATGGAATGGAGTGAAAGGGAATAGAAAGGAATGGCGTGGAGAGAATTGGAAAGGAGTGGATTGTAGTAGAATGGAGTGGAGTGGAGGGGAATGGAACGGAATTGAGTGGAGGGGAATGGAGTGGAGTGGAATGGAGTGGAGACGTGTGCAGTGGAGTGGAATGGAATGGAGTGGAGTGGAGTGGAGTTGTGTGGAGTGGGGAGGAAATGAATGGAGAGGAGTGGAGTGGAGTGCAGTGGAATGGAATGTAGTAGAGTGGAATGGAGTGGAATGGAGTGGAGTGGAGTGGAAAGGAATGGAGTGGAGTGGAATGGAGAAGAATGTAAGGGAGTGGAAAGGAATGGGAATGCGTGGAGTGGAATGGATTGGAGTGGAGTGGAGTGGAGTGAGGTGGAATGGAATTGAGTGGATTGGAGAGGAGTGGCATGGCATGGAATCGAATGGAATGGAATGGAATGGAGTGGAATGGAGTGGACTCAAATGTATTGGCTTGGCATAGTGTGGAAATGAACGGAATGGAGTGGAGTGGAGTGGAGTGGAGTGGAGTGGAGTGGACTAGAATGGAGTAGAATGGAATGGTAAGGAGTGGAATGGAATGGAATGGAATGGAACGGAACAGAATGGAATGGAATGGAATGGAACGGAACGGAACGGAACGGAATGGAATGGAATGGAATGGAATGGAATGGATGGGAGTTGAGTGTAATGGAGTGTAATGGAGTGGAATGGAGTGCAGAGGAGTGGTATGGAATGGAATTGAATGGAATGGAGTGCAGTGGAATGGAGTTCAGTGGAGCATAGTGGAGTGGAATAGAGTGGAGTGGAGTGAAGTGGAGTGGATTGGAGTGGAATGGAGTCGAATCAAATGGAGTGGAAAGGAGAGGAATGGAGAGGAGTGGGATGGAAGGAAGTGGAATGGAATGGAATGCAGTGGAGTGGAGTGGAATGGAGTGGGGTGGAGAGGAATGGATTTGACTGGAAAGGAATGGAATATAGTGGAGTGGAATGGAGTGTATTGGAGTGGAGTATAGTGGAATGGAATGCAGTGGAATGGAATAGAATGGAAAGGAGTGAAGAGGAGTGGAATGGAGTGGATAGAAGTGGAATGGACTTTAGTGGAGGGGAATGGAATGGAATGGAATGGAGTGGATTGGAATGGGGTGGAGTGCAATGGAGTGTAGTGGTGTGGAGTGGAGTGGAATGGAATGCAGTGGAGTGGAGTAGAGTTGTGTGGAGTGGAGTGGAATTGAATGTAGTGGAGTGGAGTGGAGAGTAATGGAATGGAATGGTGTGGAGTGGAATGGTGTGGAATGGAATTTAGTGGAATGGAATGGAGTGGAGTGGAGTGGAGTGGAATGCAATGGAGAAGAGTGGAATTGATTGGAATGGAATGGAGTGGATTGGAGTGGAGTGGAATGGAATGGATAGGTGTAGAGTGGAATGGAGTGAAGTGGAATGGAGTGGAATCAGTGGAGTGGGGTAGAATGGAGTTGAATGGATTGAAATGGAGTGGAATGGTATGGAACGGATTTAATGGAGTGGAATTATATGGAACAGAATGGAATATTATGGAGTTGAGTGTAGTGGAAAGGACTAGAACTGATTGAATTATAACGGAATGGGTTGGAATGGAATGGGTTGGAATGGAATGGAATGGAATTGCATGGACTGGACTGGAGTGGAGTGTCATGCAATGGAGTGGAGTGTAAAGGAGTGGAATGGAATGGAATGGAATGGAGTGGATTGGAGTGGAATGGTGTGGAATTGATTGGAATGCAGTGGAGTGGAGTGGAATGGAATGGAATGGAGTGGAATGCAGTGGAATGAAGTGGAATGTAATGCAGTGGAGTGGAATGGAATGGAGTGGAATGGAATGAAGTGTAGTGGAGTGGAATGGAGTGGAATGGAATGAGGTGGAGTGGAATGGACTGGAATGGAATGGAGTGGAGTGGAATAAAGTGGAATGGAATGGAACGGAGTGGAGTGGAGTGGACTGTAATGGAGTGTAATGAATTGGAATGGAGTGGAGTGGAGAGGAATGGAGTGGAGTGGAATAGAATGGAAACGTTTGGAGTGGATTGGAGTTGAGTGGAATGGAATGGAGTGGATAGGAATGGAGTGGAGTGCGATGGAATGGAGTGGAATGCAATGGAGTGGAGTGGAATGGAGTAGAGTGGGGTGGAATGGAGTGGAATGGAATGGAGCAGAAGGGAATGGAGTGGAATGTAGTAGAATGTACTGAAGTGGAGTGGAGTGGAGTATAATTGAATGGAATTGAATGGAATGTAATGGATTGAAATGAAGTGGAATGGAATGTAGTGGAGTGGAGTGGAATGGAAAGGAATGCAATGCAATGGAATGGAATGCAATGGAAGCTGAGATTGTGCCACTGGGCTACATGGTGTGTGACAGAGTGAGATAATCCTGAATGAAAGGAATGGAATGGAATGCAATGGAAGGAAATAGGATGGAATGGAGTGGACTGGACTGGAGTGGATTGGGGTGAAGTGGAGTGGAGTGGAATGGAGTGTACTGGAATGGAACGGAATGGAATGGAGTGGAATGAAGTGGAGTGGAATCAGTGGAGTGGAATGGAGTGGAATAAAAAGGAAGTGAAAGGAATGGAATGGAGTGGAATGTTGAGGAGTGGAGTAGAGTGTACTGGAGTGCAGTGGAGTGGAGTTGAATGGAGTGGATTGGAGTGGAGTGGAGTGAAGTGGAGTGGAGTGGAATGGAGAGGAATGGAGTGGAATGGAATGGAATGTAATGGGGTGCAGTGGAATGGAGGTGAATGGAGTGCAATGGAGTTGAGTTGTGTGGAATTGAGTGGAATGGAATGGAGCAGAATGGAATGGAGTGAAATGGATTCGAGTGGAATATAGGGGAATGGAGTGGAGTGGAGTGGCATGGATTGGAATGGGATGGAATGGAATTAAGTGGAGTGGAATGGAGAGGAATGCAATGGAATGGAATGGAGTGTAGTTGATTGGATTGGAGTGGAATGGAATAGAATGTAGTGGAGTGGAATAGAGTGGAATGGAATGGACAGGATTGGAGTTAAGTGGAGTGGAATGGAGTGTAGTGCAATGGAGCGGAGTGGAATGGAGTGTAGTGCAATGGAGAGGAGTAGAATGGAGTGGAATGGAATGGAATACAGTGGATTGGAGTGGAGTAGATTGGAATGGAATTGAATGGAATCGAACTGAATAGAATGGAATGGAGTGTAAAATTGAGAAGAGGAGTGGAGTGGAGTGCAGTGTAGTAGAGGAAATGGAGTGGATTGGAGTGGAGTGTAATGAAGTGGAGTGGAGTGGAAGAGAGAGGAATGGCATGGAATGGAATGGAGTGAAGTGGAATGGAGTCTGATGAAGAAGATTGCAGTGGAATGGAGGGAAATGGAATGGGATGGAGTGGGATAGTCTGGAATGGAGTGCAGTGGAGTAGAGAGGATTGTAATGGAGTGGAATGGAATCGGATGTAATGGAATGTAGTGGTCTGGAGTGGAGTGGAGTGAAACGGAGTGGAATGGAAAGGAATTGAATGGAACGGTATGGAATTGAGTGAAATTGAATGGAATGGAATGGAATGGAGTGGAATGAAGTGGAATGGCATGGAATAGAGTTCAATGGTATGGAATGGAATGGAATGGAGTGGAATGGAGTGGAGTGGAGTGTATTGAAATGAAGTGGAGTGGAATGGAATGGAATGCAATAGAATGGAAAGGAATGGAGTGGAATGGAATGGAACATGATGCAATGGAGTGAAGTGGAGTGGAGTGGAATGGAGTGTAATGGAATTGAAAGGAGTGGAATGGAATGGAATGGAGTGTAATTGAATGGAAAGGAGTGGAATGGAATGGAATGGAGTGGGATGGAATGGAATGGAATGGAATGGAGTAGAGTGGACTGGAAAGGAGTGCAGTGGAATGGGATGGAGTGGAGTGGAATGGAATGGAATCCAGGGGAGTGGAGTTGAGTGGAGTAGAATGCAGTGGAATGGAATGCAGTGGAATGGAATGGAGTGGAGTTCAGTGGAGTGGATTGGAATGGAATGGAGAGGAATAGAATGGAATGTAATTGAGAGAAGTGGAGTAGAATGGAGAGGAGTAGAGTGTAATGGAATGGAGTGGAGTGGAATGCAATGGAATGGAATGGAGAGAAGTGGAGTGTAATGGAGAGGATTGGAGTGGAGTGGAGTGGGTGGAGTGGAATGGCGTGCAATGGAATGGAATGGTGTGGAATGGAATGGAAAGAGGTGGAATGGAATGGAATTGAGTAGAGTGGACAGGAATGGATTGCAGCCGAGTGGAATGGAGTGGAATGGGTTATAATGGAGTGGAGTGGAGTGGAATGGAACGGAATGGAATTCAGTGGAGTAGAGTGGAATGGAGTGGAATGAGATGGAATGTAATGGAGAGAAGTGCAGTAGAATTGAGAGGAGTGGAGTGGAATGGAATGGAGTGGAGTGGAATGGAATGGAATGGAATCAAATGTCATGGAATGTAGTGGACAGGAATGGAGTGGAGTGGAGCAGAATGGAGTTGAACGCAGTGGAATGAAGTGTAGTAGAGTGGAGTGGAATGGAATGGCATGCACTGGAATGGAGTGGAATGGAATGGAGTGGAATGGAATGGAGCGGAATGGAGTGGAGTGGAATGGAATGGAGAGAAGTGGAGTAGAAGGGAGAGTGGAGTGGAATGGAATGGAGTGGAGTGCAATGGAATGGAATGGCATGGAAATGAGTGGAGTGGAATGAATTGGAGTGAAGTGGAGTGGAGTGAAGTGGAATGGAATGGAGTGGAGTGGAGTGGCATGGAATCGAATGAAATAGAATGGAGTGGAGTGGAATGGAGTGGAGTGGAATGGAATGGAGTGTTATGGAGTGGAATTGAATGGAATGGAGTGGAGTGGAATGGAAGGGAATGAAGTGGAGTAGATTGTTGTAGAGTAGAGTGGTGTGGACTGGAAAGGAGTAGAATGTAATGGAATGGAGTGGAATCTAATGCAATGGAATTATGTGGAGTTGAGGAGTGTTGAGTGAATGGACTGGAGTGGAGTGGAAAGGAGTGGAATGCAGTGGAATGGAATAGAGTGCAGTGGAATGGAGTGGAGTGGAATGGAATGGAGTGGAGTGGAGTGAAGTGGAGTGGATTGGAGTGGAATGTAGTGGAATGCAATGGAATGGATCGGACTGGAGTGGAATGGAGTGGGGTGGACTGCAATGGAGTTGAATGGAATGGAATGGAATTGAGTGGAGTGGAATGAATTGGATTGGAATGGAGTAGAGTGGAATGGAATGAAATGGAGTGGAATGGAATAGAATGGAATGGAGTGGATTGGAAAGGAGTGGAATGGAATGGAATGGAATGGAATGGAATGGAGTGGAGTGGAATGGAGTAGAACGGATTGGAATGTAGTGGAGTGGAGTGGAATGGAGTGGAATGGAATGGAATAGAGTGCAGTGCAGTGGAATGGAGTGGAGTGGAATGGAGTGGAGTGGAATGGAATGGAGTGGAATGGAATGGAGTGGACTGGAGTGTAGGGGAGTGGAATGGAGTGAAGTGGAATTGAATGTTATTGTATGGAGTGGATTTGAGTTGAGTGGAATGGAATGGAGTGGAGTGGAGTGTAATACAATGGAATGGAAAGGAAAGGAATGGAATGGAATGGAGGGGAAGGGAATGAAGTGGAATGGAGTGTAGTGGATTGGAGTGGAGGAGAGTGGAATAGCATGGAATTGATTGGAATGGGACGGAGTGAAATGGAGTGGAATGGAATGTAGTGGAGTCTAGTGGAATGCAACGGAGTGGAATGGAGTGGAATGAAATGGAATGGAATGCAATGGAATGGAATGGAAGCTGAGATTCTGCCACTACTCTCCAGGCTGTGAGACAGAGTTAGATACTCTCGCATGAAAGGAATGGAATGGAATGCAGTGGAATGGAATTGAATGGAATGGAGTGGAGTGGACTGGAGTGGAGTGGAGTGAAGGGAAATGGAGGGGAATGGAGAAGAATGGAATGGGTTGGAATGGAATGGAATGAAGTGGAGTGGAGTGGGGTGGAGAGGAGTGCAGTGGAATGGAGCAGAATGGGATGAGATGGAGTGGAATAGAGTGGAGTGGAGTACAACGGAGTGGAGAGGAGTTGAAGGGATTGGAATAGAATGAGATGTAATGGAATATAGTGGAGTGTAGTGGAGTGGATTGCAACGGAGTGGAATGGAACCGAATGGAACAGAACAGAACGAAATGGAACGGAACGGAACGGAATGGAGAAATGTGTGCTGACATTGTACAATTGCACCTGTGTGACAGAGGGAGATCCTGTCGAAGGAAAGGAATGCAATGGAATGGAATGGAATGGATTGGAGTGGAGTGGAGCGGAATTGATTTGAATGGAATGAAATGGAATGGAGTGCATGGAGCGGAGCGGAGCAGAGAAGAGCAGAACGGAACAGGATTGCAACAGAAACGAATGGAATGAGAGCTGAGATTGTGCAACAGCGCACAAGGATGGCTGAGCGAGTGATGTACTCTCGAAAGAAAGGAATGGAATGGAAAGCAGTGGAACGAAATGGAATGGAATGGATTTTAATGGAATGGAATGGAATGGAGTGGAGTGGAGTGGAATGGAATAGAGTGGAATGGATTGGAGTGGAGTGGAGTGGAATGGAATTGAATGGAGTTTAATGGAGTGGAATGGAGTGGAATGGAGAGCAGTGGAGTGGAATAGAGTGGAATGGATTGGAATGGAGTGGAGTGAAATGGAATGGAGTGGAGTATAATGGAGTGGAATGTATTGGAATGGAGAGGAGTGGAGTGGAATGGAATGGAGTGGAATAGAAGGGAAAGGAATGGAATGGAATGAAGAAATGTGTGCTGAGATTGTGCCATTGCACTACAGCTTGTGTGACAGAGGGAGATCCTGTCGAAAGAAAGGAGTGGAAAGGAGGGGAATGGAATGGAATGTCATGGAATGGATTGGAGTGGAGTTTAGTGGAATTGAGTGCAGTGGAGTGGAGTGCAGTGGAATGGAATGGAATGGAAAGGAATGGTTCCATATGAATTTTAAAGTAGTTTTTCCAATTCTGTGAAGAAAGTCATTGGTAGCTTGATGAGGATGGCATTGAATCTGTAAATTACCTTGGGCAGTATGGCCATTTTCACGATATTTATTCTTCCAACCCATAAGCATGGAATGTTCTTCCATTTGTTTGCATCCTCTTTTATTTCCTTCAGCAGTGGTTCGTAGTTCTCCTTGAAGAGGTCCTTCACGTCCCTTGTAAGTTGGATTCCTAGGTATTTTATTCTCTTTGAAGCAATTGTGAATGGGAGTTCACTCATGATTTGGCTCTCTGTTTGTCTGTTGTTGGTGTATAAGAATGCTTGTGATTTTTGTACATTGATTTTGTTTCCTGAGACTTTGCTGAAGTTGCTTATCAGCTTAAGGAGATTTTGGGCTGAGACAATGGGTTTTTCTAGATATATAATCATGTCATCTGCAAACAGGGACAATTTGACTTCCATTTTTCCCAACTGAATACCCTTAATTTCCTTCACCTGCCTAATTGCCCAGGCCAGAACTTCCAACACTATGTTGAATAGGAGTGGTGAGAGAGGGCATCCCTGTCTTGTGCCAGTTTTCAAAGGGAATGCTTCCAGTTTTTGCCCATTCAGTATGATATTGGCTGTGGGTTTGTCATAGATAGCTCTTATTATTTTGAGATACGTCCCATCTATACCTAATTTATTGACAGTTTTTAGCATGAAGGGATGTTGAATTTTGTCAAAGGCCTTTTCTGCATCTATTGAGATAATCATGTGGTTTTTCTCTTTGGTTCTGTCTATATGCTGGATTACATTTATTGATTTGCATATATTGAACCAGCCTTGCATCCCAGGGATGAATCCCACTTGATCATGGTGGATAAGCTTTTTGATGTGCTGCTGGATTCGGTTTGCCAATATTTTATTGAGGATATTTGCATCAATGTTCATCAAGGATATTGGTCTAAAATTCTCTTTTTTGGTTGTGTCTCTGCTCGGCGTTGGTATCAGGATGATGCTGGCCTCATAAAATGAGTTAGGGAGGATTCCCTCTTTTTCTATTGATTGGAATAGTTTCAGAAGGAATGGTACCAGCTCCTGCTTGTACCTCTGATAGAATTCGGCTGGGAATCCATCTGGTCCTGGACTCTTTTTGGTTGGTAAGCTATTGATTATTGCCACAATTTCAGCTCCTGTTATTGGTCTATTCAGGGATTCAACTTCTTCCTGGTTTAGTCGGGAGAGTGTATGTGTCCAGGAATTTATCCATTTCTTCTAGATTTTCTAGTTTATTTGCATAGAGGTGTTTGTAATATTCTCTGATGGTAGTTTGTGTTTCTGTGGGATCGATGGTGATATCCCCTTTATCATTTTTTATTGCATCTATTTGATTCTTCTCTCTTTTTTTCTTTATTAACCTTGCTAGCAGTCTATCAATTTTGTTGATCCTTTCAAAAAACCAGTTCCTGCATTCATTAATTCTTTGAAGGGTTTTTTGTGTCTCTATTTCCTTCAGTTCTGCTGTGATTTTAGTTATTTCTTGCCTTCTGCTAGCTTTTGAATGTGTTTGCTCTTGCTTTTCTAGTTCTTTTAATTGTGATGTTATGGTGTCAATTTTGGATCTTTCCTGCTTTCTCTTGTGGGCATTTAGTGCTATAAATTTCCCTCTACCCACTGCTTTGAATACATCCTAAAGATTATGGTATGTTGTGTCTTAGTTCTCGTTGGTTTCAAAGAACATCTTTATTTCTGCCTTCATTTCGTTATGTACCCAGTAGTCATTCAGGAGCAGGTTGTTCAGTTTCCATGCAGTTGAGCGGTTTTGAGTGAGATTCTTAATCCTGAGTTCTAGCTTGATTGCACTGTGATCTGAGAGACAGTTTGTTATAATTTCTATTCTTTTACATTTACTGAGGAGAGCTTTACTTCCAAGTATGTGGTCAATTTTCGAATAGGTGTGGTATGGTGCTGAAAAAAAATGTATAATCTGTTGATTTGGGGTGGAGAGTTCTGTAGATGTCTATTAGGTCCACTTGGTGCTATTAGGTCCACTTGGTGCAGAGCTGAGTTCAATTCCTGGGTATCCTTGTTGACTTTCTGTCTTGTTGATCTGTCTAATGTTGACAGTAGGGTGTTAACTCTCCCATTATTAATGTGTGGGAGTCTAAGTCTCTTTGTAGGTCACTCAGGACTTGATTTATGAATCTGGGTGCTCCTGTATTGGGTGCATATATATTTAGGATAGTTAACTCTTCTTGTTGAATTGATCCCTTTACCATTATGTAATCGCCTTCTTTGTCTCTTTTGATCTTTGTTGGTTTAAAGTCTGTTTTCTCAGAGACCAGGATTGCAACCCCTGCCTTTTTTTGTTTTCCATTTGCTTGGTAGATCTTCCTCCATCCTTTTATTTTGAGCCTATGTGTGTCTCTGCACGTGAGATGGGTTTCCTGAATACAGCACACTGATGGGGCTTGACTCTTTATCCAATTTGCCAGTCTGTGTCTTTTAGTTGGAGCATTTAGTTCATTTACATTTAAAGTTAATATTTTTATGTGTGAATTTGATCCTGTCATTCTGGTGTTAGCTGGTTATTTTGCTCATTAGTTGATGCAGTCTCTACCTAGTCTCGATGGTCTTTACATTTTGGCATGATTTTGCAGTGGCTGGTACAGGTTGTGCCTTTCCATGTTTAGTGCTTCCTTCAGGAGCTCTTTTAGGGCAAGCCTGGTGGTGACAAAATCTCTCAGCATTTGCTTGTCTGTAAAGGATTTTATTTCTCCTTTACTTATGAAGCTTAATTTGGCTGGATATGAAATTCTGGGTTGAAAATTCTTTTCTTTAAGAATGTTGAATATTGGCCCCCACTCTCTTCTGGTTTGTAGAGTTTCTGCCGAGAGATCTGCTGTTAGTCTGATGGGCTTCCCTTTGATGGTAACCCGACCTTTCTCTCTGGCTGCCCTTAACATTTTTTCCTTCATTTCATCTTTGGTGAATCTGACAATTATGTGTGTTGGAGTTGCTCTTCTCGAGGAGTATCTTTGTGGCATTCTCTGTATTTCCTGAATCTGAATGTTGGCCTGCCTTGCTAGATTGGGGAAGTTCTCCTGGATAATATCCTGCAGAGTGTTTTCCAACTTGGTTCCATTCTCCCCGTCACTTTCAGGTACACCAATCAGACGGAGATTTGGTCTTTTCCACATAGTCCCATATTTCTTGGAGGCTTTGTTCGTTTCTTTTTATTCTTTTTTCTCTAAACTTCCCTTCTCACTTCATTTCATTCATTTCATCTTCCATTGCTGATACTCTTTCTTCCATTTGATCGCATCGGCTCTTAAGGCTTCTGCATTCTTCACGTAGTTCTCGAGCCTTGGTTTTCAACTCCATCAGCTCCTTTAAGCACTTCTCTGTATTGGTTATTCTAGTTATACATTCTTCTAAATTTTTTTCAAAGTTTTCAACTTCTTTGCCTTTGGTATGAATATCCTCCGGTACCTCGGAGTAATTTGATAGTCTGAAGCCTTCTTCTCTCAGCTCGTCAAAGTCATTCTCCATTCAGCTTTGTTCCGTTGCTGGTGAGGAACTGCATTCCTTTGTAGAAGGAGAGACATTCTGCTTTTTAGAGTTTCCAGATTTTCTGCTTCGTTTTTTCCAATCTTTGTGGTTTTATCTACTTTTGGTCTTTGAGGATGGTGATGTACAGATGGGTTTTGGTGTGGATGTCCTTTCTGTTTGTTAATTTTCCTTCCAACAGACAGGACCCTCAGCTGCAAGTGTGTTGGAGTACCCGGCCTTGTGAGGTGTCAGTCTGCCTCTGCTGAAGGGTGCCTCCCAGTTAGGCTGCTCAGGGGTCAGGGGTCAGGGAGCCACTTGAGGAGGCAGTCTGCCCGTTGTCAGATCTCCATCTGCGTGCTGGGAGGACCACTGCTCTCTTCAAAGCTCTCAGACAGGGACATTTAAGTCTGTAGAGGTTACTGCTGTCTTTTTGTTTGTCTGTGCCCTGCCCCCAAACCTGAAAAACACAAGCAATGGGGAAAGGATTCCCTATTTAATAAATAGTGTTGGGAAAACTGGCTAGCCATATTTAGAAAGCTGAAACTGGATCCCTTCCTTACACCTTATAGAAAAATCATTTCAAGATGGATTAAAGACTTAAATGTTAGATGTAAAACCATAAAAACCCTAGAAGAAAACCTAGGCATTACCATTCAGTGCAGAGGCATGGGCAAGGACTTCATGTCTAAAACACCAAAAGCAATGGCAACAAAAGCCAAAATTGACAAATTGGATCTAATTCAACTAAACAGCTTTTGCACAGCAAAATAAACTACCATCAGAGTGAACAGGCAACCTACAAAATGGGAGAAAATTTTCGCAAGCTTCTCATCTGACAAATGGCTAATATCCAGAATCTACAATGAACTCAAACAAATTTACAAGAAAAAACAAACAACCCCATTAAAGTGGGCAAAGGACATGAACAGACACTTCTCAAAAGAAGACATTTATGCAGCCAAAAAATACATGAAAAAATGCTCACCATCACTGGCCATCAGAGAAATGCAAATCAAAACCACAATGAGATACCATCTCATACCAGTTAGAATGGCAATCATTAAAAAGTCAGGAAACAACAGATGCTGGAGAGGATGTGGTGAAATAGGAACACTTTTACACTGTTGGTGGGACTGTAAACTAGTTCAACCATTGTGGAAGTCAGTGTGGCGATTCCTCAGGGATCTAGAACTAGAAATTCCATTTGACCCAGCCATCCCATTACTGGATATATACCCAAAGGACTATAAATCATGCTGCTATAAAGACACATGCACACGTATGTTTATTGTGGCATTATTCACAATAGCAAAGACTTGGAACCAACCCAAATGTCCAACGATGATAGACTGGATTAAGAAAATGTGGCCCATATACACCATGGAATGTTATGCAGCCATATAAAATGATGAGTTCATGTCCTTTGTAGGGACATGGATGAAATTGGAAATCATCATTCTCAGTAAACTCTCACAAGAACAAAAAACCAAACACCGCATATTCTCACTCATAGATGGGAATTGAACAATGAGAACACATGGACACAGGAAGGGGAACATCACACTCTGGGGACTGTTGTGGGGTGGGCGGAGGGGGGAGGGATAGCATGGGGGATATACCTAATGCTAGATGACGAGTTAATGGGTGCAGTGCACCAGCATGGCACATGTGTAGATATGTAACTAACCTGCATATTGCGCACATGTACCATAAAACCTAAAGTATAATAATAACAAATTAATTAATCACCTAATTAGAAAAATGAAAAGAAACAAAGTATTAGATAGTAAATTTAAATACAAGCTATCATTTCAAAAACATTGTCTATAGTGTTTTAATTGATTTTAGATTTTTAAAAGAGTTGCATAGGTAATACTGAGAATTATGCCCTTCAATTAGTTTCCCTTCTTCTTGAAAATCTTAAATAACATGATATATTTATCAGAACAAAAAACTAAACTTTGATGCCATAACTATACTATAGATTTGATTTGATTGCACCAAATGTTCCAAATAATCCTGTTTCTGTTTCATAATACAATGCATGCTATCATGTTGCATTTAATACTACCATCTAGATCTTCTGTAATCTCACAGATATTTTTTAGTCTTTCGTTGCTCACAATGACTTTGTCGTTTTTGAAGAGTATCAGTTAGGTCTTTTGTAGAATGTTCCTCAATTTTGGTTTGTCTGATGTTTCTTCATAATACGTAAATGCATTTTTAAAATATAAATTTCTAAACATAATTTGTTTCCTTAAAAAAAAGAAAGGAATGGAATGGAATTCAGGGGAATGGAATGGAATGGAATGGAAAATAATGGAGTGGACTGGAGTGGAGTGGAGTTAAGTGTAGTGGAGGGGAATGGAAAGGAATGAAATAGAATGGAAAGGAATGGAAGGAAGTGGAGTGCAGTGGGGTGGAGAGGAGTGCAGTGGAATGGAGCGGAATGGAAGAGGATGCAGTGGAATGAAGTAGAGTGGAGTGCAGTGGAGTGGAAAGGAGTGGAATGGAGTGGAATGGAATCAGATGTAATGGAATGCATTGGAGTGGAGTGGAGAGGATCAGAGTGGAACGAAATGGAAAGGAATTAAGCAGAATGGAACAGAAAAGAATGGAACGGAATGGAGTGGAGAAATGTGTGTCGAGATTGTGCCACTGCACTACACCCTGAGTGACAGAGGGAGATCCTGTTGAAAGAAAGGAGTGGAATGGAATGGAATATAAAGGAATGGATTGGAGTGGAGGGAAGAGGAATTGATTGGAGTTGAAAGAAATGGAATGGAGTGGAATGGAATTGAAAGTAATGGAGAGGAATGGAATCGAGTGGAGTGGAATGGAGTGCAATAGAATGGAGTGGATTTGGAAGGAGTGAAGTGGAATGGAATGGAATACAGTGGAGTGGAGTGAAGTGGAATGGAATGGAGTGTAATGGAGAGAAGTCGAGGGGAGTGTAGTGTAGTGAATGGAATGGAATGGAATAGAGTGAAGTGGAATGGAATGGAGTGGAGTGAAATGCAGTGGAGTGGACTAGAATGGAATGGAGTGGAATGGAATGAGAGGAACGGAAAGGAATGTAATGGAACAGAGTGGAGTGGAGTGGAATGGAGTAGATTGGAGTGGAAAGGAGTGGAGTGGAAAGGAATGGAATGGAATGGAATGGGGTGGAATGGAGTGGAGTGGAGTGGAATGGAGTTGTAAGGAATGGAATGGAATAGAGTGAACTGGAATGGAGTGGAGTGGAATGGAGCAGAGTGCAATGCCATCAAATGGATTGGAATGGAATGGAATGGAATGGAGTAGAGTGGAGTGGAATGGAATGGAGTAGGGTGGAGTGGAATGGAATAGAGTAGAGTGGAGTGGAATGGAGTGGAGTGGAGTGGAATGAAGAGGAATGGAATGGAGTGGAATGGAATGGAGGGGAGTGGAATGGAATGGAATGGAAAGGAATGTAGTGGAGTGGAGAGGACTGTACTTGAATGGAGTGGAATGGAATGGAATGGAGATTAGTGGAATGGAATGCAGTGAAATGGAATGGAATGGCATGGAATGGAGTGGAGTGGAGTTGAATGGAGTGGACTGGGTTGGAATGGAGTGGAGTGGAGTGGAATGGAATAGAATGTATTGGAGAGAGTGGAATGGAGTGGAGCAGAATGGAGTTGAATGAATTGGAGTGGAATGGAGTGGAGTGGATTTGAATGTAATGGATTCTAATGGAATGGAATACAGTGGATTGGTTAGGATAGGAATGGAATCAAGTGGAGTTCAGTGGAATGGAGTGGCGTGGAATGGAGTGGACTGTAGTGGAGTGGAATATATTCTAATGGAATGGAATGGAGAGAAGTGGAATGCAGTGGAGTCCAATGGAGTGTAATGGAGGTGAATGGAGTAAAATGGAGTGGAGTGGAGTGCAATGGAGTGGAATGGAATGGAGTGGAATGGAATGGAATGGAGTGGAGTGGAGTGGAATGTATTAGAGTGGAGTGGAATGGAATGGAATGGAGTGGAAAGAAATGGAATGGACTGGAATGGAATTGAATGCAGTGGAGTGCAGTGGAATGAAGTGGCATGGATTGGAATGGAGTGGAGTGGAGTGGAATGGATTGGAATGGAGTGTAGTGCAGTGGAATGGAGTAGAGTGAGATGGATTGGAGTGGAGTGGAGTGGAATGGAATGGAAAGGAGTGCAGTGGAATGGAGAGGAATGGAATGGACTGGGATGGAGTTGAGTGGAGTGAAGTGCATTGGAATGGAAAGGAATGGAGTGGAGTGGAATGGAATGGACTTGAGTGGAGTGGGGTGATGTGGATTGGAGTGAAATGGAGTGGAGTGGACTGGAATAGTGTGGAGTCGAATGCAGTGGAGTGGAGTGGAATGAAGTGGAGTGGAATGAAATGGAATGGAATGGAATGTAGTGGAGTGGAGTGAATTGGAGAGGAATATCATGTAATGGAATGGAGGGGAATGGAGTGGAATGGATTAGAGTAGAGGGGAAAGGAGTGGAGTGGAGTGGAATAAAGTGGAATCGTTTGGAATGGACAGGAGTGGAGTGAAATGGAATGGAATGGAGTGGAGTGGATTGGAAAGGAGTGGATTAGAATGGAGTGGAGTGGAATGGAATGAAATGCAGTGGAGTGGAATGGAGTGGAGTGGAATGGAGTGGAGTGGAGTGGAATGGAGATGAATGCACTGGAGTAGAATGGAATGGAGTGGAGTGGAGTGAAATGGAATAGAGTGGATTGCAATGGATAGGAATAGAATCGAGTTGAATGTAGCGGAATTGATTGGAGTGGAATGGAGTGGAGTCGAGTGGAGTGGAATGGAATGTTGTGGACTGGAATGGAAAGGAAAGGAGTGAAATGGAATGGAGTGGAGGGGAATGGAGTGTAATGGAAAGGAATGGAGTGGAGTACAATGGAGTGGAATGGAGGTGAATGGATAAAATGGAGTTGAGTGGAGTGGAATGCAGAGGAATGGAATGGAGTGGAATGGAATGGAATGGAGTGGAATGGAGTGGAATGTAGTAGAGTGGAGTGTAATGGAGTGGAATGTAGTAGATTGGAGTGGACTGGAATGGAATGGAGTGGAATGGAATGGAATAGAACTGAGTGGAGTGCAGTGGAATGAAGTGGATTGGATTGGAATGGAGTGGAGTGAAGTTTAATGTACTGGAATAAAGTGGAGTGGATTGGAGTAGAATGCCATTGAGTGGAGTGGCATGGAGTGGAGAGGAGTGGAGTGGAATAGAATGGAAAGGAATGGAGTGGAATGGAGTGGAATTCGGTGGAGTGGAGTGCAGTGGATTGGAGTGAAGTGGAATGGAATGAAATGGAATGGAGTGGAGTGGAATAGATTGGAGTTGATTGGAGTGGGGTGATGTGGAGTGGAGTGAAATGGAGTGCAGTGGACTGGAATAGAGTGGAGTGGAATGCAGTGGAGTGGAGTGGAATGAAGTGGAGTGGAATCAAATGGAATGG
The DNA here is from genome assembly GCF_028885655.2 of Pongo abelii. Lineage (NCBI taxonomy): Eukaryota > Metazoa > Chordata > Mammalia > Primates > Hominidae > Pongo > Pongo abelii. The sequence goes on from NC_071996.2 coordinate 14,174,807, forward strand.
AATGGAGTGGAGTGAAATGGAATGGAGTGGAGTGCAACGGCATGGAATGGAATGGAATGGAATGGCATGGAATGGAGTGGAGTTGAGTGGAGTGGAATGGACTGGAATGCAGTGGAATGGAGTGGAATGGATTGGAATGGACTGGGGTAGGGTGGAATGGAATGGAGTGGACTGGAATGCAGTGGAATGGAGTGGAATGGATTGGAATGGACTGGAGTAGAGTGGAATGGAGTGGAATGGAATTGAATGGCATGGAATGGAGTGTAGTGGAGTGGAATGGAGTGGAGGAGAATGGAGTGGAGTGGAATGGAATGGAGTGGAATTGAATGGAGTGGAATTGAGGGGAATGGAGCGTAAAGGAGTGGAGTGAAGTGGAATGTAGTGGAATGGATTGGGATGCATTGTAATGGAATCGAATGGAATGGTATCGAATGGAATGGAATGCAGTGGAGTGGAATGGAATGCAATGGTGTGAACTGAAATGGAATGGAGTGAAATGGAATTGAGTGGCATGGAATGGAGTGGAGTGGAGTGGAATGGAGTACAGTGGAGTGGAATGGAATGGAGTCTAGTGGAGTGGAATGGAGTGGAGTGGAGTGGGATGGAATGGAATGGTTTTTAGTGGAATAGAATGGAGCGGAGTGGAATGGAGTGGAACATAATGGAGTGGAATTAAATGCAATGGAGTTGAGTGGAGTGGAGTGGAATGGAATGAACTGGAGTGGAGTGGAGTGTAATGGAATGGAGTGGAGTGGAATAGATTGGATTGAAATGGAGTGGAGTGCAGTGGAATGGAATGGAATGGAGTGGAGTGGATTGGAGAGTACAGGAAAGGATTGGAATGGAGTGGAATTGTGTGGAATGGAGTGGAGAGGAATGGAGTGAAATGGAGTAGAAAGGAGTGGAGTAGTGTCGAATGGAATGAAGTGGGGTGGAATGGAGTTATATGGATTGGAGTGGAATGGAGTGGAATAGAGTGGAATGGAATCTAATGGACTGGAGTGGAAAGGTATTGAATGGAGTGGAATGGAATGCAAACGAATGGAGTGGAATCTATTGGAGTGGAGTGGAATGGAGTGGAATGGAATGGACAGGAGTGGGGTGGACTGGAATGGAATGGTATGTAGTGGAGTCGAATGAAATGGAGTTGAATGGAGAGGAGGGGAGTGCATTGGAGTGGATTGGAATGGAGGTGAATGGAATGGGATGGAGTGGATTGGAATGGAGGCGGATGGAATGGGATGGAGTGGAATGGAATGGAGTGGAGAGCAGGGGAGTGGAGGGAAATGGCATGGAATGGAATGGGATGGAATGGAATGCAATGCAATGGAATAGTGAAAAGAAATGTGAGCAGAGATTGTGCCACGTCACTCCAGCTTTTGTGACACTGAGATCCTGTGGAAAGAAAGGAATGGACTGGAAGGGGGTGGAATGGAATGGAAAGGAGGGGAGTGCAGTGTAGTGGAGTGGTGTGGAATGGAGTGGTGTGGAATGGAATGGATTGGATTTGAAAAGAATGGAATGGAATGGAATGGAATGGAATGGAATGGAAGGGATTGGAAGGGAATGGAATGGATTGGAGTGGAGTGGAATGGAATGGAGTGGAGTGGAATATATTGGAGTGGAATGGTGTGGAGTTCAGAGGAATGGAATGGAGTGGAGTGGAGTGGGGAGGACTGGAATGGATTGGAATGGAGTGGAAAGGAGTGGAATGAAGTGCAAAGGAGTGAAGTGGAATGGAGTGAAATGGAGTGGAGTAGTACAGAATGGAATGGAGTGGAGTGGAGTGGAGTTGTGTGGAGTGGAGTTGTAAGGAGTGGAGTGGAATAGAGTGGAATAGAGTGGAAAGGAATCTAGTCGAGTGGGGTGGAAAGGAATTGAACGGAGTGGAATGGAGTGGAAAGAAATGGAGTGGAATTGATTGGAGTGGGGTGGAATGGAAGGGAATGGAATGGAGTGGAGTGGACTGGAATGGAATGGAATGCAGTGGAGTGGAATGGAGTAGAGGGGAGTGGAGTGCAGTGGGGTGGATTGGCATGGAGGTGTATGGAATGGGATGGAGTGGAATGGAATGCAGTGGAGTGCAGGGGAGTGGAGGGAAATGGCATGGAATGGAATGGGCCGGAATGGAATGCAATGGAATGGTGAAAAGTAATGTGAGCTGAGATTGTGCCATGGCACTCCAGCTTTTCACAAAGAGATCCTGTGGAAAGAAAGGAATGGAGTGGAATGGAATGGAAAGGAGTGGAGTGGAGTGCAGTGGAGTGGTGTGAAATGGAGTGGTGTGGAATGGAATGGATTGGAGTTGAAAGGAATGGAATGGAATGAAATGGAAGGGATTGGAATGGATTGGAATGGATTGGAGTGGAGTGGAGTGGAGAGGAATGGAATAGAGTGGAATGGAATGCAATGGAGTGGAATGGAATAGAATGGAGTGGAGTGAAGTGGATTGGAATGGGATGGGGTGGAATGGAGTTGAGTGGAATGGAATGTAGTGGAGTGGAATGAATTGGAGTGGAATGGAGTAGAGTGGAATGGAATGTAATGGAGTGGAATGGAATGGAATGTAGTGGAGTGGAGTGGAATGGAGTCGACTTGAGTGGAATGGAGTGTAGTGGAGTAAAATGCAATGGAATGGAATGGAATGGAGAGGATTGGAGAGGAGCAGAGTGGTGCGGAGCGGAATGGAATGGAACGGAACCAAATGGAACCGAACGGAGCAGAATGGAATGTGAGCTGAGATTGTGCCACTGCGCTGCAGACTCGGTGACAGAGTGAGATACTCTCGAAAGAAAGGATTGGAATGAATTGCAGTGGAATGGAATGGAATGGAATGGAGTGAACTGGAGTGGAGTGGAGTGGAGTGAAGTAGAGTGGAGTGGAATGGAGAAGAATGGAATGAGGTGGAATGGAATGGAATGAAGTGGCATGGAGTGGAGTGGCATTGGGGTGGAGTGGAATGCAGTGGAATGGAGTGGAATGTAATGGTATGGAGTGGATTTGAGTGAAGTGGAATGCAGTGGAGTGAAGTGGAATGGAGTGGAATGGAATCAGATGTAGTGGAACGTAGTGGATTTGACTGGAGTGGAGTGGAACGGAATGGAACGGAATCTAACAGAATGGAACACAAAGAAACGGAATGGAGAAATATGTGCCTAGATTGTGCCACTGCACTCCAGGCTGTGTGACAGAGTGAGATACTCTCAAAAGAATGGAATGGAATGGAATGCAGGGGAATGGAATGGAATGAAGTCGACTGGAGTGGAGTGGAGTTAAGTGCAGTGGAGGGGAATGGAGAGGGATGGAATGGGATGGAAAGGATTGGAATGAAGTGGAGTGGAGTGGGGTGGAATGGAGTGCTGTGGAATGGAGCGGAATGGAGTGGGATGCAGTGGAATGGAGTTGATTGGATTTCAGTGGAGTGGAGAGCAGTGGAATGGAGATGAATGGAATCAGATGTAATGGAATGCAGTGGAGTGGAATGGAGTGGAGTGGAACGGAGTGGAACGAAACGGAAAGGGATGAAACAGAACGGAACAGAATGGAACAGAACGAAACAGAATGGAACAGAACGGAACAGAATGGAGAAATGTGTGCTGATATTGTGCCAATGCGCCTACAGCCTGTGTGACAGAGTGATCCTGCCAAAAGAAAGGAATGGAATGCAATGGAATGGAACGGAATAGAATGGATTGGAGTGGAGTGCGAGGGAATGGAGTGGAGTGTAGTGGAGTGTAATGGAGTGGAGTGGAGTGGAATGGAATAGAGTGGAATTGAATGGAATGAAGTGGAGGGGAATGGAATGGAGTTTAATGTAGTGGAGCAGAGTGGAATGGATTGAAGTGGAGTGGAATGGAATGGTATGAAATGGAGTGGAGTGGAATGGAGCGGAGTGGAGTGGAGTGGACTGGAATGGAATGGAATGGAGTGGAATAGAAGGGAATGGAATGGATTGGAATGAAGAAATGTGTTCTGAGATTATGCCACTGCACTACAACTTGTGTGACAGAGGGAGATCCTGTCGAAAGAAAGGAGTGGAATGCAAGGGATTGGAATGGAATGTCATGGAATGGATTGGAGTGGAGTGGAATGGAGTTGAGTGGAGTGGAGTGCAGTGGAATGGAATATAATGGAATGGAATGGTGAATTGAAATGTGAGCTGAGATTGTGCCACTACACTCCAGGCTGTGTGACAGAGTGAGATCCTGTGGAAAGAGAGGAATGGAGTGTAATGGAGTGGAATGGAAAGGAATAAAATCAGATGTTATGAAATGTAGTGGAGAGGAGTGGAGTGGAGTGGAACAGAGTGGAACGAAATGGAAAGGAATGAAACAGAATGGAACAGAATGGAACAGAACGGAGCTGAATGGAGAAATGTGTGCAGATATGCTACTGTGCTACAGCCTGAGTGACAGAGGGAGATCCTGTCAAAAGAAAGGAGTGGAATGGAATGGAATGGAAAGGAATGGATTGGAGTGGAGTGGAATGGAATGGAGTCGAGTGGAGGGGAGTGGATTGTGTGGTTCGAAATGGAGTGGAGTGGAATTGAGTAGAGTGGAGTGGTGTGCAGTGAAATGGAATGGAATGGAATGTTGAGGTGAAATGTGAGCTGAGATTGTGCCACTGCGCTCCAGGCTGGGTGACAGAGTGAGATATTCTCGAAAGAAAAAGAAATGGAATGGAATGCAAGGGAATGGAATGGAGTGGAATCAAATGGAATGGAATGGAGTGGACTGGAGTAGAGCGGAGTGAAGTGGAGCGGAGTGGAATGGAGAGGAATGGAATGGGAAGGAAAGGAATGGAATGAAGTGGAGTGGAGTGGGGTGGATTGCAGTGGAATGGCGTGGAATGGAATGGGATGGAGTGGAATGGAGTGGAGTGCAGTGGAGTGGAGAGGGGTGGAATGGTAGCGAATGGAGTCGGATGCAATGGAATGTAGTGGATTGGCGTGAAGTGGAGTGGAACGGATTGGAACGAAACCGAAAGGAACAGAACAGAATGGAACAGAGCGGAATGGAATGGAATGGAATGGAGAAATTTGTGCAGAGATTGTGCCACTGCGCTACAGCCTCAGTGACAGAGGGATATCTTGTCAAAAGAAAGGAGTGGAATGGAATGGAATGGAAACGAATGCATTGGAGTGGAGGCGAGTGGAATTGAGTGGAGTGGAGTGCAGTGCAGTGGAATGGAATGGAATGGAATGGAATGGAACGGAATAGAATGGAAAAATGAAATGTGAGCTGAGATTGTGCCATTGCACTCCAGCGTTTGTGACAGAGTAAGACCCTGTGGAAAGAAAGGATTGTAAAGGAAAGGAGTGGAATGGAATGGAATGGAATGGAATGGAGTGGACTGGAGTGGAGTGGAGTGGACTGGAGTGGAATGGAGTGGAATGGAGTGGACTGGAGTGGAATGGAATGGGTGAAGTGGAATGGAAAGGAGTGGAGTCGAGCAGAATGGAGAGGAATGGAGGGGAGAGGAATGGAGAGGAATGGAATGGAGTGGAGTGGAGTGGAATGGGATGGAGTGGAGTGGAATGAAGTGGAGTGGAGTGGAGCAGATGGGAGTGGGACGTAGTGGAGTGGAATGGAGGGGAGTGCTGTGGCATGTAGTAGAGTGAAGTGGATTGGAGTGGGTTGAACTGGAATGGAGTGGAGTGGAATGGAGTGGAGTGGAGTGGAACGAAGTGGAGTGAAGTGCAATGAAATGGAGAGGAGTGGAATGGAATCGAATGGAATGGAGGGGAGTAGAATGAAATGGAGAGGAGTGTAACTAAATGGAATGGAATAAAATGGATTGGAAAGGAATGAAGTGGAGTGGAATTGAACGGAGTGGAGTGGAATGGAATGGAGTTGAGTAGAGTGGAGTGGAATGGGTGGATTGAAATGGAGTGGAGTGAATTGGAGTGGAAGGGAATGGAGTGTAATGGAATGCAGTGGAATGAAGTGGAGTGGAATGGAATGGAGTTGAGTGGATTGGAATGGAGAGGAGTGGGGTGGAATGCAATGGAGAGGAATGGAGTGGAGTGGAGTGGAGTGGAATGGAGTTGAGTGCAGTGGCGTGCTGTGGTGTGGAGTGGATTTGAATGGAATGGAGTGGAATGGAAGGGAATGGATTGCAATGGAATGGAAGGAAGAAACGTGTGCTGAGATTGTACCACTGCATTACAGCATGTGTGACAGAGGGAGATCCTGTCGAAAGAGAGGAGTAGAATGGAAAATATTAGAATGGAATGTCAGCAAATGAATACCAGTGGAGTGGAGTGGAATTGAGTGGAGTGGAGTGGTGTGCAGTGGAATGGAAAGGAATGGAATGGAATGGAATGGTGAGGTGAAATGTGAGCTGAGATTGTGCCACTGCACTCCAGGCTGGGTGACAGAGTGAGATACTCTTGAAAGAAAAAGAAATGGAATGGAATGCAAGGGAATGGAATGGAGTGGAATAGAATGGAATGGAATTGAGTGGACTGGAGTGGAGTGGAGTGAAGTGGAGTGGAGTGGAATGGAGATGAATGGAATGGGATGGAAAGGAATGGAATGAAGTGGAGTGGAGTGCGGTGAAGTGGAGTGCAGTGGAATGGAGTGGAATGGAATGGGATGGAGTTGAATGGCGTGGAGTGCAGTGGAGTGGAGAGGGGTGGAATGGTAGGGAACAGAGTCGGATGTAATGGAATGTAGTGGAGTGGAGTGGAGTGGAGTGGAGTGGAGTGGAACGGATTGGAACGAAACCGAAAGGAAAGGAACAGAACGGAACAGAGCAGAACGGAACAGAATAGAATGGAGAAAATTGTGCAGAGATTGTGCGACTGCGCCACAGCCTGAGTGACAGAGGGATATCTTGTCAAAAGAAAGAAGTGGAATGGAATGGAATGGAAACGAATGCATTGGAGTGGAGGGGAGTGGAATTGAGTGGAGTGGAGTGGAGTGCAGTGAAATGGAATGGAATGGAAAGGAATGGAACGGAACGGAATGGCGAAATGAAATGTGAGCTGAGATTGTGTGACTGTACTCCAGCCTTTGTGACAGAGTGAGATCCTGTGGAAAGAAAGGATTGGAATGGAATGGAGTGGAATTAAATGGAATGGAGTGGAGTGGAGTGGAGTGGAGTGGAATGGAGTGGAGTGGAGTGGAATGGAGTGCAGTGGAGTGGAATGGAATGGAGTGAAGTGGAATGGAGTGGAATGGAAAGAAGTGGAGTCTAGTGGAATGGAGAGGAATGGAGGGTAGAGGAATGGAGAGGAATGGAATGGAATGGAGTGGAGTGGAGTGGAAAAAAATGGAGTGGAGTGGAATGGAGTGGAGTGGAGTGGAATGGAGTGGAGCAGAGGGGAGTGGAATGGAGTGGAGTGGATTGGAGTGGAATGGGATGGAGTTGAGAGGAATGGAGAGGAGTGGAGTGGAATGGAGTGGAGTGGAGTGGAATGGAGTGGAATGGAGTGGAGTGGAGTGGAGTCTAATGGAATGGAGAGGAGTGGAATGGAGTGGAGTGGAGTGGAGTCTAATGGAATGGAGAGGAGTGGAATGGAATTGAATGGAATGGAGGGGAGTAGAATAAAATGGAGAGGAGTGTAATTAAATGGAATGGAATGAAATGGATTGGGAAGGAATGAAGTGGAGTGGAATTGAATGGAGTGGAGTGGAATGGAATGGAGTTGAGTGGAGTGAAGTGGAGTGGAATGGGTGGATTGAAATGGAGTGGAGTGGAGTGGAATGGAATGGAATGGAATGGAAAGGAGTGGAATGAAGTGAGTGGAGTGGAATGGTATGGAATGGAATGGAGTGGAATGGAATGGAGTGGAGTGGAATGGAATGGAGTGGAATGGACTGGAATGGAATGGAGTGAAATGGAATGGAATGGAATGGAATGGAGTGGAGTGGAATGGGATGGAGTTGACTGGAATGGAGTTTAGTGGAGTAGAATGGAATGGAGTGGAGTGGGATGGAATGGAGAGGAGTGGAGTGGAATGGAGTGGAATGGAGTGGAATGGAGTGGAATGGAAATGAGTGGAGTGAAATGGAGAGGAGTGCAGTTGCATGGAGTGGAGTGAAGTGGTTCAAAATGGAATGTAGTGGAGTGGAATGGAGTGGAGTTGAATGGCGTGGAGTGGAGTGGAATGGAATGGAGAGTACTAGAATGTAATTTAATGTAATGGAGTGGAGTGGAATGAAATGGAGAGGAGTGGAATTAAATGGAATGGAGTGGAACCGAATGAAGAGGAGTGGAATGGAATGGATTGGAGTGGAGTGGAGTGGAATGGAAAGGAGTGGAGTGGAGTGTAGTGAAATAGAATGGAGTGTAATGGAATGGAGTGGAATGGAGTGGAGTGGAGTGGAATGGAGTGGAGTGGAGTGGAATGGAATAAAGTGGAATGCAGTGGAGTGGAGTGGAGCGGAGCGGAGTGGAATTGAATAAATAGGAGTGGTATGGAATGGAATGGAATGAAGAAATGTGTGCTGAGATTATGCCACTGTGAAACAGCCTGTGTGACAGTGGGAGATCCTGTCGAAAGAAAGGAGTATAATGCTAGGGACTGGAATGGAATGTCAAGGAATGGATTTGAGTGGAGTGGAGTGGAATTGAGTGGAGTGGAGTGGAGTGCAGTGGAATGGAATGGAGTGGAATGGAATGGAATGGAATGGAATGGAGTGGAATGGAATGGAATGGAATGGAGTGGAATGGAATGGAATGGAATGGAATGGAATGGAGTGGAATGGAATGGAATGGAATGGAGTGGAATGGAATGGAATGGTGAAATGAAATGTGAGCTTAGATTGTGCCACTGCACAACAGCCTGGTTCACAGAGTTAGATCCTGACAAAGGAAAGGAATGGAATGGAATGGAGTCAAATGGAATGAAATGGAGTGGAGTGGAGGGGAAAGGAATGGGATGGAATGGAAAGGAGTGGAGTGAACTGGAATGGAGTGGAGTGGAGTGGAATGGATTGCAGTGGAATGGAGTGCAGTGGAATGGAATGGAATGGAATGGAATGGAATGCAATGGAATGGAATGGAATGCAATAGAATGGAATGGAATGGAGTGGTGAAATGAAACAGGGGCTGAGATTGTGCCACTGCACTCCAGTCTGGGTGACATAGTGAGACATTCTCGAAAGAAAGGAATGTATTGGAATGCCGTGGAATGGAATAGAATGGAATGGAATGGACTGGAGTGGAGTGAAGGGGAGTGGAGTGAAGTGGAATGGAGAAGAATGGAATGGGATGCAATGGAATGGAATGAAGTGGAGTGAAGTGCTGTGTAGTGGAGTGCAGTGGAATGGAGAGGAATGGAATGGGATGGAGTGGAATGGAATGCAGTGGAGTGGAGAAGATTGGAATGGAGAGGAATGGATTTGGATGTAATGGAATGTAGTGAAGTGGAGTGGAGTGGAAAAGAGTGGAATGGTACGGAACATAACAGAACGGAACAGAATGGAACGGAATGGAGAAATGTGTGCTGAGATTGTGCCACTGCACTACAGCCTGTGAGACAGAGAGAGAGCCTGTCAAAAGAAAGGAGTGGAATTGAATGGAATGGAATGGAATGGAATGGAATGGAATGGAATGGAATGGATTGGAGTGAAGCAGAGTGGAATTGAGTGGAATGGAATGGAATGGAATGGAATGGAGCAGATTGGAGTGGAGCGGAGAGGAGCATAACAGAACAGAACGGAACAGAACGGAACGGAATGGAATGTGAGCTGAGATTGTACCACTGAGCTCCTGGCTGGGTGACAGAGAGAGATACTCTCAAAAGAAAGGAATGGAATGGAATGGAAGGCGGTGGATTAGAAAGGAATGGAGTGGAGTGGACTGGAGTGGAGTGGAGTGGAGTGAAGTGGAATAGAGAGGAATGGAATGGGATTGAATGGAATGGAATGAAGTGGAGTGGAGTGGGGTGGAGTGGAGTGCAGTGGAATGGAGAGGAATGGAATGGGATGGAGTGGAATGGACTGCAGTGGAGTGGAGAAGATTGGAATGGAGAGGAATGGATTTGGATGTAATGGAATGTAGTGAAGTGGAGTGGAGTGGAAAAGAGTGGAATGGTACGGAACACAACAGAACGGAACAGAATGGAACGGAATGGAGAAATGTGTGCTGAGATTGTGCCACTGCACTACAGCCTGTGAGACAGAGAGAGATCCTGTCGAAAGAAAGGAGTGGAATGGAATGGAATGGAATGGAATGGATTGGAGTGAACAGAGTGGAATTGAGTGGAATGGAATGGAATGGAATGGAGCAGATTGGAGTGGACCGGAGAGGAGCATAACGGAACAGAACGGAACAGAAAGGAATGGAATGGAATGTGAGCTGAGATTGTACCACTGAGCTCCTGGCTGGGTGACAGAGAGAGATACTCTCAAAAGAAAGGAATGGAATGGAAGGCGGTGGATTAGAAAGGAATGGAGTGGAGTGGACTGGAGTGGAGTGGAGTGGAATGAAGTGGAATAGAGGGGAATGGAATGGGATTGAATGGAATGGAATGAAGTGGAGTGGAGTGGGGTGGAGTGGAGTGCAGTGGTATGCAGCGGAATGGAATGTGATGGAGTGTAATGGAGTGGAGTGGAATGCAGTGGAGTGGAGAGGAGTGGAATGGAGCTGAATGGAATCGGCTGTAATGTAATGTAGTGGAGTGGAGTGGAGTGGAATGCAACAGAGTGGAACGGGATGGAACAGAAGACAACAGAATGGGACGGAACGGAATAGAACGGAATAGAGACATGTGTGCTGAGATTGTGCCTCTGCGCTACAGCCTGTGTGACAGAGGGAGATGCTGTCAAAAGAAAGGAGTGGAATGGAATGGAATGGTATCGATTGCAGTGGAATGGAATATAATGGAGTGGATTGGAGTGGAGTGGAGTGGAATGTAGTGGAGTGGAATGGAGAGGGATGGAATGGAGTGGAATTGAGTGGACTGGAGTGGAGTGGAGTGGAATGGAGTGGAGTGGAGTAGAGTGGAGTGCAATGGATTGGAGTGGAGTGGAATGGAGTGGAGTGGAGTAGAGTGGAGTGCAATGGATTGGAGTGGAGTGGAATGGAGGGTTGTGGAATGGAATGGAATGGAGTGGAAGGAATGGAATGGAATGGAGTGGAGTGGAGTTGAGTGGAGTGGAGAAGAGTGGAATGGAATGGAATGGAATGGATTGGAATGGAGTGGAATGGAATAGAGTGGAATGGAATGGAGTGGAGTGGACTTGAGTGGAGAGGAGTGGAGTGGTGTGGAATGGAGTGGATTGGAGTGGAGCGGATTGTAGTGGAGTGGAATGGAGTGGAATGGAATGGAGTGGAATTGAGTGGACTGGAGTGGAGTGGAGTGGAATGGAGTGGAGTGGAGTAGAGTGGAGTGCAATGGATTGGAGTGGAGTGGAATGGAGTGGAGTAGAGTGGAGTGCAATGGATTGGAGTGGAGTGGAATGGAGGGTTGTGGAACGGAATGGAATGGAGTGGAAGGAATGGAATGGAATGGAGTGGAGTTGAGTGGAGTGGAGAAGAGTGGAATGGAATGGAATGGAATGGATTCGAATGGAGTGGAATGGAATAGAGTGGAATGGAATGGAGTGGAGTGGACTTGAGTGGAGAGGAGTGGAGTGGTGTGGAATGGAGTGGATTGGAGTGGAGTGGATTGTAGTTGAGTGGAATGGAGTGGAATGGAATGGAGTGGAATTGAGTGGACTGGATAGGAGTGGAGTGGAATGGAGTGGAGTGGAGTGGAGTAGAATGCAGTGGAGTGGAGTGGAATGGAGTCGAGTGGAATGGAATGGAGTGGATGGAATGCAATGGAATAGAATGGAGTAGAGTGGATTGGAGTGGAATGGATTGGAATGGAATGGAATGGAGTGGAGTGGTGTGGATTGGAGTGGAATGGAATGGAGTGGAATGGAATGTAGTGGAGTGGAATGGAGTGGAGTGGAATGGAGTGGAGTGGAATGGAATGGAATGGAGTGGAATTGAATGGAGTGGAGTGGAGTTTAGTGGAATGGAATTGAATGGAGTGGAATGGAATGGAATGGATTGTAGAGGAGTGGAGTGGAATGGAGTGGAGTGGAATGGAGTGGAATGGAGTGGAATGTAGTGGAGGGGAGTGGAGAGGAATGGAGTGGAGTGGAGAGGAATGGAGTGGAGTGGAATGGAGTAGAGTGGAATGGAATGGAATGGAATGGAGTGGAATGGAATGGAATGGAATTGAGTGCAATGGAGTGGAGTGGAATGGAGTGGAGTGGAGTGGAATTGAATGGAGTGGAATGGAATGGAGTGGAGTGGAGTGGATTGTAATGGAGTGGAGTGGAGTGGAATGGAGTGGATTGGAGTGGAATATAGCAGAGTGGAGTGTAATGGAATGTAGAGGAGTGGAATAGAATGCAATGGACTGGAGTGGAGTGGAATGGACTGGAGTAGAGTGGAATGGAATGGAGAGGAGTGGAGTAGAGTGGAGTGGTGTGGATTGGAGTGGAATTGAGTGGAGTGGAGTGGTGGGAAGTGTAGTGGAGTGGAATGGAATCGGATGTAATGCAATGTATTGGAGTGGAGTGGAACGGGTCTGAATGGAACAAACAGAACGGAATGGAACGGAATGAAACGGAATGGGAAATTTGTGCTGAGATTGTTCCACTGCGCTACAGCCTGTGTGACAGAGGGATATCCTGTTGAAAGAAAAGAGTGGAATGGAATGAAATGGAATGGAATGGATTGGAGTGGAGCGGAGAGGAACAGAGTGGAATGGAATGGAATGGAATGGAATGGAATGGAATGGAACGAAGTGGAGTGGAACGGAACGGAACAGAATGCAACAGAACGGAACAGAACGGATTGGAATGCAATGTGAGCTGAGATTTTCCAACTGCGCTCCTGGCTGGGTGACAGAGTGAGATACTCTCAAAAGAAAGGAATGGAATGGAATGCAGTGGAATTTAATGGAATGGAATGGAGTGAACTGGAATGTATTGGAGTGGAGTGAAGTGGCATGGAATGGAATGGAGAGGAATGGAATGGGATGGAATGGAATGGAATGAAGTGGAGTGGAGTGTGGTGGAATGGAGTGCAGTGGAATGGAGTGGAATGGAATGGCATGGAGTGGAATGGAGTGGAGTGGAGTACAGTGGAGTGGAGAAGAGTGGAATGGAGTGGAATGGATTGGAATGGAATTGGATGTAATGGAATGTAGTGGAGTGGAGTGGAACGGAGTAGAACGGAATGGAATGGAATGGAATGGAATGGAATGGAATGGAATGGAATGGAATGCAGTGGAATGCAATGGAATAGAGTGCAATTCGATGGAAATTTGACATGTAATGTATGCTGAGATTAAGCCACTGCAATCCAGCCTGAGCTGAATGAGATCTCCTCTCCACTCCACTCCACTCCACTCCACTCCACTCCATTCCAGATATCATCTGAAGCCTTCTTCTCTCAACTCGTCAAAGTCATTCTCCGTCCAGCTTTTTTCCGTTGCTGGCGAGGAGCTGCGTTCCTTTGGAGAAGGAGAGGCACTCTGATTTTTAGATTTTCCAGTTTTTCTGCTGTTTTTTTCCTCGTCTTTGTTGTTTTATCTACCTTTGGTCTTTGATGATGGTGATGTACAGATGGTTTTTTGCTGTGGATGTCCTGTCTGTTTGTCAGTTTTCCTTCTAACAGTCAGGACCCTCAGCTGCAGGTCTGTTGGAGTTTGCTGGAGGTCCACTGCTGACCCTGTTTGCCTGCGCATCAGCAGCAGTGGCTGCAGAACAGCGGATATTGCTGAACCGGAAATGCTGCTGCTTGATCATTCCACTGGAAGTTTTGTCTCACAGGAGTACCCGGACATGTTAGGTGTCAGTCCGCTCCTACTGGGGGTTCCTCCTACTTAGGCTACTCGGGGTTCAGGGACCAGTTGAGGAGGCAATCTGTCCGTTCTCAGGTCTCCAGTTGTGTGCTGGGAGAATCACTACTCTCTTCAAAGCTGTCAGACAGGGACATTTAAGTCTGCAGAGATTTCTGCTGCCTTTTCCTTGGCTACGCCCTACCCCCAGAAGTGGAGTCTACAGAGGCAGGCAGGCCTCCTTGAGCTGAAGTGGGCTCCACCCAGTTCGAGCTTCCCAACTGTTTTACCTACTCAAGCCTCGGCAATGGCAGGGACCTTCCCCCAGCCTCGCTGCCACCTTACAATTTGATCTCAGACTGCTGGGCTGGCAATGAGTGAGGCTCTGTGGGCATAGAACCCTCCATGACACGTGTGAGATATAATCTCCTGGTGTGACGTTTGCTAAGACCATTGGAAATGTGCAGTATTAAGATGGGAGTGACCCAATTTTGCAGGTGCCATCTGTCACCCTTTTCTTTGACTATGAAAGGGAATTCCCTGACCCCTTTTGCTTCCTGGGTGAGGTGATGTCTCACCCTGCTTCTGCTCATGCTCGGTGCACTACACCCACTGTGCTGCACCCTCTTTCTGACACTCCCAAGTGAGATGAACCCAGTACCTCCCAAGTGAGATGAACCCAGTACCTCATTTGGAAATGCAGAAATCACCCATCTTCTGTGTCGCTCATTCTGGGAGCTGTAGACTGGAGCTGTTGCTATTCAGCCATCTTGGCTCCAACCTCTGTTTTGCTTGTTTCTTTTTTTATGCAATCAGTGTTTAATTGTTCACAGTCTAAAATCATTATTATATTATTTTCAAGCCTCATGGTAATTTCAAGTAAAAAAGTGTACCACAGATGTACAAAAAGTAAAAAGCAAGAAATTAGATTATATTTCAAGAGATATCACTTCACTAAAAGGAAGACAGGAAGAAAGGACAAAAGGAAAAGAAGACAAAAATCAATCAGAAAACAAATAAAAAATGGCAGGAGTAAGTGCTTATCACTGATAACATTGAATTTAAATGAACTAAATATTCCAGTCAAAAGAAAAATAGTGGATGAATGGATAGAGAAGCAGGAGAATAATCTGTGACATACCAAAAAAGCACACTTTACATATAAAGATACATTTAGACTGAAAATAAAAGGGTGGAAAAAGTTATTCCATGCCAATAGAGACCAAAAAAAGCAGAAATAGCCATATTTATAACAGAAAAAGATTTCAACAAAAGACTGTAGGGAGAAATTTAAAGGTCATTATACAATAATAAAGAGATCAATTCATCAAGAGGATATAATAATGGAAAATATATATGCACCCAACACTATTTCATCTCAAAAAAAAAAAAACAAAAAACAAAACAAAACAAAGAAAAGGACAAAATCCATATAATCATTTCAATTATGCTAAAAACTTTTGATAAAATTTAATATTCTTTAATAATAAAAAATCCCTTGAAAACTGGGTATGGAATAAACATACTTCAACATAATAAAAGTCATATATGACAGATCCACAGCTAGTATCACACTAAGTGGGGAAAAACTAAAAGCCTTTCCTCTAAAATCTGGAAGATGACAAAAATGTCCACTTTTACCACTGTTATTCAACATAATGCTGAAAGTCCTATCTGGAGCAATCAGACAGGAGAAAGCAATAAAATGCATCTCAGTTGGAAAAGAAGTCAAATTACCTTTTTTTTTTTGCCTATGTTATAATGTTATATTGGAAAAAGCATAAAGACTCCTCTGATAGGGTTTGAATGTGTGTCCCCTCCCAAATGTCATATTTAAATGTAATTCTCAATGTTGGAGATGGGCCTGGTGAAAGGTGATTTAACCATTGGTGTGGATTACCATAAATGGCTTAGCACCATCCCATTTGGTGCTATCCTCATGATAGTGAGTGAGTTTCCATAAGATCTGGTAATTTAAAACAGTGTAACAACTCACCCCTCTGTTTTTTGCTCCTGCTTTTTGCCCTGTGATGTGCAAGATTCTGCTTCAACTTCTGCCATGACTGTAAACTTGCAGAGACATCCCCAGAAGCATATTCCAGTACTATGTTTTCTTTACAGCCTGTAGAATCATAAGCCACTTAAACCTACTTTGTAAAAAATAAATTATCCAGCCCCACTCTCATAGTGATGCAAAAATAGCTTAATACAGAAAATTGGCACCAAGGAATGGAAAATGGTTATAAGAATACCCCAAAATGTGGAATCAGCTTTGTAATTGGGTAAACAGGCAGAAGTTGGAAGAATTTGTGGGATTCTGAAGACAGAAAAATGAGGGAAAGTTGAACTTTTCTTAGAGACTGGTTGAATGTCTGTGACCAAAATGCTGATAGTGATCTGGACAGTGAAGGCCGGGCTGAGGAGTTCTCAGATGAAAACTAGAAACTTACTGGGACTGAAACAAAGGTCATGCATGTTGTCTTAGCAAAGTGGTTGGCTGAATTTCTGTCATGAACTAGGGATATATAAAAGTTTGAATTTGAAATTGAAGATTTAGGGTTTCTGTTGGAAAAATGTCTAAGCAGCAAAGCATTTGTGATGTGGCCTGGCTGCTTCTAACAACCTATGCTCACATGTTCTAGCAAAAAAATAAAAATAAAATAAGTTGTAACTTATACTTACAAAAGAAGCATAGTGTGAAAGCTTGAAAACTTTGCAGCCTAGTCATGTGTCTGAAATATAAAAAGCTTATATAAGAGAGGAACTCAAGCATGATATAGGTTAACCACTTGTTAGAGATATTTGTATAACCTAAAAAAAGCAGGTGTTGATAGCCAAGACAATGGGAAAGAGGAATTGACGGCATTTTAGAAATCTGAAAGGCAGCCTCCCATCACAGGCCCTGAGACCTAAAAGAAGAGAATAGTTTCTGGGATCAGGCCTAGTACCTGCTGCCTTAGGTAGTTTTGGAACAAGCTCCCTGCATCCTGGCCACTGCTTCACCTCCAGGTGTAGCTCAAATTGATCCAGTTACAACTCCAGCCACTGCTTCAGAGGGTGCAAGCCATAACCTTGCTAGCTTCCATGTGGTGTTAGGCCTGTGGGTTTACCAAATGCGAGTAGTTGAGACTTGGGAGCCTCCACCTTTATTTGAAAGGATGTATGAGAAAGACAGGGTGTGCCGGCAGAAGCATGCTGCAGGGTTGGAGCCCTCATGGAGATCTTCTACTAAAACAATGGAGAAAAGAAATGTGAGGTGACAGTCCCCAGGCAGGCTCCCCACTGGGTCATGGCCTAGTAGATCTGTGAGGAGAGGATCAATGTCCTCCAGGCCCCAGAATGATAGATCTAGCTACAGCCTGTACCTTGCACCTTGACAAGCCAGAGGCACAGAATACCAGCCCATGAGAGCAGCTGTGGGGGCTGAACCATGCAAAGTCACAAGGTAGAACCTTCCCAAGGTGATAGCGTGCCCTGGAAATGGGACACATAGTCAAAAATAATTATTTTGGAGCCTTACAATTCAACAACTGCCCTTCTGGTTTTCAGACTATCATGGGTCCTGTGACCGCTTTCTTTTGGCTGATTTCTTCCTTTTAGAATAGGAGAATTTACCCAATGCCTCTGCCTCATTTGTATCTTGGAAGAACCTAACTTTTCTTTTTATTTTACAGGCTTATAGGAGGAAAAAATTAGCTTTGTCTTAGATGAGACTTTTGACTTTTGAGTTAAGGCTAAAATTAGTTAAGACCTTGGGGATTATTGGGAAGTCATGATTGTATTTTGAAATATGAGAAGGATATGAGATTTGGAATGGCCAGGGGCAAAATGATACAGTTTGGATATATATTCCCACCAAAATCTTATATTGAAATATAATCCTCAATGTTGGAAGTGGGCCTAGAGGGGAGGTGATTGAATCATGAGGGCAAGATTTCCGTGAACAGTTTGGCATCATTTCCTTTGGTGCCATTACCACAATAGTAAGTTTTTATCAGAGCTGGTTATCTACAAGTGTGTGTAGCACTTCCCTTCTACCCTCGCACTTACCATGTGATGTGCAAGCACTGGATTTATTTTTCACCTTGTCAGTTGTCAGAGGCTTCCCCAGAAGCAGAAGCCAGTGCTATGCTTTCTGTACAGCCTGTAGAAGCATGAACCAATGAAACCCATTTTTTTTATAAATTAACCAGTCACTGATTACTTTTTATAGCAATATGAGAATGGCCTAATACATCCGCCAAAAACTATTAGAGGTAATAACTTGAGTAAATTTGCAGAATACAAAATCAACATATACAAATCAGTAGGGTTTCTATATGCCAACAGTCAACAAACTGAAAAAGAACTCAAAAATGTAATACTATTTGCAGTAGCCACACACAAAAAAAACAAAATGTGTGGGAATTTACCAAAGAAATAAAAGTTATCAACAATTAAAACTGTAAAACACTGATAAAAGAAATGAAAAAGGACCCAAAAATTGGAAAGAGATTTTTATGTTCACAGACTGGAAGAATCAGTATTTTTAAAAAAATGTCCATACAATCCATAGCAATGTATACATTTCATGCCATCTCTATCAGAATAACAGGCCAGGGGCAGTGGCTCATGCCTGTAATCCAACACTTTGGGAGTCTGAAGTTAGTGGATCACGAGGTCAGGAGTTCAAGACCAGCCTGGCCAACTTGGTGAAACCCCACCTCTACTAAAAATACAAAAAAAAAATAGCCAGGCATTGTGGTGGGTGCCTGTAATCCCAGCTACTCAGGAGGCTGAGGCAAAGAATTGCTTGAACCTAGGAGGTGGAGGTTGCAGTGTGCCGAGATCACATCACTGATCACTGCACCCCAGTCTAGGTGACAGAGCAAGACACCATCTAAAAAAAAAAAAAAAAAAAAAAAAAAAAAGAAGAAGAAGACATTTCTCACAGATATAGAAAAAGAATTCTGAAATTTATATGGAAGCATAACAAAACACCATAATAGTCAAAGCTATGCTAAGTATATAAAATAAAACTGAAGCAATTCCATTACCTGGTTTTAAATTATACTACTAAGTTATAGTATTTAAAACAGCATGACACTAGCATAAAAACAGACATAAAGACAGATGGAACGAAATAGAGACCTTAGAAACAAACTCATACAGCTAAATTAATTTTCAACAAAAGTGCCAAGAACATACAATAAAAAATAAGACAGTTTTTGTAATAAATAGGGCTGGTAAAACTGGCATTCTGTGTGAGGGACAAACATTCAGGCCCTCATAGCAGTGTTCTGGAATCCTATGTGAGGGACAAATATTCAGACCACAGCAGAAGTGTTCTGGAATCCCCTGTGAAGAACAAACATTCAGACCCTCGTAGCAGTGTTCTGGAATCCTATGTGACAAACGTTTAGAACCCAGCAGCAGTGTTCTGGAATCCTATGCGAGGGACAAACATTCAGACCCTCATAACAGTGTTCTGGAATCCTATGGGAGGGACAGCTAAATTAATTTTCAACAAAAGTGCCAAGAACTTACAATAAAAAATGAGACAGCTTTTGTAATAAATAGGGCTGGGAAAACTGGCAAGCCATAGGAAGAAGAATAAAACTAGAAACCTATTTCTTGTCACTTACAAAAATCAAATTAAAGTGAATTAAAGACCTAAACCTAATGCCTCAAACCATCAAATTTTACAAGAAAACATTGGGGGAAATCTTTAGGGCATTGGTTTGGGCAAAAATTCCTTAAATAATATCCCAGAAGCAGAGACAAGCAAAACAAACATGGACAAATCGGATTACAGAAAGTCAGAAAGCCTTTTATAGTGAAGGAAACAGAAAACAAAGTGAAGAAAAAATCCACAGAATGGGAGAAAATATTTGTAAATTATCCATCTGAAAAACAATCAATAGCTACATGATATGGTTAGGATTTGTGTCCCCATCCAAATCTCATATTAATTGTAATCCCCAGATGTTGAGGGAGAGACTTGGTAGAAGGTGATTGGATGATGGGGGTATTTTTCCCCATGCTTTTCTTCTGATAATGAATGATTTCTCATGAGATCTGATGGTTTTATAAGCGACTCTTCCCCCTTTGCGTCACATACACGCTCTCTCGCCTGCTGTCATGTAAGAGGTGCCAGCTTCCCCATCTGCCATTGTTGTAAGTTTCCTGAGGCCTCCCCGGCCATGTGGAACTGTGAGTCAATTAAACCAATTTCCTTTATAAATTACCCAGTCTTGCCAGGTTCCGTGGCTCATGCCTGTAATCTCACCACTTTGGGAGGCTGAGGAGGGTGGATCATGGGGTCAGGAGTTTAAGACCAGCCTGGCCAAGATGGTGAAACCCCATTTCCACTAAAAATACAAAAATTAGCCAGGCAAGGTGGCAGGTGACTGTAATCCCAGCTACTCAGGAGGCTGAGGCAGAGAATTGCTTGAATCAGAAGGTGGAGGTTGCAATGAGCCGAGATTGCACCACTGCACTTCAGCCTGGGCAACAGATCAAGACTTCATCCCAGTAAATAAATAGATAACATAATCTCAGGTATTTTTATAGCAGTGCAGGAACGACTAATACACTACAATATATTGAGTTCAAAAAATTCTATAGAAAAAAGTAATAACCCAAATAAAGAGCGGACAAAAAAATTAAATAGACATTTACGAAAGGAAGACATACTAACGTGAAACAGGCAAATGAAAAGGTACTCCACATTACTGATCATCATGGAAATGCAAATCAAACCCAAAATTAGATATCATTTCACCCCAGTTAAGGTGGCTTTTATCCGGAAGTCAGTGAAAATCAAATGCTGGTGAGTATGTGGAGTGAAGGGAACCCTTGTACACTGCTGTTGAGAGCACATTTAAGGACAGTTTGGATGTTCCCAGTATAACTAAAAATAGAGCTACTATATGGTCCAGCAATCCCACTTCTCAGTATATGCCTACAAGAAATAAAATTGGTAAATCAAAGACTTATTGGCACTCTCATGTTTGCTACAGCAGGGTTTATAATAGCCAAGATTTGGAAGGAATCTAAATATCCATCAACAGATGACTGGATAGAGAAAATGTGGTACATATACACAATGAAGTACTATTCAGCTGGAAGAAAGAATGAGAACCTTCCATTTGCAATAACATAAATGGAAATGAAATTCTTTATGTTAAGTGAAATGTCAGGCACAGAAAGACAAATGTCACATGTTCTCACTTATTTGTGGGTGCTAAAATTCAAAATAATTGGTGTCATAGAGATAGAGAGTATAAGGATGGTTACCAGAGGCTGGGAAGTGCAGGGAGGGAACAAGGGGATAGTGGGGATGCTAAATGGGTAAAAAAAAAAAAAATTGTTAGAAAGAATGAATAAGACAGCATTTCATATCACAACAGGGTGATTATAGTAAAAAATAATTTAATTCCACATTTAAAAAAACTAAAAGAGTATAATTGGATTGTTTCTAACACAAGCTATAAATGCTTGAGGGGACAGATACCCCGTTTTTTATTATGTATTACTCACTGCATGACTGCATCAAAGTATGTCATGTACCCCCATAAATATATACACCATGTACCCACAAAAGTAAATTAAAAATTGAAATTGAAATAAAAATTAAAACCAAAGGGAGGAGAATATAATGAGGCATGTGTGACCCATGGCTTGAACTAGCTTTTCAGTTTAACTTTGGAATGTCCTTATCCAAGAAGAGAGGTCCATTTAGTCAGCAGGGGTTTAGAAATTTATTTTTAGGTTATAAATGGAAAAAAGAAGGATTTTTAATCCTGAGCCATAGTTCTCAGTCAATCAATCCTGCAGGGAACCCTGTTCTTTACTCCGGAGATAAACACTAGTTTTCTTTTCCATGGAATAACACCGCATTTCAAAATGAGGGGAAACATTTTGCAACTAAGAGGTACAACCTTATTAAATTTGATTTGGTTTCCATTGTAATTAATTTAATCACATGTGTTCCAGAGTTTTTCCTCAGTCTTCCCTTACTTTAGGCCCATGATCTGTTGAATTTGCTCAGCTCCCTGCTCAACAGCTGGAAATAAGAATTATTTAAAAACCTCATTGTGGCTGGGAGTGGTGGCTCTTGCCTGTAATCCCAGCTATTTGGGAGGCCAAGGTGGACAGATCGCTTGTTGTCAGGGGTTTGAGACCAGCCTGGCCAACACAGTGAAACCCCACCTCTACTAAAGATACAAATATTAGCTGGGTGTGGTGAGATTCATGCCTGTAATCCAAGCTACTTGGAAGGCTGAGGCAGGAGAATTGCTTGTACCCGGGAGGCACAGGTTTCAGTGAGCCAAGATAGTGCACTGCACTGCAGCCTTGGCAACAGAGCAAGACTCTGTCTCAAAATAATAATAACAATAACAATAATAATAAATAAGTAAAAATAAAATCCTCATTTTGTTTCAAACAAAATTTCTTTTGAATATCAACTGTATCAACTTGCATATTAACTGTAATCATTTCGTTTACTTTATATCCAATCTTGAGAAATCTCTGAGGACTAATTTCACTCCTTTCTGCCATTTTGGTAAACATACTAAATGCCATCAAACAAAATGCACAAAATTCCTGACAAATACATTTTCTCCTTGAGAAGTAGACTTGCTGTGTTAGAGGAACTCATGGTTACCTAGCTTATAGTTTAATAACCATGACTAGAATATTCTATCTTAATACGAGTAGCTAGGTACTCACAGGGCATCTAGAAGATTAATGTTCATGGTCTGAAATTAGTCACATTTTTTAACTGGCCACAAATTACAATTGCAGAATATCTGTGGTCATACAAGACATCTTCCACCAACCTTGAAAAATGTATAAATATCTTAGGAGTGCAGCATTTTTTGTAAGGATATTATTAATGAGCTAGCTTAGGACAATGGGTTAATGGTTACTGTTAAAACCAATAGCCCTGACTTTAGTGACTACATCTGCACCTTCCAAGTTTAATTATAACTCTTTCTCTTTATAGTTACTTATAAGTAGAGACACTAACAAAAAACAATGCATTCCTGCTCTTGTTTTCTGAGGATGTTCAACTTTGTAATGGAGTAATTTCTAATAAACTTGGTTCTTTCACTGTGCTCTGTGACTCACCTCAAATTTTTTCCTGCAGAAGATCTAAGAATCCTACTTTGTGGTCTGTATCAGGACCCTCTTTTCCAGCAAAATCTTTCAGCAACACCATGAACGGACACCAAGGCAAGACCCTTACTCCAAGGAAAACAATCCACACACAATCAATCAGCTGACACGTGGCAAGTGGGCTGTCTTTTAGAGTCGTGAAACCATTTTGGTGGGCAAGAATGATTATCCACTATTATCATACTCAGATTAGAGGCCAAGCCCACAAGGTTAGAGGCCCTGGGGAATATTGAGAATAATGGATTTGGCGAAACAAGATGTTTGCCACTTTCTCTTTTTGGAAGTGCACCTTGTGCTCTCTGTCCCTCACCTGAGTGCTCTACATCTTGTCATCTTTCTGCTCACCGCCTCTGTTTTTTAGTAGCCTGGATGCTGCCCCAGGACAGAGGCCCCAAACAGTTTAGCTTTAACTTTTCTCAGCGATCCTCTGACTCTCAACTGACTGCTTGTTTAATTTGCCACTGGTCCAAGTGACACTGAAAAAAATAATTGTCTTGGAACCTAGTATTTTTGTACCTTAATTATCAGAAAAGATCAGCAGTAACCTTGCCATCATTATGACTAGAAGTTAAAATGTGGTATTTAAGAGCTCTACATGATAAGATCAGATATGCCTGTTTAGTGACAGCCTTTTTTATGACAACCCTCTGCAAACAATTACCCTCAAGATGGAGAACATGAGACTTTTTCTTAACAGTTTTCTCTCATTTCTTAACCATAACGCCGTCTTTGATGAGCTGGTATAGGACAGCTGAACCCTACTTTCTTAACCCAGCAGGTCACTTTATTCCTGAGAGAGTTTTGTCAGTTTTGCCATAGCAGTGTGAAAATGGACTAGTACCATCAGAGTGAACAGGCAACCTACAAAATGGGAGAAGATTTTCGAAAACTACTCATCTAACAAAGGGCTAATATCCAGAATCTACAATGAACTCCAACAAATTTACAAGAAAAAAACAAACAACCCCATCAAAAAGTGGGCAAAAATATGAACAGACACTACTCAAAAGAAGACATTTATGTAGCCAAAAGACATATGAAAAAATGCTCACCATCACTGGCCATCAGAGAAATGCAAATCAAAACCACAATGAGATACCATCTCACACCAGTTAGAATGGCGATCATTAAAAAGTCAGGAAACAGCAGGTGCTGGAGAGGATGTGGAGAAATAGGAACACTTTTACACTGTTGGTGGGACTGTAAACTAGTTCAACCATTGTGGAAGTCAGTGTGGCGATTCCTCAGGGATCTAGAACTAGAAATACCATTTGACCCAGCCATCCCATTACTGGGTATATACCCAAAGGACTATAAATCATGCTGCTTTAAAGACACATGCACACGTATGTTTATTGGAGCATTATTCACAATAGCAAAGACTTGGAACCAACCCAAATGTCCAACAATGATAGACTGGATTAAGAAAATGTGGCACATATACACCATGGAATACTATGCAGCCATAAAAAATGATGAGCTCATGTCCTTTGTAGAGACATGGATGAAATTGGAAATCATCATTCTCAGTAAACTATCGCAAGGACAGAAAACCAAACACTGCATGTTCTCACTCATAGATGGGAATTGAACAATGAGAACACATGGACACAGGAAGGGGAACATCACACTCTGGGGACTGTTGTGGGGTGGGGAGAGGGTGGAGGGATAGCATTGGGAGATATACCTAATGCTAAATGTCGAGTTAATGGGTGCAGCACACCAGCATGGCACATGTATATGTATACAACTAACCTGCACATTGTGCACATGTACCCTAAAACTTAAAGTATAAAAAAAAGAAAATGGACTAATACATTACAATTTACAAGTTACAGCCTTCCCATTTCCCCTGTTTGATCTGACTCCTATTTTGCAGCTTCATTGGTTTTATAGAAGAGAAACTAAGAGGGAGGAAATACATTATATACAGGCTTCTCTGATGCTTAGTCAGGATAAAAAATTAAAATGGGCTTCTATATGTTTGATGGAGGAAAAGACAAAATTGGGACGGCACATAATTGATTACCCTTTTAATGAAAGTTACTCTTAATATTAGGCTTTTCTTAACTGGGGCTAAACTCTCCCTGCCAGTCCAAGCACCCCAAAAGAACACAGTCAGACTCCTTCCAGTACTAGTGATGTGTGCAACATGTTATTAATTTCTTCTAGTTTTCCAGGGTTATCTAGTGTCCGGTCATCATCTTCTCCCTGACCTTCGAGTCCTGCCTTACATACATACCCCACTCTCGAAACACCCGAGCTTCACCAGAACAACATGCAGTGGGGCCTCTTATTAGCTGGCAAAGTTGAATATTTGTCCTCTCTGGGAAGTGACAGATGATAACAGGGACACTATATTGAGGAAGTGGCCTGTCCCTCCACACCTGTGGGCGTTTCTCGTCAGGTGGAACGAGAGGCTTGTGAAAAGAGAAGCAGAGACGAAGTATAGAGAAAAAGTGGGCCCAGGGGACCAGCGCTCAGCATACGGAGGACCCGCGCCGGAACCAGTCTATGAGTTTCCTTAGTATTTATTGATCATTATCGGGCATTTCTCGGAGAGGGGGATGTGGCAGGACAATAAGGTAACAGTGGACAGAGGGCCAGCAGGAAAACAGGTGAACAAATATCTGCAAAATAAACAAGGTAAAGAAAAACGTGCTATGCTTTTGATGTGTATATACATAAATATCTCAGTTCCTTAAAGAGCAGTGTTGCCTCCAGCATGTCTCACCTCCAGCCCTAAGGAAGTTTTCTCCTATCTCAGTAGATGGAATATACAATCGGGTTTTACACTGACACACTCCAATGCTCAGGGACGAGCAGGAGACAGATGGTTTTGTCTTATCTCAATTGCAAAGAGGCTTTCCTCTTTTACTAATCCTCCTCAGCACAGACCGTTTACAGGTGTCGGGCTGGCGGATGGTCAGGACCTTCCGTTCCCATGAGGCCATATTTCAGACTATCACATGGGGAGAAACCTTGGAGAATACCTGGCTTTCCTAGGCAGTTGTCCCTGTGGCCTTCCGCAGTGTTTTGCGTCTCTGGGTACTTGAGAATAGGGAGTGCTGATGACTTTTAACAAGCATGCTGCCTTCAATCATTTGTTTAACAAAGCACATCCTGCATACCCCTAAATCCATTAAACCTTGAGTCAACCCAGCACATGTTTCTGTGAGCACAGGGTTGGGGCTAGTGTTACAGATTAACAGCATCTCAAGGCAGAAGAATTTTTCTTAGTACAGAACAAAATGGAGTGTCTTATGTCTACTTCTTTCTACATAGACACAGTAACAGTCTGATCTCTCTTTCTTTTCCCCACACTATATAGGTATATGTACACTTTTCTATATCTGAATTAGCCATATGCAAGGAAAAACTAAAACAGTTTTCAGAGGTTCCGGGAAAATTCATAGACAAATTTAATAGGCTAACCTTGAAGTATGATCTGACAAGGCAGGATTTGCATATATTTATGTTTACCTGCCACATAGTAGAAAAGCAGTACATTATGGGAGTGGCTAGAGCACATGGTAATAGGGTGGCATCCTGCAACCAGGGGCATGACACCTCTCAAGTAGGAGGCACAGCAGTGCCTGACTAGGACCCAAAAGAACTAGAATCTAGAAAAAACAAATGAATTAGGAAGAAAGTGGGATATAGAGAGAAAAAAATATGATCTTTTGACTCCATGAAGGAATAAAAGAAAAGTGTGATACAGTTTTTAATTTTTAAAGTCTGGAAAATTACTCAGGGAAAAGATGAAAACCTAGCCTTATTACAAAGGTGGATAATTTAGACCTTGAGGAAATACACTAACACTGACCCTGACTCCAAAAAGGGACAGGCATTTCTAGGAGTTTAATTTATAGCGTGGTCTCCTTCTGATATCTGCAGGAAGCTGCCAAAAGCAGCCTTAGGCTTCCAGACTCCCATGGATCAGATTTTAGACTTTGATTTTTTCAGTTTTCTATCACAGGAATTGAGCAGAGAAAACACAAAATAAAGCAAATCTTCCAAGAGGCCCAGCTTCTAGCTGCAACCTTGTGCTCTCCACCACTTCAGAGGCAGCCCCTTAACCCCTGACCCTCACAGAGGAATTGAGAAGGTGAAAGTTCCAGTCTGTGCCTCTGGGCCACTGCGCCTTGGTTATAAATCAATGTGCCTTCTGTAGGAAGGTCAGCCACTGCCAAAGGAAATGCACTGTGCTTCCAAGGGAGCCATCATCAGAGCACAGCAGACTCAAAAGTGGCAGGGCCTGATACTTCCTACCTCCGCTCCCATTGGACTACTGGCTATCAAGAGATGGAGGAGGCTCAGGTGACTCTTGAAGTAGCAGGTAGGAGTATCAACTTCGTATTAGGTGTGGGAGCAGATTACTCTGTCCAGATTTAATACAATGGTCTCCTGTCTTCTCATGATGGACAAGCCCCAAAACACTCCTTTTTGTATCTTCGAAGTTGTCCTCCAGAGCCTCTAGGTTTCTCACCTGCCTTTTTAGTACTGTCTGATTGTCTGACCTCTTACTGGGGAGAGGTTTATTGACTGAGGAGACCAAGTCATGCTCACCCTCACAGATCATAAAGCATAGAAACTGTTACTTTTGTTCCTGACCCATCAGGGGAAAAATGAAGTTAAGAATGAGCTGTCACATTTGCCACCTGGGGTGCTGTCTTAAGTAAATCTTGAGGTTGGGGCCACACAGGCTCTGGGAAATGCACTAAACACCTCCCCCACTCAAATCCAACTTCAGCCTAGTACTCCTCGACCTCAGAAGAGACAATACATTTTAAGGCAAGAAGCATGAGGGGAAATTCAACCCCTTATTGCCAAATTCTTGCCATATGAGTTATTAAGGCCATGAGAGTCTCCTTACAATACTCACATGTTACCAGATAAAAAGCCTAATGGCAAGTACAGATTTATCAGAACCCTTAGAGCATTAAGAAATGCAGTTGTCTCCATACACCTCATTGTCGCCCATTCTTACCATGTCCCAGGGGATGCAAGCTGGTTTACATTCTTAAGTCTGAAAGATGCACTTTTCTGGATCTCAATGCATCCAGATTCATAATATGTTTGCCTTTGAATGGACTGATCCAGATATGCATTCAGCCTCAAATCTAACCTGGATAGTCATCTCTGAAGGGTTCTGGGATAGCCCCCACTTATTTGAAAATGCTCCAGCTAAGGACTTAAAAAATCTACAATTGGAAAGGGACACAATTATTCAGTATGCAGGTGACTTGCTCATTGCCAGCCCAACTAAAGAAGACTCAATAATGTTAATTTGGTAAATTTCCTGGGAACTTGCAGATATAGGGCATCACCACACAGAGCTCAGATTTTGACTGAAAGACTTAAATATTTGGAATCTGTCTTAACCTCTGGAACTGATCAACATCCCTAGAAGTTAAAAAAGTTATTTTAGTCACCCAAGAGTCCCTGTCCAAAAAATGACTGTGGGCTTTTTTAGGAGATGGCTGGGTACTGCTGCTCATGTGTGCCCAGATTTGGAAATGTAGCCAAGCGTTTATATGATACACTAAAGGGAAAGATTTAGAGCTCCTAGAATGTAATGAGAACTGCAAGCAAACCTTCAATATTCTCAAAGACAAATTGGGCTCTGCTGCAGCCATAGGAGTCCCCAAGTTGGATGAACCATTTTTTCTTTATGTGACCAAAAAGCAAGGCATAAGCCTTGGGTAATCTTTTCCCAAAACTGGGGGACATTCCAAGGCCAGTAGCCTAATTTTCTAAGCAGATAGAACATGTGGCCTCAGGGTGGACTTGATGCCTTAGAGCTATTGCTGCTACCACTTTTCTAGCAGGCAAAGCTAATAAACTAACATTAGAAAAGCACCTACAGGTTTTTGACCCCACACCAAGGGAAGGTGGTCCTAGAAGCTAAAGGGCAGCAGTGGATAATAAGAGAACATTTATGAAAGTATCAGGCCTTACGGCTAGACACTCCAGACATAACCCTTAAAGCCTGCCAAACCATAAACCCAGCTACTTATCTGCCAGAGTCCACAAGTGCTTCTAGCCTTTCTGGCTTACAGGTTGTATTAGTCTGCTCTCATGCTGCTAATAAAGACATATCTGAGGCTGGGTAATTTATAAAGAAAAGAGGTTTAATTGACTTACAGTTCCACATGGTCAAGGAAGCGTCACACTCATGGCAGAAGACAAATGAGGAGCAATGTCACATCTCTTACATGGCAGCAGGCAAAAGGGCTTGTGCAGGGAAACTCCCCTTTATAAAACCATCGGCTGTAATCCCAGCACTTTGGGAGGCCAAGGCAGTGGATGATCTGAGGTGAGGAGATCGAGGCCAGCCTGGCCAACATGGTGAAACCCCGTCTATACTAAAAGTACAAAAATTAGACAGGCATGATGGTAGGCGCCTGTAATCCCAGCTACTCGGGAGGCTGAGACAGGAGAATTGCTTGAACCCAGGAGTCAGTGGTTGCAGTGAGCCAAGGTCATGATAATGCACTCCAGCTGAGCAACAGAGCAAGACTATGTCTCAAAAATAAATAAATAAACCATCAGATCTCATGAGGCTTATTCACTGTCACGAGAACAGCATGGCAAAGACCCATTCCCCGATTCGATTACCTCCCACTGGGTCCCTCCCACGATATATAGGGATTATGGGAGCTACAATTCAAGATAAGATTTGACTGGGGACACAGCCAAAGCATGTCACAGGTTATGAAACAAATTTATTCTAGCAGGCCAGACTGAGGAAGGATGAGCCGCTTGACCATCCCAAGGAAGATTGGTTAACAGGTGTAAGTTGTTTTATGCATCAGGAAAACAGGAGGGGTAGACATGCTATTAGTAGTAGGCACAAGTCTTGCTGGCCTCGACCTCAGCTCAAAAAGCTGAGTTAATTGAACTTACTCAGCCCCTGCAGTTGGGAAAGGATTTAAAAGTCAACATTTACACTGATTCCAATTATGACTTTTTAGTGCTTCATGCTTATGCTGCAATTTGGAATGGGTAGGGACTCCTGACCCCCAAGGGCTTTTCCATACAACATCATTCAGATTTTGAGCTTGTTAGAATGCTGCTTTGCTGCCAAAAAGTGACTATAATTAATTGCCGAGGACATCAAAAGAGAGACTGACCATGTAAAAGGAAATGACCTTGTAGATGCCACAGCCAAGGTCTCTGCACTGAAAGGGCCAATGAAGCTTATGGGCATGCTGGACAGCATACATAGAACTGGGCTAGAACACTCTGAAGAAGAACAAAAATGGGTCAGGGTTTGCATTTCAGTCCAGGGCCCCTCTGGCTGGCTGAATGATGGTAATAAATTACTAATGCCAAGTACCAATCATACGAATAAAATTCAGCACTTTCATGATTCTTTTCACCCTAGAAGGGATTCTAGGTTTCTGTTAATATCTCATTTGTTTATAGGGGTAAATCTTTTCAAGACACCGAAACAGGTGACTCAGCCCTGTGAGCTCTGCTGCCTGACATGACCCAAATGGCCAGCAATTTTCTCCTTCTCCAGGTAAACCTGTCCAAAATTGAGGAACCTATCCAGGTGAGAACTGGCAACTCTAATTTACTCAGCTACCTTTCTGCGGGAGATATCAATATTTGCTAATGCTTACTGATACCTTCACTGGTTAGATCGAGGCATTCCCCACCCCATCTGAAAAATGTTTACCAGAAGAAATAACTCCTCAGTTTGGGTAATCTAAAAGCTTGCAAAGTGGCAATGGCCCGTCTTTCACAGCAGGTGTATCCCAACACCTATGCTCAGGTTTAAGAATCCAATATTACCTTCACTCTGTGTGCAGACCGCAGTCCTCTGGAAAGGTGAAAGGGCTAATCCTACTCTAAAGAAGACTCTAGCTAAATCAGACGCCTGACTATCTCTAACACCCATAGCTTACTTCGGGTTTGAAGTGCTCCAAAGTAAAACTTAAAATTAAATCCTGTTGAGTTAACATTCGGAAGACCTTTCCTAAGCACAGATCTCCTAATAGATGAAAAGACTCATAAATTACAACAATATGTCATCAGTCTAGGACAGGTGCAAAGGCACTCTGTGAATATGGAAACAAGAGTCTTCTCCTCCCACATGGGAGGAAAATTCAGTTTCAGCTCAGCTAGGGATTTAGTCTTACTAAAGATGTGGGAGGAATTTCTCCAGCTGACCAGCTTTCCCGAACGTGGAAAGGACCACAGCAAGGACACCTGAGCTCTCCAACAGACGTTCAATGCCAAGGAATTAACAAGTGGGTACACCTGTGTGGAAGCAAAGCTGTTGCTTATTCTGGAAGCCGAATGCAAGGCTGAGGGAGGTGGGCGCTGGGCTATTTCAGCGTTGGTGGAGGGCGGGCTGGGTAGCTGTGCGTCTGCTCCTCTTTCTCGTGTTTCTCCTGCCGCTCT
This sequence comes from Pongo abelii, assembly GCF_028885655.2. Classification (NCBI taxonomy): domain Eukaryota; kingdom Metazoa; phylum Chordata; class Mammalia; order Primates; family Hominidae; genus Pongo; species Pongo abelii. Next base: position 14,206,179 of record NC_071996.2, read on the forward strand.
AATCCCGCCTTGGCCATGAGGGAAATCGTGCTCATGCAGGCCGTGCAGTAAGGGAAACAGATTGGCGCCAAGGTTGTATTTGACTCTATAAAAATTAAAATTTTGTATGAGAGAAAAATGCCTCAAAGTAAAAAGTCAACAGACTGGGGACATAGATCTGCAACATACATGATAGACAAAAAGGTAATTTGGGATATATATATAGATAAATATATATATAGATAAATATATGTAAATATCTGTTAACACCATTTAAAAAAATATCGTCCTTTTCCCAATTGAACAGTGTTGACGCCCTTGTTAAAAATCATGACCATATTTTTTGGTTCTTTGTTTCTATTGCGTTGGTCTTTGCGTCTGTCTCTATGCTGGTACAGCATTGTTTTGCGTACTGAAGTTTGAAACCAGGAGGTGTTAGTCCTCTAACTTTGTTAGTTTTTAAGATTGACTTGGCTGCTTGGGTTTTTTTGAGATTTCATCTGAATTTTAGAATAGGTTTTTCTATTTTTGCAAATATTGGAATTTTTGTAGTGATTTTATTGAATCTGTAGAAGACTGTAGATAACAATGGCACCTTGACAAGATTTTGTCTTCCAGTCCATAGACACATGATGTCTTTTCATTTATTTGTGTCATCTTTAATACTATCATGTCATGTTTATAGTTTTTGCTGTACAGGTTTTTCATTTCCTTGGTTAAGTGGTTTTCTATTTTATTCTTTTGATGCTGTCATACATAATACTGCTGTCTTGATTTCTTCCTCAGATAGTTTATTGTTATTGTAGAAATATAACTAATTTTGTGTATTATTTTGTATCATGCAGCTTTGCTGAATTTTATTTATTGCGTCTGACAGTTTATTTCACAGAAACTAAAAGATTTTTAATAGATAAGCTTATGTCATCTGCAAACAGATAATTTTACTTTTTAAAAAATTGGAATATCTTTAATTATTTTACTCACCTTATTGTTTTAACTAACCAGAACCTTCAGTACTATATTAAATAGAAGTAGTAAAAGCAGGCATCCTTGTTTTTGCTCTTAGGGTAAAAGCTTTCAGTCTTTTACCATGTTAGCTGTGGTTTTTTGTTTTGTTTTTTGTATAGCATTATGTTAAGGTGTTTTCTTTCTTTTTATAGTTTACTAACTATATTTTTTCATGAATGTGTGTTAAATTTTGACAAATGCTTTTTCTTTTTTGATTAAGATGATCACATGAGGGTTTTTTCCTTCTTTATGTTAATGTGATATTATGCTGATTTTCGTGTGTTGGAACATACTTTTATTTCTAGGAGTCAATTATACTCATCCATAGTGTATAATCCTTTTAACGTACTGCTAAGTTTGAGTTGCTGGTGTTTTGTTGAGGATTTTTGCATCAGCATTTATAAGGGATGTTTGTTTGTAGTTTTCTTATGGTGCCTTTGTCTGGCTTGGTGTCAGGGTAATACTGGACTCATAGAATAAGTTAGAAAAAATTACCTCCTCTTCAATGTTTTGAAAAAGTTTGAGAAAAACTGGTGTTAATTCTGCTTTAAACATTGGGTAGAATTCAACAGTGAAGCCATCTGGTCCAGGCTTTTCTTTGTTGCTGGGTTTTAGATTACTGATGCAATCTTCCTGCTGAATCTCCTTGCTGAATAGGCTTATTCAACTTTTCTGATTCAGTCTTAGTAGGTTTTTTGTTTCTAGGAATTTGTTCATTTTATTTAGGGTATTCAATTTTTTAGTGTATACTTCCTTATGGTACTCTCCTACATCCCTTTTTTACTCCAAAAATTTGTTAGTAATGTACCCATTTTATTTTTGAGTTTAGTAATTTGAATATTCCCTTTTTTTCTTAGTCAATCTTGGTAAAATTTTGTCAGTTTTGATCTTTTTCATACAACAAACTAGATTTTGTTGATTTTTGATATTGTTTTTCTATTCTCTATTTCACTTGTTTCCACTGCTATCTTTATCATTTTTTAAATTTTGCTAGCTTTTAGTTGTCCCTCTTTAATAGTCCCTCTTTTTCCCTCTGTTTTTAGTTCCTTAGGAGTAAAGTTGTTGATTTGGTATATTATTTTTTATAATCAATTATAGCTATAAATTTTTCCCTTATGGTACTGTTTTTGATATATCTCTTAACTTTTGGTATTTCATGTTTTTAATTTTTCTCTACATATTTTCTATTTTCTCTTGTGATTTCTTCTTTGATCCATCCTTGAGTGTTTCATACCTATATTTTCAGACATAAAATGTGTAACCTACAAAATTTTCTTGATTTGTTTTATTTGTTGTAAGTTTTTATTTCAGAATTAAATGTGTGTATCAACATTTGTTATGTTCTCATAAACTTTGTAGTACATGGAGATTCCTGGTCCACATATGTAAGTCTCTACATGAATATTATTTTGAAGCATTTAACCTTCTGTTTTAATATTTCAAAGGTCTAAATGAAACTGAGATTTTGGTTTCTGAGATGAAATCATGGTAGGTGACTGAGAAATGCTTAAAAATTAGCCAAAACTTAAAATTAAGTTAAAGTTTACCTTCAAGATTCAACCTGAATAAGTCACCTTGTATTGCTGGTAATAAAGAATAAGAATTTAAAGGTATAAAGGGAAACTTCAGAGAATGTTTTTCTTTCTCCAGTTGACATATAAATTAAAAGATGTAAAAAATTTTTATGGCCTCATGCATTTTTTACTTTAGAATTCCAACTTTTTCTGGTTAAAATTTTTCCAAAAAGATTCCTGTGTATTTGAAAGAAAAATAATTTTGTAGTTGAAATTCTTATGCAGTTAAATAAGGCCATGAAAGTTTCTTGTACTTGTGGGAATCCATGAGAAAATCTGACATTATGTTCTATTCTCTTGGAAGGTAGGAATATCTTTTGACTTCTGTTTTGCTGACAAGAAATTTCCTGAGCAAGAGTACCTGGGACAATGACATCACACACGGAAAACGTTGGACCCCATCTGTTTTCAATCTGCTTTTTTCCCAAAATTAGGAGAGTTCAGTTTTCCCTTTGATACTCTCTGTTACTACCAATCCCAATGCCAGGGCTGTCCTGCTTCTACAAGTGACAATGACAAATATAGGCCTGAAGAAAGATGAGTTGATGGCATTCCCAGCTTATTACCTCTCCTTGGGGGCCTTTTCTCACATACATGGATTCAACTCATAGACTCAGCTGGGTGAGGATCTATTATTCAGCTACATTAGAAGTGACTGCTTAAGACTCAGGTGTGTGGTGAAATGAGGCAGAATTTTCTCAATGGAGTGTTAGGAGAATTTTCTCCTCATAATTACCATCTTACTGTCACTAAATCATAGCTAAATTGAGGAAATTTTTCAAGAAGAAATAGAAATGTAATCTTATGAGGACATAAATTTAGAGATTTGTGGAGAGCTCTTCATAATTTCATGGTGTTCTCTTTGAGCTGAGATTATAGTTGACTTTTCATTATAATATATTAGCTGTTCTAGACTTCATGCATTTATGTAAAGTTTTCTTTGTTGTACTTTAAGTTCTGTGATACATGGGCAGAACATGAAGTTTTGTTACATAGTTATACACGTGCCATGGTGGTTTGCTGCACCCATCAACCCGTCATCTACATAGGTATTTCTCCTAATGCTATTCCTCCCCTTTCCTCCCACCCCATGACAGGCTCCAGTGTGTGATGTTCCCCTCCCTGTGTCCATGTGTCCTCATTGTTCAACTCCCACTTATGAGTGGGAACATGCAGTGTTTGGTTTTCTTTTCTTTCTTTTTCTTTCTCTCTCTTTTTTTTTTTTTTGAGACAAAGTTTCACTCTTGTTGCCCAGGTTGGAGTGTAATGGCATGATCTCGGCTCAACACAACCTCTGCCTCCTGGGTTCAAACGATTCTCCTGCCTCAGCCTCCCAAGTAGCTATGATTACAGGTATGTGCCAACATGCCTGGATAATTGTTTGTATTTTTAGGAGAGATGGGGTTTCTCCGTGTTGGTCAGGCTGATCTCAAACTCCCCACCTCAGCCTCCCAAAGTTCTGAGACTACAGGCATGAGTCACTGCTCCTGGCCTGGTTTTCTTTTCTTGTGTTAGCTTGCTGAGAATGATGGTTTCAAGCTTCATCCATGTCCCTGGAAAGGACATAAATGCATATTATTCCATGGTGTATATGTGCACATTTTCTTTATCCAGTTTATCATTAATGGGCATTTGGGTTGGTTCCAAGTCTTTGCTATTGTGAACAGTGCTGCAATAAACATGCAGTGCTGAAATAAACATACAGTGCATGTGTCTTTATAGTATAATAATTTGTAATGCTTTGGGTATATACCCTATAATGGGATTGCTGGGTCAAATGGTATTTCTGGTTCTATATTTTTGAGGAATTTTCACACTGTCTTCCAAAATGACTGAACTAATTTACACCAACAGTGTAAAAGCATTCCTATTTCTCCACTGCCTCATCAGCATTTGCTGTTTCCTGACTTTTTAATAATCGCCATTCTAACTGGCATGTGATGGTATCTCATTGTGGTTTTGATTTGCATTCATCTAATGACCAGTGATGATAAGATTCTTTTCATGTTTGTTGGCCGCATAAATGTCTTCTTTTGAGAAGTGTCTGCTCCTTTCCTTTGCCCACTTTTTGATGGGGCTGTTTTTTTCTTGTAAATTTGTTTAGGTTCTGTGTAGATTCTGGATATTAGCCCTTTGTCAGACAGATAGATTGCAAAAATTTTCTCCCAATCTGTAGGTTGTCTGTTCACTCTGATGATAGTTTATTTTGCTGTGCAAAATCTCTTTAGTTTAATTAGATCCCATTTGTCAATTTGGGCTTCTGTTGCCATTGCTTTTGGTGTTTTAGTCACAAAGTCTTTGCCCATGCCTATGTCCTGAATGGTATTGCCTAGGTTTTCTTCAACGGTTTTTATGGTTTTAGGTCTTATGTTTAAGTCTTTATTCCATCTTGAGTTATTTTTTGTATAAGATATAAGGAAGATGTCCAGTTTCAGTTTCTGCATATAGCTAGCCAGTTTTCCCAACATGATTTATTAAATAAGGAATCCTTTCCCCATTGCTTGTGTTTGTCAGGTTTGTCAAAGATCAGATGGTTGTATGTGTATGGTCTTATTTCAGAGTTCTCTATTCTGTTTCATTGGTTGTTTTTGTACCAGTACCATGCTGTTTTGGTTACTGTAGCATTATAGTGTAGTTTGAAGTTGGGTAGTGTGATGCCTTCAGCTTTGTTCTTTTTGGTTAGAATCGCCTTGACTATTTCGGCTCCTTTTTGGTTCATGAGAATTTTAAAATATTTTCTTCTAATTCTGTGAAGAATGTCATTGGCAGTTTAATGGGAATAGCATTGAATTCTTTTATAAATTACTCTGGGAAGTATGGACATTTTCACGAATGAATTCTTTCCTATCCATGAGCATGGAATGCTTCTCCATTTGTTTGTATCCTTTCTGATTTCTCTGAGCAGTGGTTTGTAGTCCTCCTTGAAGAGGTTCTTCACTTCTCTTGTTAACTGTATTCCTATGTATTTTATTCTTTTTGTAGCAATTGTGAATGAAGTTCTTTCACGATTTGGCTCTCTACTTGCCTGTTGTTTGTGTATAGGAATACTAGCATTTTTTTTTTGCACAATGTTTTTGTATCCTGAGATTCTGTTGATGTGGTTTATCAGCTTAAGAAGCTCTTGGGCTGAGATGGTGGAGTTTTCTAGATACGGGATCATGTCATCTGCAAACAAAGATAATTTGACTTCATCTCTTCCTATTTAAATACTTTTATTTCTTTCTCCTGCCTGATTGCCCTGGTTAGAAATTCCAGTACTACATTGAATAGGAGTGGTGAGAGAGGCCATTCTTTTCTTTTGCCAGTTTTCAAAGGGAATGCTTCCAGCTTTTGCTCACTCAGTATGATATTGGCTGTGGTTTTGTCACATATGGCTCTTATTATTTTGAGGTGTGATCTTTCAATATGTAGTTTATTGAGAGTTTTTAACATGAAGGGATGTTGAATTTTATTGAAGGCCTTTTCTGCATCTATTGAGATAATCGTGTTTTTTTGTGTTTAGTTCTGTTTATATGATGAATTACATTTACAGATTTGCCTGTGTTGAACCAACCTTGTATCCCAGGGATGAAGCCATCTTGATTGTGGTGGGTCATGGTACCCTTATCAGTCTAAAGTTCAATCTTTTTACATAATCTCATAATTATTGAAGGTTTTGTTGTTCTTTCTTTTTTATTCTTCTTTCTCTATTCTTGTCTTTCTGTCTTATATCAGGCAGATAGTTTTGAAGCTCTGAGATTCTTTCCTACACTTGGCCTATTCTGTGAGTGATAGTTGTGGTTGTGTTGTGAAGTTCTCATGTTGTGTTTTTCAGCTCCATCATGTCAGTTATGTTTCTCTCTAAACTGAATATTCTGGTTATCAGCTACTGTGTTCTTTTATGACTTTTAGCTTCTTTCACTAAGTTAGAACGTGCTCCTTCAGCTCAGAGAAGTTTGTTATTACCCACCTCCTAAAGCCTACTTTTGTCAATTCAGCCATCTCAGCCTCGGGCCAGTTCTGTGCCCTTGCTTGGGAGGTGTTGTTGTCATTTAGAGGAGAAGAGGCATTCTGCCTTTTTGAGTTTTCAGCGTTTTTGTGTTGATGCTTTCTCATCTTTGTGGGCTTATCTACCTTTGATCTTTGACGTTGCTGACTTTTGAAAGGAGTTTTTCATGGGGTCATTTTGTTGATGTTGTTGTTGTTGCTTTCTGTTTGTTTTTAACAGTCAGACAACTCTTCCCTAGGGCTAGGGCTGATGTGGTTTTTGGGGATCTACTCTGGACCCTAGTCACATCAGTTTCTCCTGCACCTGGAGGTATCACCAGTGAAGGCTGCAAAACAGCAAATATGGCAACCTGATCCTTCCTCTGGGAGCACTAGTCCACGGGGTTGCTTGATGCCAGCTGGAATGCTTCTGTAGGAAGTGTCTGGAGACCCCTGTTGGAAGGTCTCACCCAGTCAGGAGGAACAGGATCAGGGACTGCTTAAAGAAGCAGTCTGGCTGGCCTTTGGCAGAGCAGGTGTGTTGTTCTGACCCTCAGGAGTCTCCAGAGCCAGCAGGATGGAAAGGTTCAGTTGGCTGAACTGGGGAGACAGCAGCTACCCCTCTCCCTGGGGACTTAATCCCAGGGAGAAATCAGAGTTCTGTCCTTAGAACTCTGGCTGGAGTTGCTAAAATTCTGATGGGGAGGCCCTGTCCAGTGAGGAGGGATGGATTTCGGTCTCAAAGAAGCAGCCTGGTCATGATCAGTCACAACAGCTGTACTATGTTATAGGGGACTCCTCCTGGTCCCTGGTGCTAGCAGGCTAGAGTGGCAAACTCAAACCACAGTTAGAGCGGCTGCCCCTCCCACTGGGAACTCGGTCCACCTCCGGCTTTCTCCAGTCTGCTGCCACTGGCCAACTGAAATTCCAAGCCAATGGGTCTTGTGAGGTGCTGTGGGATTGGGGCCTCAGAATGATGTCACTTGGCTTCCTGGATTCAGCCCCCTTCCTAGGGGAATGCACAGATGTATCTCCTGCTTTGCTGGAATTCTAGGGGCAGAGTATGCAAAATTCCTGGTTTTCCATGCATGCCCCAGTAAGCCAGCAAGCACTCCACTGAGACTCCACACAGCTCTGTGCTTCAAACCTGAGGCCGTGGTGGCTGAGCTCATGAAGGGACCTCCTGATTTGCAGGTTGCAAAGATCCATCGGAGAAGCATTGTTTCCCAGGCAGAGTCACACAATCACTCATGGCCTCCCTTGCCTGTGAGTGGGGGCTCGGCTAGCTCCGTGCCACACCTGGGTGGGTCATTGACCCACTTGCTTTTCCTGACTCTCTGTGGGTCAAGCTGTCTGCCTAGTCAGTCCCAATGCAAGAACCTGAATACGTCAATTGAAGGTGTAGAATTCACTCGCAGTTTTCATTGCTCTCTGTGAGAGCCATGGGCCACAGCTGCTTCTAATCAGCCAGTTTGGCCCGATCTAAAGTATAATTTCTTAATACGTGAGATGTTTTAAATACATAAAAATAATGATATTTATCACAAATATATTTTGTCTCAATGTGATATACAAATTTCTAATAAATCAATTCTTTTTTGGTTACTACAAAACTATCTGGAAATGTAACATCTGCCATTTATAACATTTTTATAGAGTTAATAGAAATTTACTTGAAGGGAGGCTGGCAATATTCATCATGGCTTCAAGCACTGCCAGTGAAGTTGTGGAGTTTGAAGTGGTACTCACTTCTTGTTACTGGGATTATAAATTAGTACAAACTATATCGATTGTCATTAAACAATACATACCAAAATTATAAATGGAAATACTCTCTGTTTCAGCAACTTCATTTCCAGAAATTTACCCTACACACATACTCATGATGCCTGGAATTATGTATGAATGGGAGAAAGTATTATACCACCTTTTCAATTAACAAAAGTCTAGAAGTCATCTTAATGTTTATCAATCACATTAATGATTATCACCATACTGTTTATTGAAATTATGGTTATTCATATGATAGAATACTATGCAGCTATTTAAAAAAAATAAATTTTAAAAAGATGCTCAAAAATGATGTTCAAGATAAGTTACAAAGTAAAAAACCTGGGTGCAGAGCCAATTGTCTGATATGCCTCCATTCCTATAAAATCAGAGTGTATATAAATGCATAGAGTATCTCTATTAACTGGTAACAGTACAAAATTCAAAGTTAATGCAAGCAAGGCCTTTCTTTTTTAATGCTAAAACTCCAAGGAACTGCACAAAATTTGAGGATTTCCAACACTTGCCAATCTGCCTTTGAACCTACATGTTTTAGGAAATGAAGCTCTTGAAAAATCAAGCATTAATATTCCTAGCTACAGTTTTTTGGGACATAATTAGAATGATCCATTCCTTGAAAGTCTGTAAAATTTGCTCATACAACCATCTGGGCCTAGTCCTTCCTTCGTGAGAGATTTTGTTTTACTAGATGTTTTATGTTCTTCATGTTATAGTACTTCTTAGGTTTTCTATTTCTTCTTGATTCTTGAGTCAATTTTGGTTCCACTTAGTACCCCACAGGGTGCTTGGGCTCAGAACACATCAGTCAAAGAAAGAGAGAAGAAAGAAGGCAGGAAGGAGGGAGGAAGAAAGAAAGGAAGGGGACAAAGAAGGAAAGAAAGAAGGAAGGAAAGAATGAGAGAAAGAAGGATGGAGGGAGAGAAAGATGGAGAGAGAGAGAAAGAGAGAAGGAAATGAGAGAGAGAAAGAAGGAAGGAAGGAGGAAGAGAAAGAGGGAAAGAGAAAGAAGGAAAGAAACAAGGAAGCAGGGAGGGAGAGAAAGAAGAAGGTAGAGGAAGGAAGACAGGAAGGAAAGAGGGAGGGAAGGAAGGGAGAGAGAGAGGGAGGGAGGGAAAGAAAGACAGAAAGGTGAAAGTTGGGGACGGGAAGAGAAGAGGAGCCAGCCACAGGCTACAGGCTGTTTGTTCACTCTTTTAGTTGACCCAGGCAGTTCTGCCTTTTAAATATTCCACCTTCTGCCATGAGTTACACTGTTCAATATTCATTCCTCAGAGCATTCAATGGTCTATGTGTGCCCTGCCATGATGGAGCATGGCTTCAGCTCCCAAACACAACTCTCAGCCAAAATATTCATGACTGGTCCCTCCCATATACTCATCAATCCCCCATGTATGGTCTGCATGTGTCCCCCGGAGCTCAAGTGTTGGAAACTTAATTCTCTATGTGACAGTGTTGAGAAGTGGGGCCTAATAAAAGTGATTGGGTTATGAGATTCTGCCCCCATGCATGGATTAATGTCACTGTCTCAGGAAAAGGTTAGTTATCTTGGGGGTGGGTTAGTTACCTTGGGAGTGGGCTTGTACTAAAAGCAATTTCAGTCCCTTTTGCTCTCTTTCTTTCTCAAAGTCTTGCTCTGCTGCCTTAGCCAGGAGATAACACAGCAAGAACGCCCTCATCAGATGCAGACCCCTCATCCTTGGACTTCCTAGCCTCAAGAACTCTAAGAAATAAATTTCTTTTCTTTATAGATTCCCTAGTCTATGGTATTCTGTTATAGCAGCACAAAATGGGTTAAGATGTCTGATTACATGGAGAGTGCTGAACTACAGGGTTGAGTTCATTGACTTAGGAATTGGAGTCTTATACAACAGCCCTACGGGAGTTGGCCTCCATATTCCCTAACTTCCCGGAATCTCAAATGGTGATCTCAGACCAAAATATAGCCCAGATATTTTGCATTTGGCAATATTGCCCACTTTTCCACAACTTTATCATGGCAGCTTTAATGTGTTCATTTCTTTCATCCCTGCAAGGATATGAGTTCAAGATCCTGCAATGTTACAATCCAAGGATAGAAGAGCCTAGACAAGAGTCTCATCATCTGGGTGATCAGTGCAGAAATATGTCACAAAGCCTCCGTAGGCAAAGCCTAGACAAGAGTTACATCACCTTGGTGATCAGTGCAGAGATATGTCACAAAGCCCCCGTTGGCAGAGCCTAGACAAGAGTTACATCACCTGGGTGACAGGCAAACAACAATGGCAACTTATTTTCATCCCCACTTCAGTCTTTGAGGTTAGACAGACCTGGATTCAAATCCAAGTTCCACCCCTCGCTGTGTGAGCGTGCTTATGCTGCTAACCTCTCTGAGACTTGACTCTTCATTTGTGAAATGAGGATAAAGCCCCTTCTCTCAGGGGCTGTGCCAAGGATGAAATGACTCATGCATTGGTCAGGAGAGGTGAAACAGTGTGACAAAAAAGCCCCCAAACCTCAGTGGCTTCAACAGCAAAGTTGACTTCTTTTATTTTTTTTCAGGGGGTGGGGTGCGGTGGATGGAGTCTCACTCTGCCGCCCAGGTTGGAGTGCAGTAGTGCAATCTCAGCTCACTGCTACCTCAACTTCCTGAGTTCAAGAGTTTCTCCTGCCTCAGCCTCCTGAGTAGCTGGGACTACAGGGACCTGCCACCACGCCCAGCTAATTTTTTGTACTTTTAGGAGAGACGGGATTTCACCGTGTTAGTCAGGATGGTCTTGATTACCTGACCTCATGATCTGTCCACCTCAGCCTCTCAAAGTGCTGGGATTACAGGCGTGAGCCGCCACACCCGGCCTTGACTTCTTAATTGATTTCACATCCATCACGGGTCAACAAGGGGGCTCTGGTGGTCGTAGTCATTCAGAGACCCAAACAGATAGACCCTTATCCCAGAAGATGCTCCCACAGTTCCAGAAACAGAGCAAAGAAAACACAATCAGCCATGAGCCACTTCTTAAATCCCCTGCCTGGAAGGGATACACATTTCTTCTGTCACAACTGTTGCCCAAAATGCCTCAGGCGGCCGGGCACAGGGGCTCACATCTGTAATCTCAGCATTTTGGGAGGCAGAGGCGGGCAGATCACCTGAGGCCAGGAGTTCAAGACCAGTCTGACCAACATGGAGAAACCCTCTCTCTACTAATAATACTAAAATTTGCCGGTCGTGGTTGCGGGTGCCTGTTAGCCCCAGCTACTCTGGAAGCTGAGGCAGAAGAATCACTTGGACCCGGGAGGCGGAGATTGCAATGAGCCGAGACCAGGCCACTGCACCATAGCCTGAGTGACAGAGTGAGACTTCATCTCAAAAAAAAAGTCTGAGGCTATGTCTGAACTAGGAGGGTAGAAAGAATAGTCATTTTGGTTGCCACAAACCATCAAAACAAAGATGCAGGTCGTTGATGTAAAATTACAGTTAGTTCCTTCCCACTCCTTTTCAGCTTTGCTTCGTTGCTATGAGCCAGCGTCTCCAGTGTCAGTTTTCAATCTGTTACCTCCCAGCTCCTAGTGCACCTTTCAATACGTGCACTGTGATAAACTGGGAAACACTGTTCAATATACCCCTGGAAGTGAATATTCTCCAGGCATCTAGGTAGAGGATGGAGAGACTGCAGGGGGCAGGAGCTCTCTGGCTGGGCCTTGATCATGTTCAAGCCCCAACCACGACCTAGACTTGGTCCCTCAGCCACCTTGTAGCCTTGGCTTGCAACATCTCGACATGGAAACCAAAACGCAGCAGGGCTCATGTGATCTGAAAGTTCCTGAAAAGTTTCCCAGACCCCCTCTTTTACCCCTTGTGCAATCTGCACACAGTGACTTGTATTCTAGAGGGTCCGCACAGAGCTGCCATTCCTTCTGCCTGACCCTGCGGGACTCACGCATTCTGGAGGCTTCCTGCCCTACAAAGGCAGCCAGACTCCTGCCATGCATCCCTGCACCAGCAGCTCATGGCCAGCTCCCTCACCTGCACTCCAGCGGCTCACAGCCTGCTCCCTCCCCTGCACACCAGCGGCTCACAGCCAGATTCCTCCACCGCATTCCAGCGGCTCATGGCTGACTCCCTCACCTGCACCAGCAGCTCACAGCAGGCTCCCTCCCCTGCACTCCAGCGGCTCATGGCCGGCTCCCTCACCTGCACTCCAGTGGGTGGCCTAGTGCTTGTGCAACACTGCTGACGAGGTCCAGCCTGCCCAAATCCACAAACGTCTCATATGTGGTGGCTGAATCATATTTTATGACATGTGAACACCTTTCAAATCTGTGCTTCCTTGGGTACCACCCTCTGCATTAGGGCACCAGGCAGAGTTGCTTTACGTCTTACAGTGACTCTTTTATCATAGCTGCAATCCTTTATACTACACTTCCCTGTTAGACCCACTATGTGGTTTCTATCTCTTGATGGGACCCAGGCTGCTACACAACTTAACTCATGCACATTGCACTTCATTAGTTCCTCACCATTGGCCCAAGATCATGCTCCACCACCCCTCTCTGCCCCCTGGCTTTCTTTCCTTAAGTGAAACCCCTAAATGTCTTCTTTGTGCCCAAAGCTTACCTGCTCTTCCTTCCCTATATTCTTGGCCAGACACTAAAATCTGATGCTCTGGCAAATGCAGAAATGGGGAGAAGGCAGGGGAATCATTTATCCTCCCTTAGATAAGCACTGAGGGTTATGTCATTCCATTGTGTGAGGAATAAATAAATGAGGCATAGAGAGCTGCCATGATTTGCCTGGACCAATGAAGTTGTCATGGCAGAAGTGGAACAAAGGTTTAGGTGTCCCGAATGTCAGTCCAGCTCCTATGCCTTCAGAATGTGCCAAGGAGGGAGACACCAGGGGACCCCACTCATGCCGAGCACTCTGGGGTACCCAGGTGCTGAGAGTGGGGACGTGACAGCCTGAGTTGTCTCAGTCCCGTCCTCCTATACAAAATAAGGATGGAAACCCTCACATAATAGAAGCAAAGAGTGGGAACGAAGCCAGGAACTATTAAGAGGCTGATTCCTTGAAGGCCTGGGCAGAATGACAGGGAGATTGGAGCAGAACAGAGGCCCTAGATGGGGACAAGGGGAAGGAAGTGGCCTCAGTGGCCAGATGTCATCTGCCCACTGCACAGAGGCTGGAGACTTGAGTTCAGTCTAGTCCTTGTCAACTACAATCATTCTGCCCTATGGCTCAATGAGTCCTGGAGAAAATGTGTTTTCTGCAGTCTGCAGAGGTGAGAATAAAACAATTCAGGCTTAAGAAGTTGAAAGCCTAGGAAATCACAGCACGTGGAGATGGGATTCATACTTAAACTTCCTGCCCTTGACTTCTGGTTTGGCCACGTGACTTACTTTGGCCAATGGATGTGGTAAAGTGGTAGTCTTCCCATTCTGAGCCTGGGTGGTAAGATGAGACCATTCCCTTTCCCTTTGTCCTTTGCACTCCTGCCATTCCCATGAGAAGAAGGCACCCTGGCAGGCCCCAAACCCAGGAGGATCAGAGACACTTGGAGCAGATCCAGCTCAGCCACCACTGTTCGAGATGAAACCTCCCAAGCAATGCATGCTCATGAGTGAGAAATGGTGGCATATGGTCATAGGCCTCTGAGGTGTGGGGTTACTTGTTACAAAGCGAGAGTTAACTAATAGAGATTTCAACCTCACATCCCTACGAATCAAAGAACAAAGGAAATAAAACAAAATGTGAAAAGTAGATTTCCAATTTTTAGAAGAAAACAGGACAGATTTTATGACACTAAGCAGAGAAAAACTTTTTTTAATATGACACAAAACACAGACACCATAAAAGAAATTACTGATAAATTCAATCGTATTAAATGTAGAAGTTTTGATCTGACAAAAGAAGCAATGAATAAAGTTAAAAGACAAAGACAGTGCATGATATGGTTTGGCTGTGTGTCCCCATCCAATTCTCATCTTGAATTGTCCTCCCATAATTCTCCTGTGTCGTGGGAGGGACCTGGTGGGAGAGACCTGGTGGGAGATAATTGGAATCATGGGGAGGTTCCCCCATACTGTTCTCTTGGTAGTGAAAAAGTCTCACGAGATCTGACGGTTTTATCAGGGGGTTCCACTTTTTCATCGTCCTCATTTTTCTCTGGCCACTGCCATGTAAGAAGGGCCTTTCACCTCCTATCATGATTCTGAGGCCTCTTCAGTCATGTGGAACTGTAAGCCCAGTTAAACCTCTTTTTCTTCCCAGTCTGGGGTATGTCTTTATCGGCAGTGTGAAAATGGACGAATATAGTGCACCAATAGAGAAAACATATTTCTAAGGTATTTGGCCAAAAAAGCATTGATATCCAGATCATTAAAATCAAAATTGGCCACACGTGGTGGCTCACGCCTGTAATCCCAGCACTTTGGGAAGCTGAGGCGGGTGGATCACCTGAGGTAGGGAGTTTGAGACCAGTCTGACCAACATGGAGAAACCCCGTCTCTACTAAAAATACAAAATTAGCCGGGCGTGGTGGCACTTACCTGTAATCCCAGCTACTCAGGAGGGTGAGGCAGGAGAATTGCTTGAACCCGGGAGGCAGAAGTTGCGGTGAGCCACGATCATGCCATTGCACTCCCACCTAGGCATCAAGTGCAAAACTCCATCTAAAAAAAAAAAAAAAAAAAAAAACTTACAAATCAGCAAGGAGAAACCAAAGATCAAACAAACATATGGGCCAGGAGCAATTCACAGAGGAGGAGACCCGAAGGGCTGGGAAACACAAGGCACGCATTCAGCTGCACAGCAAAATCCAGGAACAATATCAGAAAGTGTGATAACAAATATGGATGAAGATGAGTGAAGACAGATGTGCGCACTGCTGGTGACGGGCATAGTGAGGTCTCCAGCCTCATTTCGAGCCAGATGAGGTCTTCATCTGGCTGTGCTTCCTAGGAAGGAGGGGCTGACAACAGACCTGTCCCAAGACCCCAAGCCTCACCAGGCTATGTGCAGGCCTTGGACCAGAACATCAGCATCACCTTGGGGTGGGGGTTGCAGGGGGGGTCGTGCATCCTCTGCTCACCATAAATGCAGAATTCTAGATTCATCTGGAAGATATTGTTGAAGGGAAAAGCAACTTTCAGGAGAGTATGTACGGACTGATAGTTGTATAAAATTGCAAAAACACACCAAAGAGCACTATCCATTCTTCATGGACAGGCACACTAGGTATTAAACATGGATGGGAAGACACACATTGACTTCAGAATAGCGGGGAGGGAGGCGGTAACTGGACTAGAAAAGGGACATATAACTCGAGCATCAGCGTGAACATTATGGCTGAATCCGTAGTTTTCTTCCCTTAAACTCTGGAGCAAATGCATCCAAAAGCTACCATGTTTGAATTTTAACTGGGAGGTACATGAAAGTTTGATGTCATTATCCTCTACATAGTCCTGTGTGTTTGTAATATTGAGCCATATTTTTTAAACAATTGACACAGCATGAAAGGAAGCTTGCCTACATAGTAACAATGGTTATCTTTAGGTAGCAGAATTCAAGACTGCTTATTTTTCTTTTTTTCCTACTTGTATATTATCTCTATTTCCCTGTGTGAGGATTTAAGACTGTTGTGATGAAAAGGCTAGTATCCTAACTCCATGCATCATAAGCACACACCGTGCCCTGGCTGGCAGGACGGGGAGGAGGGAGCATGTCTGTTCACCTGGCCAGCCCTGGGAGACTCTGCAGAGAAAGACACAGACACTTTCTCTCTGCAGCCAAAGAGTTAAGAAGGCTTGATGTGAAATGAATTATTCCAAGGGAGCTAAATCCCAGCCTTATCTAATTCTGTATCCTGAGGCTGATTAATTTCAACTCTAAAATAAAATAAACATCATCTTTAAATAGGGATTAAATACTCAGCTGGGTCCTTATTTGAACAAACTGAAATATATTTTATGGTATGGATTCAGGGGGCCTGTGGTGGGGCGAGGGTATCTGTGGGGATGCTCTCTGAGCTAAGGTGAGAAAATCGCCAGTGCTCCTGGATTCCGGAGTGCATTCACCTTTAGCTTCTTGTCTGGATGCCTGCAGAAAACCAAAGAGCCACCCTGTGGCAGGATCTTCACACAGGAAGTGGGCTTGTGCCTTGTGTCCCTGAGGGAGAAGGGATTAGTGGAGGGAGTAGGTGAAGATTTTGGAGGAAGCCCCTGATGTTCTTCGAAAACAGTAGGAAAGAGATTCCCTTGCCTGGGCATTGTTCCCAAATAGGAGACAAGAGCATCAACTAAAAACAGAGACTCCCAGCTCCCTCCATGGTCCCTGAGTTCAGAAGGGAACCCATGGAGGTGGGGCAACTAAAAAATTGAGTGTGCTATCTGACATGTGCCTGGAGGGACCCACGAACCTGAATCAGGCATGAGAGTGGGCAGCTGGTGGATTCTTCCAGGCTGGCAGCACAAAGCCAGGCCGAAGTCCCAAGAACAAGCCATGTCCGCAGAGGCCTCTACTGCATCCCTGCCTCATGGGCACAATGTCACAGGACAGAATTACATCATGTGGGAGACCATGGGCAGTGTGGGTGTCATAATGGAGCTGGACCCAGAAGGTCCCAGACCCAGGTACATCTATGTCTTTGCTATAGTCAATGTTTTTGTGCCCCTAAAATCCGTGTGTTGAAACCTAACCCCTGATAGGTTAGGTTTGAATTAGGAGGCAAAGACTTTAGGAAGTGATTTAATCATGAAAGCAAAGACCCCATGAATGGGATAAGTGGCCTTGTAAAAGGGAACCAAGGGAGCTTGTTCTCTCCTTCCACCATGTGAGGACACAGCTAGGAGGTGCCCTCCATAAGGAACAGGCCCTCAACAGACACCCAATCTGCCACTACCTTGACCTTCCACTTGCCAGCATCCAGACCTATGAGACATACATTTCTGCTGCTTATAAGCCCCCTAGGCTAAGGTATTTTGTTACGGTAGCCCAAATGGAATAAGAGAGCCTCTGACCATCTTGAGCAACTCACTTATCTGCTGAACTCTCCACAGATTTAACTGTGATGAAATCCCTTCAATAGATGTATATTGAATACTTACTTTGTATAAGGACACACTGTGTTATTAGATAGGGTGTAAAACAATCCACAGTTCCCCAGGGGTAGGTACTGACATAACTGAAGAGCAAACCCAAGTTGCTGTGGCCAATGGGGGAAGGGGTGGGTGTCAGAGAAGAAGAGAACATGCTAGAGTCCCTGTCTGCAGCAATATTGGAACGTCTAATGGATGGTTCCCAAAGTGGTGACTTCTCATCTTCTTACAAAAACTCATAGTTGTCCCTGTGTAAAGTCTTCCCAGAAATACAGAACAGCTGAGAATATGCAGATCAGAAAAGAGAAGAGGACAGAGAGAGCACATTCTTGGCATCAGCAACCACGGACTTCTTGCAGGATGGAAAGCATTTCTCCTGGATCCCTGGGTAGCAGATAAACGTACAGAAATACATTTGTTGGCTATTTGGTTCATGGACATTGAACATTTGCAGACTGGGAGGCTGAGAATCTTCTCCAACTAGATGGTGTGGGGCGTGGAAGTACAGGAAGGGATCAAAATAGGAGGAAAACAGAGCAATGAGAAGGGAGCTCTCAGCATGACCAATACAGAGACCTGTGTCTCTCCTACCAACATTACGAGCTAATGTATAATGATTGCAGGTCTGCAAAAGGCAGGGTTTCCATATCACATGTGGCAAGTTCTGAAGACTACACTGTGTGACAGGTATTGTTGTCAGAGGTAGAGAGTTGCTAAATAACCACACGCAACTGGTGGAATGCCGGAGAGTTTGTTTTAATTGGTCATCTTCCTGTTTGCTTTCTATTTGTCCCATATGTAGTTTGTTGTCCTTTTCCTCTTTCTCTGACTTCTTTTGAATTTGTTGAGTATTTTTATTTCATTTAATCTTCTTTGTTGGCCTTTTACATATAACTATTTTTGCTTGGTTTGGTTTTGAGTATTAATCATTACTCTATGGTTTATGGTATATCATATGGTTTGGATCTGTGTCCCTACCCAAATCTCATGTGGAAATCTAATCCCCAATGCCAAACGTGGGGACTGCAGGGATGTGATTGCATCATGGAGCCAGTTTCTCATGGTTTAACACCATCCCCGCTTGGTACCACATAGCAAGTGAGTTCTCACAAGATCTGGTTGTTTAATAGTGTGTGGCAACTCCTCCTCTCTCTCTTCCTCCTGCTCCAGTCACATAAGATGCGCCCGCTTCCCCTTTGCCTTCTGTCATGATTGTAAGCTCTCTGAGGCCTCCCCAGAAGCCAAGCAGATGACAGAATCACGTTTCCTGTACAGCCTGCAGAACTGTGAGCCAATTAAACCTCTTTTCACCATAAATTCCCCAGTCTCAGACTTTTTTTTTTTTTTGAGACGTAGTCTCACTCTGTCGCCCAGGCTGCAGTGCAGTGGTGCGATCTTGGCTCACTGCAACCTCTGCCTCCCTGGTTCAAGTGATTCTGCTGCCTCAGCCTCCCAAGTGGCTTAGCTGGAACTACAGGCATATGCCACCAAGCCCACCTAATATTTTTTGTATTTTTAGTAGAGACAGGGTTTCACCATGTTGGCCAGGATGGTCTCAATCTCTTGAACTCATAATACACCTGCCTCAGCCTCCCAAAGTGCTGGGATTACAGGCGTAAACGACCATGCCCAGCCCCAGTCTCAGACATTTCTTTTTTTTTTTAGTTTATCATTTTTTAAAATTATTATTATACTTTAAGTTTTAGGGTACATGTGCACAATGGGCAAGTTTGTTACATATGAATACATGTGTCATGTTGGTGTGCTGCACCCATTAACTCGTCATTTAGCATTAGGTATGTTTCCTAATGCCATTACTCCCCCCTTCCCCCAACCCACAACAGTCCCCGGTGTGTGATGTCCCCCTTCCTGTGTCCATGTGTTCTCATTGTTCAATTCCTACCTATGACTGAGAACGTGGAGTTTCGTTTTTTATCCTTGCGATAGTTTGCTCAGAATGATGGTTTCCAGCTTTATCCATGTCTCTACAAAAGACATGAACTCAACATTTTTTATGGCTGCATAGTAT
This sequence comes from Pongo abelii, assembly GCF_028885655.2. NCBI lineage: Eukaryota > Metazoa > Chordata > Mammalia > Primates > Hominidae > Pongo > Pongo abelii. Next base: position 14,225,595 of record NC_071996.2, read on the forward strand.
TCCATGGTGTATATGTGCCACATTTTCTTAATCCAGTCTATCATTGATGGACATTTGGGTTGGTTCCAAGTCTTTGTGATTGTGAATAGTGCCGCAGTAAACATATGCGTGCATGTGTCTTTATAGCAGCATGATTTATAGTCCTTTGGGTATATACCCAGTAATGGGATGGCTGGGTCAAATGGAATTTCTAGTTCTAGATCCCTGAGGAATCGCCACACTGACTTCCACAAGGGTTGAACTAGTTTACAGTCCCACCAACAGTGTAAAAGTGTTCCTATTTCTCCGCATCCTCTCCAGCGCCTGTTGTTTCCTGACTTTTTAATGATCTCCATTCTAACTGGTGTGAGATGGTATCTCATTGTGGTTTTGATTTGCATTTCTCTGATGGCCAGTGATGATATTGTGGTTTTGATTCGCATTTCTCTGATGGCCAGTGATGATGAGCATTTCTCCATGTGTTTTTTTGCTGCATAAATATCTTATTTTGAGAAGTGTCAGATATTTCTTTATAACAGTTCAAGAACAGACTAATACAGTATAAGTTTTTAACTTAGTATTGGCTGCCATCTACATTATACCACTTCACATAGTGGATAAGAACCTTAAAACAGTGCCCATTCATTTCCCTCCTTTTGGGTTTTGTGTTATTGTTTTCATGCATTTTACTTCTATATGTGCTGTAAACTCACATTAATTTGTTATCATTTTTTGCCTTAGACAGTCAATTATCTTTTTAAAAAGCTTTTTATTTTTTATTTAATTTATTTATTTTTTTGAACAGGCAACCTACAAAATGGGAGAAAATTTTTGCAACCTACTCATCTGACAAAGGGCTAATATCCAGAAGATACAATGAACTCCAACAAATTTACAAGAAAAAAACAAACAACCCCATCAAAAAGTGGGCAAAGGACATGAACAGACACTTCTCAAAAGAAGACATTTATGCAGCCAAAAAACACATGAAAAAATGCTCACCATCACTGGCCATCAGAGAAATGCAAATCAAAACCACAATGAGATACCATCTCACACCAGTTAGAATGGCAATCATTAAAAAGTCAGGAAACAACAGGTGCTGGAGAGGATGTGGAGAAATAGGAACACTTTTACACTGTTGGTGGGACTGTAAACTAGTTCAACCCTTGTGGAAGTCAGTGTGGCGATTCCTCAAGGACCTAGAACTAGAAATTCCATTTGACCCAGCCATCCCATTACTGGGTATATACCCAAAGGACTATAAATCATGCTCCCATAAAGACACATGCACACGTATGTTTATTGCAGCATTATTCACAATAGCAAAGACTTGGAACCAACCCAAATGTCCAACAATGATAGTCTGGATTAAGAAAATGTGGCACATATACACCATGGAATACTATGCAGCCATAAAAAATGATGAGTTCATGTCCTTTGTAGGGACATGGATGAAATTGGAAATCATCATTCTCAGTAAACTATCGCAAGAACAAAAAAGCAAACACTGCATATTCTCACTCATAGGTGGGAATTGAACAATGAGAACACATGGTCACTGGAAGGGGAACATCACACTTCGGGGACTGTTGTGGGGTGGGAGGAGGGGGGAGGGATAGCATTGGGAGATATACCTAATGCTAGATGACAAGTTGGTGGGTGCAGTGCACCAGCATGGCAAATGTATAAATATGTAACTTACCTGCACGTTGCGCACATGTACCATAGAGCCTAAAGTATAATAATAATAATAATAATAATAATAATAAAAAGAAAAAAAATGCTTTTTAATGTTGTATTTTTGCTCAAACATTTGCCATCTCAGGTGCTCTACATTCTTTGGTGTACATCTAGACTTCTATCTGGTTTCACTTTCCCTCTGCCTGAAGGATTTCCTTTAATATTCCTTGCAGTGAGGACTTGCTGGTAATGTATTCTTCAAGCTTTTCAATGTCTGAAAGTCTTTACTGCACTATCATCTTTGAAAGATATTTTTGCTGGGTGTAGAATTCTATACTGACAATCGTTTTATCCTTAAGTATTTTATAGAAGTCACTCTACAATCCTTTGGTTTGCATTGTTTCTTTTTTTTTTTTTTTTTTTTTTTTGAGACAGGGTCTCACTCTGTCACCCAGGCTGCAGCGCAGTGGCATGATTTCAGCTCACTGAAACTTTTACTTCCTGGTTTCAAGCAATCCTCTCGCCCCAGCCTCCCAAGTAGCTGGAACTACAGGCATGCGCCACCACAGCCAGCTAATTCTTGCATTTTATGTAGAGGCCAGGTTTTGCCATATTGCCCAGGCTGGTCTAGAACTCCTGGGCTCAAGTGATCATCCTGCCTTGGCCTCCCAAAGTGCTGGGATAACAGGCATGCGCCAACACATCTGGCATTGCATTGTTTCTAACCAGAATCTGCCATCTTTTTTTTTTTTTTTTGAGACAGAATCTCGCTCTGTTGCCCAGGCTGGAGTGCAATGGCACCATCTCAGCTCACTGCAACCTCTGCCTCACAGGGTCAAGTGATTCTCGCTGCCTCAGCCTCCTGAGTAGCTGGGGTTACAGATGCATGTCACCATGCCCTGCTAATTTTTGTGTGTTTAGTAGAGACGGGGTTTTCCCATGTTGCCCAGGCTGGTCTTGAACTCCTGGGCTAAAGTGATCATCCTGCCTCAGCCTCCCAAAGTGCTGGGATTACAGGTGTGAGCCACCACGCTCAGCCCATTTTCATCCTTTTTCCTCTCTGTATAATGTCCTTTTCCCTTTGGTAACTTTTCAGATTTTCTCTTTGTCACTGGTTTGGGGCAATTTGATTATGATGTGCTTCAGTGTGTCATCCTCATGTCTCTTGTGTTAAGGGTCCATTCATTGGTTCTTAGATCTCTGGGATTACAGTTTTTCTCAAATTTAAAATTTTTCAGCCACAGTTTTTTCAAATATTTTTTCTCCTACTCCGCCCCACCTTCTTCAGGAACTACAATTACACATATATTAGTCCTGTTGGTGCTGATTTTCTGTTCAATTTTTTCCATTATTTTCTCCATGTTCCATTTTTGATAGTTTCTACTGCTATATCTTCCAGTTGACTAATCCTTTTTTGTATAACATCTATTCTATTTTAAATGCCATTTAGTATATTTTTCATATCAGACATTGTATTTTTCATCTCTAGAAGTTCAAGCTGGGTCTTCCATGTCTCTACTTCCATGTTGTAGCTTCCCTTTACTTTCTTATTGTGGAATGTTATCATTACAATAACTGTTTTAATATCGTTGCCTACTAATTCCATCTTATTTGCAATTTCTGCATCTATTGATCAAGTTTTCTTCTCATTATTGAGACATTTCCTTTTTCTTCACATGCCTGGTAATTTTCAGCTGGATGGCAGACAACATGAAATATATCTTATTGTGTGTTGGATACTGTTGGGTTCCTATAAATATTATTGAGCTATGTTCTAAGATGCAGTTAAATTATCTGGAAAGATTTTGGTTCTTTGAGGGTTTTCTTTTAGGTCTTGTTATTTAGGACCTTAGCAGCCTCGGCCTACATCTAATCTTTCACACTGCTGAGGCAATTCTTTTCTGAGTGTTCCATCCAATCGTCCGGGAAGTATAAGATTTGCCCACTGTTGCTGGTGGGAACACCAAATATGCCTGGTTCCGTGGGAGGTTCAAGCATTGTTCTTTCTGTTTCCTTCAGGTATTTTTTCCCCCAGACTTGTAGTTTACACACATACATGTGCTGATCAGTATCTAACTGAAGACTCTGGAGTGTTTTCATTTTGTGACTTTGTCCTTTTCATGCCCTGAATACTCTGCCCTGCAGAGTTTATCTGAGCTTCTTTGGTCTCCCTGGACTCCGAGGTTATCTCCTCAACTCAGGACCATCACCAGGCTCAGCCTGGGTTCTCCCTCCCTGAGCTGTGGCCAAGAAATGGTCTCCACTCCCTGATTCCCTTCTGTTCACCGCACCTGGGCAGTCCAGAGTCACGAGAAACCCTAGGCCATGTGGCAGAATGCCCACTATCCCCACTTCACCACACTGTACTCTCTCCATCCAATGCTAGCTGCAGCCATGCTGTCTCACAGTCCAGAATGCTAGCCAGAGACCAGGCTTTCTGCAGTGCCTTGGCTGGAGCCCACAGATAAGGATGGCCAAGCAGTGCTCCCAGAAACCAACAGATGCCATCAATCGGTTTTACATCCGCCAGGCACTGAGAATCTCTGGACACCAGATGTGTCCTCTGTTGCCAGAGCTGAACTCTCAGGTGAAGACTCCAGAAGGCCCTGAAATGTGGGCAGGCTCCCATCATTGTCTATCTGTGGCCACAAGGACAAAGACTCTTTCCAGGGCTGGTGAGATGTCCAGCACACATGGGACCCTGGAAAGCCCCTTTTCAACTTTAGGCCTTAGCTGGGCTCTCCATTTACCTCATGCCAGGCAGTGCACATTATGGGGGACACCACTGGGTGCTGGGATGAGAATGGCAGTTAGCATGTGAGCTAGGATTGAGAGCCCACTGCTGTCTTCCCCCACCAGGCAGTGGGCCTGTTACCATCTCTGGCTTCTGTCCCCTTACCAGCCTCCTCTGCTACAATTGCATTTCTGCCAGGCAGTGGATCAGGGAAGCACTGGCAGTTGAGGACCATGTGGAGAACCTCTACTGGCCAAGCATTCCCAACCTGACATCAGAACAGGAGTACAGCAGTGCTGAGGTGAACTTGACAGGGAACTTTGAGACCATGAAGGCAGCCAACACTTCCAACTTACCACAACCTGCCTCTCCCATAGATTTATTGTAGACCAACTCAACCATCTCCATGTCAACAAGAAATGGTCCTCACTCTAAGCCATCACCCTTGGATTTAGATCATGGGGCTGTCCTCTCTTTAGTATGGAAATGAAAAGCTTCAATTTCCACAAAAATGTAAGGTTTTGGGCTACAGCCTTATTAAAACAAAGAAATATGAGCATAGTGGTCTACAGATGGAATATCTGGGGCTCTACACAAACTGCTACTTCAAAGTATGATCACTGTCTTTTTGTCTGTTTCTTTAGCGTGGTAGGAAAATATCAGAAATTTCCTTGGTCATAGGGAATATAAACCATAGTTTGAACAAAAGCAGCAATAAAGCTACAAACTATTTTTTGGTGAATTTGCTTAAGTATAAGATAGCTGATTGGGGCTTTATCATGTAATGCTAGTTTGCTTAGTTTTCATTAAGTTTGTTAAACTTGAATTGTGAATAAATATATGGCTGATTCATATTGTAATTAAACTGCACATTGACATAAACTATACATTAAAAGTTGCTGCACATTGTCATCCAAAATAATACTTAGTTAAAACCAAAAATACTATAAACCAATGTCAATGAACCTACCCTAAAATAAAAATACAATTAACATGGAATTGCAAAACTAGAATGGGAGAAATATTTACCCATAAAATCTTGTTTGGAACATTGATGTAACACTAGAAAATATTTTTTCTAAATAACTACAATGTTCAACTGTGACTGTGCATCTGTGAAGACCAGGCATTTTGAATCATTGCCCTGTAGTGTGTGGCAGTACAATTTTACAGAAATACACTACAATAATTAATGAAATTCTCTAATGGGAAGATTTTAATGAATAAGTATTTACACTATAAATATTTATAATATTGGTGCTATTATTTCACAAAATAAAAAAGCTGTATTACAGCCTTTAAAAGCAAATAATAGCCTTACATTTCTAAATAAAGAAAAAATATAAATTTTATGAAATATCGTTAAAAGTAATTGATAAAATAAAAATTGGGGCACAAATTACATTATAGTTTGGATAGAGGTTGAAAAAAGTGAATGAAAGTTTTAAGGAGCCCTTTTTGCCTGCACTAAACTTAATCTTATAGGAGAACATTATAATATATATAGGGTTCCTACTGGCTATCTAATTTACTTTTCACACAATGTATAAGTCCTAGCCTATTGGTCTTAATATTTGAACCTAAAATAACACAAAAACATACAAGAGAACAAAATTAGGAAGAAATGTATGGAGACAGTGACATTATCAAGGTGGTGGAATAGGAGGTCCCTACTTTTGTATTCTCCTGCAGCAATAAAAACTAGTCAGCCATCCATCAACCAAAGTAACTTTATGAGAGATGCAGGCACAGTGGCTCATGACAGTAATCTCCTCCATTCAGGAGCCTGAGGTGGGAGGACTGCCAGGCCAGGAGTTCAAGAACAGCCTGGGCAATATAGTGAGCTTTGGGATAAAGGGCATTATGAAACCTTGCTAAAACCCAAGATCGAAAAGTGTCATTTTGAGAAGGCAGGCCCTTTGGTTAATAAGGTGTCATATTATCCAAAGCAATCTGTAAGTTAACTCAAATCCTTATCAAAATCCCTGTCCCACTTTTTATAGTAATAGAAAATGTAAGCCTACAATGTAGGCTGAATGGCCAAGCCAATCATGAGGAATAAGAAAAAAGCTGGGGACGTCATACTCGTGACTCACACAAAACAGTTCAAAAATCACTGTTTGTAGATAAACTGGGGAAACCGTTCTAGGTACTCAGTGGGAGCCATACTCACCCACACATCTGCTATTAGGCCCAGCATATAGCAGAACCTGCCCTAGTGCCTGCTCCACAGAACAAAGCCCTGAAGACAATCCAGCCTGCCCAAAAACATGACAGAACTCACAACCACACGTGCTCCTGGCAACAAACCCACTAAAAGTAAAACTCACTTCAGATTCGGCAGCCACCTTGTGACGCAGCTACAAGACTTTTTACTGCAAACCCAGTAAAGATCTCATCAGCCTTGAGACCCAACAGATGAAGATCTTTACCTACTAAAAGCAGTTTATAAAAATGAAAAGAGGTGGCTGGGCACTGTGGTCGAAACCTGTAATCCCAGCATTTTGGGAGGCCGAGGTCAGGCGTTCAAGACCAGCCTGGACAAGATGGCGAAACACTGTCCCTACTAAAAATACAAAAATTAGCCAGGCATGGTAGTTGGCGCCTGTAATCCCAGCTACTCGGGATGCTGAGGCAGAGAATTGCTTGAACCCAGGAGGTGAAGATTGCAGTGAGCCAAGATCGTGCCACAGCACTCCAGCCTGGGTGACAAAGCGAGACTCCATCTGAAAAACAAAATAACAACAACAAAAAAATGAAAAGAGGTGTTTGCTAATTCAAATGCACAAGCACCAATGCAAGTCTATATTATGACCATTCTAACGGTTCTATTTTAACATAGAACTGGAAGTCCAACATAGACTAATTAAGTCCTACGTCAAAAAATTAAGCAAGAAAACCTAAAAGATCCAAATTGAAAAGAAGAAATAACGTCACTGTTTGTAGATGACATAATATTATATATAAAAAACATAAATAATACATTTAAATAGTGCATTTAGCGCATCTGTATATAAATAGTGCATCTAATAAATGCACTCAGTAAAGAAGCAGAGTATACAATTAACATACAAATATCAGTTTTGTTTCTATATGCTAGCAACAAACCAATAAAAAAGAAAAAAAATCTCATTTACAATAGCAACAAAATAATAGATTTCTCAGCAGTAAATTTAACCAGTGTGGTGAAAGATCTTTACAATAAAAAATAAAATATATTGATGAAAAAAATTAAAAAAACACAAATAAATGTAAATATATTGCATGTTTATGGATTAGAAGAATATTGTCTAAGAGCCATATTATCCAAAGCAATCTGTAGATTAATTCAACTTCCTGTCAAAATTCCTGTGCCACTTTTTACAGTAATAGAAAATAAATTCTGCAATGTATATAAAACTATAAGAAATATTGAAAGGCCAAAGCAATCATGAGGAATAAAACGAAAACTGGGGACATTATACTTTATTATTTAAAACTACATTTCAAGACTACAGTAAACATAATAGAATGGTATGTTTATAGGAACCCACACAAAAACCAATGGAACAGAATACAGAGCCCAGAAGTAAAACTATGCATCTAAAGTTAATCTTTGACAAGGGCCCTATGAATAAGCAATACAAAAAGTGTAGCCTTTTCAATACTTAGTGCTGGGAAAACTGGATACTCACAAGCACAATGATAAAACTTGATCATATTTCTTACGCCAGACACAAAAATTGACTTAAATTTAATACATAAATCCTTAAAAGAAAATCTTTAAAAAAGCATATGAAAAGCCTCCATGATACCGGCCTTGGCAATTTTTTTAAATATGATATCAAAAGTATAGCAATAAAACCAGACATAAAGCTGCAGTGTATTAAACAATTGTGCACAGCAAAAAATAAGAAAACATTTAAGATGGGATAAAATATTTGCAAACCATATATGATAAGAGGATAGTATTCAAAATACAGCAGAAACTCATACAAATCAGAAACTAAACAATAATAATTATAATACCCAACTAAAAAATAGGCAAAAGACTAAACATTATTTTTTAATATTATTATACTTTAACTTTTAGGGTACATGTGCACAACGTGCAAGTTTGTTACATACGTATACATGTGCCATGTTGTTGTGCTGCACCCATTAACTCGTCATTTAGCATTAGGAATATCTCCTAATGCCATCCCTCCCCCCTCCCACCACCCCACAACAGTCCCCAGTGTGTGATGTTCCCCTTCCTCTGTCCATGTGTTCTCATTGTTCAATTCCCACCTATGAGTGAGAATATGCGGTGTTTGGTTTTTTGTCCTTGAGATAGTTTGCTGAGAATGTTGGTTTCCAGATTCATCCATGTCCCTACAAAGGACATGAACTCATCGTTTTTCATGTCTGCCTAATACTCCATGGTGTATATGTGCCACATTTTCTTAACCCACTGTATCATTGTTGGACATTCTGTTGGTTCGAAGTCTTTGCTATTGTGAATAATGCTACAATAAACATACGTGTGCATGTGTCTTTATAGCAGCATGATTTACAATCCTTTGAGTATATACCCAGTAATGGGATTGCTGGGTCAAAATGTATTTCTAGTTCTAGATCCCTGAGGAAACGCCACACTGCCTTCCACAATGGTTGAACTAGTTTACAGTCTCACCAGCAGTGTGAAAGTGTTCCTATTTCTCCACATCCTCTCCACCACCTGTTGTTTCCTAACTTTTTAATGATCGCCATTCTAACTGGCGTGAGATGGTATCTTATTGTGGTTTTGATTTGCATTTCTCTGATGGCCAGTGATGATGACCATTTTTTCATCTGTTTTTTGGATGCATACACATCTTCTTTTGAGAAGTGTCTGTTCATATCCTTCGCCCAATTTTTGATGGGTTGTTTGTTTTTTTCTTGTAAATTTGTTTGGGTTCGTTGTAGATTCTGGATATTAGCCCTTTGTCAGATGAGTAGATTGCAAAAATTTTCTCCCATTCTGTAGGTTGCCTGTTCACTCTGATGGTGGTTTCTTTTGCTCTACGGAAGCTCTTTGGTTTAATTAGATCCTGTTTGCCAATTTTGGCCTCTGTTGTCATTCATTTTGGGGTTTTACACATGAGGTCCTTGCCCATGCCTATGTCCTGAATGGTATTGCCTAGGTTTTCCCCTAGTGTTATTATGGTTTTAAGTCTAAAATGTAAGTCTTTAATCCATCTTGAATTAATTTTTGTATAAGATGTAAGGAAGGGATCAAGTTTCAGCTTTCTACATATGTCTAGCTAGTTTTCCCAGCACCATTTGTTAAATAGGGAATCCTTTCCCCATTGCTTGTTTTTCTCAGGTTTGTCAAAGATCAGATAGTTGTAGATATGCGGCATTATGAGGGCTCTATTCTGTTCCATTGGTCAATATCTCTGTTTTGGTACAAGTACCATGCTGTTTTGGTGACTGTAGACTTGTAGTATGGTTTCAAGTCAGGCAGTGTGATGCCTCCAGCTTTGTTCTTTTGGCTTAGGATTGACTTGGTGATGCGGGCTCTTTTTTGGTTCCATATGGCCTTTAAAGTAGTTTTTTCTAATACTGTGAAGAAAGTCACTATTAGCTTGATGGGGATGGCATTGAATCTATAAATTACCTTGGGCTGTATGGCAATTTTCACAATATTTATTCTTCCTACCCATGAGCATGGAATGTTCTTCCATTCTTTGTATCCTATTTTATTTCATTGAGCAGTGGTTTGTAGTTCCCCTTGAAGAGGTCCTTCCTATCCCTTGTAAGTTGCATTCCTAGGTATTTTATTCTCTTTGAATCAATTGTGAATGGGAGTTCACTCATGATTTGGCTCTCTGTTTGTCTGTTATTGGTGTATAAGAATGCTTGTGATTTTTGCACATCGATTTTTTATCCTGAGACTTTGCTGAAGTTGCTTATCAGCTTAAGGAAGTTTTGGGCTGAGACGATGGGGTTTTCTGGATATACAATCATGTTATCTGAAAACAGGGACTGTGTGACTTTCTCTTTTCCTAATTGAATGCCTTTTATTCCCTTCTTCTGCCTGATTGCCCTGGCCAGAACTTCCAACTCTATGTTGAATAGGAGTGGTGAGAGACGGCATCCCTGTCTTGTGCCAGTTTTCAAAGGGAATGCTTCCAGTTTTTGTCCATTCAGTATGATATTGGCTGTGGGTTTGTCATAGATAGCTCTTGTTATTTTGAGAAAAGTCCCATCAATACCTAATTTATTGAGAGTTCATAGCATGAAATGTTGAATTTTTTCAAAGGTCTTTTCTGCATCTATTGAGATAATCAAGTGGTTTTTGTCTTTCGTTCTGTTTATATGCTAGATTTCGTTTATTGATTTTCGTATGTTGAACCAGCCTTGTATCCCCAAGGATGAAGCCAACTTGATCATGGTAGATAAGGTTTTTGACATGTTGCTGTATTTGGTTTGCCAGTATTTTATTGAGGATTTTTGCATCAATGTTCATCAAAGGTATTGGTCTAAAATTCTCTTTTTTGGTTGTGTCTCTGCCCGGCTTTGGTAACAGGATGATCCTGGCCTCATAAAATGAGTTAGGGAGGATTCCCTCTTTTTATTGATTGGAATCATTTCAGAAGGAATGGTACCAGCTCCTCCTTGTACCTCTGGTTGAATTCGGCTCTGAATCCATCTGGTCCTGGACTTTTTTTGGTTGGTAAGCTATTAATTATTGCCTCAATTTCAGAGCCTGTTATTGGTGTATTCAGAGATTCCACTTCTTCCTGGTTTAGTCTTGGGAGGGTGTATGTGTCCAGGAATTTATCCATTTCCTCTAGATTTTCTAGTTTATTTATGTGGAGGTTTTTATAGTATTCTCTGATGCTAGTTTGTATTTCTGTGGGATCCGTGGTGATATCCCCTTTGTCATTTTTTTTTTTTTGCGTCTATTTGATTCTTCTCTGTTTTCTTCTTTATTAGTCTTGCTAGTGGTATATCAATTTTGTTGATCTTTTCAAAAAACCAGCTCCTGGATTCATTAATTTTTTGAAGGGTTTTTTGTGTCTCTATTTCCGTCAGTTTTGCTCTGATTTTAGTTACTTCTTGCCTTCCGCCAGCTTTTGAATGTGTTTACTCTTGCTTCTCTAGTTCTTTCGATTGTGATGTTAGGGTGTCAATTTTAGATCTTTCCTGCTTTCTCTTGTGGGAATTTAGTGCTATAAATTTCCCTCTACACACTGCTTTGAAGGTGTCCCAGAGATTCTGGTATGTTGTGTCTTGGTTCTCGTTGGTTTCAAAGAACATCTTTATTTCTGCCTTCATTTCGTTAAGTACCCAGTAGTCATTCAGGAGCAGGTTATTCAGTTTCCATGTAGTTGAGCGGTTTTGAGTGAGTTTCTTAATCCTGAGTTCTAGGTTGATTGCACTGTGGTCTGAGAGACAGTTTGTTATGATTTCTGTTCTTTTACATTTGCTGAGGAGTGCTTTACTTCCAAGTATGTGGTCAATTTTGGAATAGGTGTGGTGTGGTGCTGAAAATAATGTATATTCTGTTAATTTGGGGTGAAGAGTTCTGTAGTTGCCTATTAGGTCCGCTTGGTGCAGAGCTGAGTTCAATTCCTAGGTATCCTTGTTAACTTTCTGTCTCGTTGATCTGTCTAATGTTGACAATGGGGTGTTAAAATCTCCCATTATTATTGTGTGGGAGTGTAAGTCTCTTCGTAGGTCACTAAGGACTTGCTTTATGAATCTGGGTGCTCCTGTATTGGGTTCATATATATTTAGGATAGTTAGCTCTTCTTGTTGAATTGATCCCTTTACCATTATGTAATGGCCTTCTTTGTCTCTTTTGATCTTTGTTGGTTTAAAGTCTGTTTTGTCAGAGACTAGGATTGCAACCGCTGCCTTTTTTGTTTTCCATTTGTTTGCTAGATCTTCCTCCATCCCTTTATTTTGAGCCTATGTGTGTCTCTGCACGTGAGATGGGTTTCCTGAATACAGCACACTGATGGGTCTTCACTCTTTTCCAATTTGCCAGTCTGTTCCTTTTAATTCAAGAATTTAGCCCATTTACATTTAAGGTTAGTATTGTTAAGTGTGAACTTGATCCTATCATTATGATGTTAGCTGGTTATTTTGCTCGTTAGTTGATGCAGTTTCTTCCTAGCCTGGATGGTCTTTACAATTTGGCATGTTTTTGCAGTGACTGTTACCGGTTGTTCCTTTCCATGTTTAGTGCTTCCTTCAGGAGCTCTTTTACGGCATTTCTGGTGCTGACAAAATCTCTCAGCATTTGCTTGTCTGTAAAGGATTTTATTTCTCCTTCACTTCTGGAGCTTAGTTTGGCTGGATATGACATTCTGGGTCCAAATACTTTTCTTTAAGAATGTTGACCATTGGCCTCCACTCTCTTCTTTCTTGTAGAGTTTCTGCTACCAGATCTGCTGTTAGTCTGATATGCTTCCGTTTGTGGGTAATCCGACCTTTCTGGCTGCCCTTAACATTTTTTCCTTCATTTCAACTTTGGTGAATCTGATAATGTTGTGTCTTAAAGTTCACTTCTCGAGGAGTATCTTTGTGGTGTTCTCTGTATTTCCTGAATTTGAATGTTGGCCTGCCTTGCTTGATTTGGGAATTTCTCCTGTATAATATCCTGCTGATTGTTTTGCAACTTGTTTCAATTCTCCCCGTCACCTTCAGGTCCACCAATTAGACGTAGATTTGGTCTTTACACATAGTCCCATATTTCTTGGAGGCTTTGTTCGTTTCTTTTTATTCTTTTTTCTCTACACTTCTCTTCACACTTCATTCCATTCATTTCGTCTTCTATCGCTGATACCATTTCTTCCAGTTGATCGCGTTGGTTACAGAGGCTTGTTTATTCATCACGTAGTTCTGGTGTCATGGTTTTCAGCTCCATCAGGTCCTTTAAGGACTTCTCTGCATTGGTTATTCTAGTTATCCATTTGTCTAATTTTTTTTCAAAGTTTTTATCTTCTTTGCCATTGGTTTGAACTTCCTCCTTAACTTGGAGTAGTTTGATCTTCTGAAGTCTTCCTCTCTCAACTCGTCAAAGTCATTCTCTATGCAGCTACGTTCCATTGCTTGTGAAGAGCTGCGTTCCTTTGAAGGAGGAAAGGTGCTATGATTTTTAGAGTTTCCAGTTTTTCTGCTCTTTTTTTCCTCATCTTTGTGGTTTTATCTACCTTTGGTCTTTGATGATGGTGATGTACAGATGGACTTTTGGTGTGGATGTCCTTTCTGTTTGTTAGTTTTCCTTCTAACAGTCAGGACCCTCAGTTGCAGGTCTGTTGGAGTTTACTGGAGGTCCACCCCAGACCCTGTTTGCCTGGGTATTGGCAGTGGTAGTTGCAGAAAAACGGATATTGTTGAAACAAAAATGCTGCTGCCTGATCTTTCCCCTGGAAGTTTTGTCTCAGAGGAGTACCTGGCCGTGTGAGGTGTCAGTCCAACCCTACTGGGGGGTGCCTCCCAATTAGGCTACTCAGGGGTCTCGGACCCACTTGAAGAGGCAATCTTCCCATTCTCAGATCTTAAGCTGCGTGCTAGAAGAATGACTACTCTCTTCAAAGCTGTGGGACAGGGACATTAATATCTGCAGAGGTTATTGCTGTCTTTTGTTTGTCTGTGCCCTGCCTCCAGAGGGGGAGCCTACAGAGGCAGGCAGACCTCCTTGAGCTGTGGTGGGCTCCACCCAGTTCGAGATTCCCAGCCACTTTGTTTACCTACTCAAGCTTGAGCAATGGCAGGCACACCTCCCACAGCCTCACTGCCACCTTGCAGTTTGATCTCAGACTGCTGTGCTAGCAATGAGCGAGGTTCTGTGGGCATAGGAACCTCTGAGCCAGGTGCAGGATATAATCTCCTGGTGTGATATTTGTGAAGCCCATTGGAAAAGTGCAGTATTAGGGTGGGAATGACCCAATTTTCCAGGTGCCATCTGTCTCCCCTTTCTTTGACTAGGAAAGGGAATTCCGTGACCCCTTGCATTTCCCAGGTGACACGATGCCTCACCCTGCTTTGGTTTATGTGTAGCGCACTGTACCCACTGTCCAGTACCCACTGACCAGCACTCCCCAGTGAGATGAGCCTGGTACCTTAGTTGGAAATGCAGAAATCACCCATCTTCTGCGTCACTCAAGCTGGGATCTGTAGACTGGAGCTGTTCCTATTTAGCCATCTTGGCTCCACCGACCAAGACTAAATATTTTTTACAAACATATTCAAATGTCCAACAGGTGTGTAGAAATATGCTAAACACTACCATTCATGAGAAAATTGCAAATCAAAAGATATCACTTTACAGCAGTTGGAATGGCTAATATCAAAAAAAGCAATATGACAAGTGTTAACTAGGATGTGATAAAATATTTCTGTACAGTCTTAATGAGTTGTAAATTGGAAGAGTCATTATGAAAATTAGTATGCAGGTTATTTTAAAAAATTGAACTATCATACAATCCCGAAATTCCACTTCTGTCTATAAACAAAATAAAATCAGCATCTCAAAAATAATCTGCACCCCTGTATTCAATGAAGCGTTATTCACAACTGTCAAGGGTATTTTTTTTTTTAAAAAATGACTTATCTGTAGATGATGAATGGATAAGGAAAATGTGGTATAAATAGACAACCACATATTATTCACCCATAAAAAAGAATGAAATTCTGCTATTTCAACAACATGAATGGACCTGAGTACATTATGCTACACAAAATAAGTTGGGCACAGAAAAACAAACAGTGTATGTTCTCACTTAAATTGAGAATTTAAAAAGCCTGAACTCACAGAAGCTGAGAGTACAATGGTAAAGACCAGGCCTGGAAGTAGAAAAAATGATAAGGTGTTCAAAGAGTACAAACTTTCAGTTATAAGATAAATAAGTTTTGGTGGTCTAATGTATAGCTTTAAAATGTAGTTAATAACAGTGTTTTATGCTTAGAATTTGCTACAACAGTAGGAGACCTCAAATGCTCTCACTGCAAAATCATAACCATGTGAGCTGACATAATTTTTCATCAACTTAATTGTATTAAACATTTTACAATATATATACCTATCAAATTATTATAATGTAGTCAAAACATAATTATGCAATTTTTATTGGTCAAAAAATTAATGTTATGTACACATGCATATATTCACATAAGTGTGTATATACACATATATAAAACATATACATATATATCAATTACATAAGTTGTTATGTATATACTTGTGTGTGTTTATATATATATATATATATATATATATACACACATACATATCAATGACAAATTCCTAGTAAGCTTCAAACTAAACAAGAGAAAATTATAAAATGATAACTATTTAAAAATCAGGAAACAAATGGGTATTTAATACATGCTCAGCAATATTCTAAGTTACTCAATGGCAAAGTACATGTTTTAAATGTAGAAAGTAGATACATTAAACCATATTACAGTTTAGGAATTATGGCACAGAGTGTTTACAGTTTTAGCCTCAATACATACCAAAAACTTAAAATTTTGAAGTAAAATAACATTAGGTTTTATTATATGGGGCAGATGCTTAGTGTTCTGATAAAATTATTGAGTATGAATTTCCGTAGAATCACATTTGAAACCTTCACAGGATATGAAATTATAAAGCAGAAATCATGTGACACCTGGATGTGGTGTCTCTGCAATTTCTAAACCAAATCCCAATATCTCCACTACTCTTACACATTTTAGACAAGATTCAAAATGGAAATTAGAAAATGTTTAACATAGAGTTCCTTAAAAATCACAGATGGTCCCATGTCCTCAAAAGCAATAAAAGAGCAAGCAGTCAGGTCCTCCAGTCCCTTGCAAGCCATGCAAATGGTTTGATTTTCTTTTAACTTAGATGAATGATCATTGAAGTGGAAGTCCAGTCCTAGAAAATTGAAGAGCATGGGGCAGAAGATGTTTGTCTCTAATGAAAGCAAGAGAAAGAAATCGGGGCTTCTCAGAAAAGATTTCCATTGGAGCATAACTTCGCAAACCACACTTTAAGATCTGGCTTTCTCCTTGACCTTTGGACATCTCATCCGTGTCATCTGCCTTATTCACTCCCACCTCTTTGGATGTTTGGCTACTATCTCCTGTCTCCTCACACTCTGGGGCTTTTTCTTTTTCTCAATGTAGGTGATCAGGTTTAGCTTAGAGAACAGCGAAGGACTCTGTATTAGAAAAAGTAATATGACTTATGCTGTGATTTTCCAATTACTACTTAGTCCTGTGCTTAGTGGAAAAAAACAGAACATTATAAAAGAGTCTAAAAATGTAATACCAAATACTATTTCCTCACAGAAAAATTATGATATTTAAAAACTTTTCTAAATTTGTGGGTCCTTAGCTCCACGACCCAGTGCTGCTGAATCAAAACTTGTTGGTGGTTGTCTGGCCATGGGGACTCACACCTCTGATCCCAGCACATTGAGAAGCCAAGGCAGGCATATCACTTAAGCCCAGGAGTTTGAGGCCAGCCTGGGCAACATGGCGAGACCTAGTCTACGGGTTGAGGGTGGTGAGGAGGGGGAAAGGTGACGGTAATGCGAGGTGGTAATGCGATTATAAGGTGTGGGCAATCATATTTTGTGCCTCTAAATTTGTGCAGTTACCACTAATCTAAAATTAAGGATACATATCAGCTGAAGAAAGAAAAATATTTATGTCGAGATGAAACCTCCTCGTGGGGATCCGCAGCTGCAATACCGCCAGGGGGCAGCATCCCACCTCTTCCGCCTGGCTGCAGCCCCACCAGGAGCCTGGCCCCAGCCGGGGCGCTGTGGCAGGTACTAGACCCTGAAGGCACAGGCTAGGGTTTACTGCCCTCTGGGTTGTCTTCCCACTCCCCGGACCCCAGGCAATTCAATTCATTGATCAAGCGCCACTGCAACCATCCAAGCTGGGGCAGCAGGTCCCACAGTCGCTAGCCAAGACCTCCACTCCAGAACACGTGGGCTGCTTTCCCCGAGGGAAGGACATTGTCTTTACCAGCCACGAAGAAATCCGTCCCTGTGCACCCTATTTCCCATTGCCACCGACTTTGTGTAAATTCTAGTCCTCAGGACACGAGAGAGACCCAGGCCTGACCACATGGACATGCTCAGTGCCACTGCTTCCACCAGATGGACGGGTGCACTCTACAAATCTCAGGGACCATCACACCAAGGAGATAGAAGGACCCTATGAAATGCATCCCCAAAGCAACCAACAAATCCAAGAAAAAAAAAAAAAACACGTCTCAGGGCTCCGTTGGTTTTCCCGCTTGGGCAGTCCTGACCCCCTGTTCTAGCCTGGCCCAAGCACCCTCCACCTCATCCCGGCCTGCTCAAAGGTGCCCTGTCTACCTGAGCAGAGCCTCCCTCTCCAAGGCTCTGTCTCTCTTGCTCTACAACTCCCTCCCCATCTCCCTTTCTCTATTTCCCCCTCCACCTCTCACTCTTCTGTCACCTTCTGTCTCTCTCCTCCTCCACCTTTCTCTCTCTCCCCACATTCCTATCTCTCCATCCCAGTCTCCCTAGCTCTCTTTCAAGCTGTGTCTGTGTCTTTGTCTGTATGCCCTTGTGTGTGTGTCCGAGTGTGTGCATGTGTGCCTGTGCACGTGCACCTGTGTGTATCTGTGTGTGTGTCGTGGTGGGTTTGCTCGTGCTGTTGGTGTGGTGTGTCTGGGTATCTGTCAGCCCCTCTTTCCCGGGATCAGACTGCTGGGGCTCTAGTGCCACCTGGAGCAAAGCAGGGCCTTCTAGTCCAGTTGGCCACAGGTGGGTCCTCTTCGGGACAAGCGATGATGGTGTGGGCATTGTGAGAAAAACGGCTGAGCAGGCTGTTCAACCCTGGGCAGCCCTGGCGGCTCTGGGTGTGTGGGGCAAGAGCGGTCCTTGCAGGAGGGGCAGCGAGGTATCCAAAACAATTTTTCCGCGGTAAGGCAGAGGACCAGAGGGGATCTCAGGACGGTGGGCCTTGAGCCCTAACGCCTCCAAATACACCCTCTCCTGAGCCGGACCCATGTGTTGTAATCTTGGGACCTCGTGAGCCAGTGGAAGGCCTGGAGTGTCAGTGAAAGGGAGGCCGCCTGGTGGGCCTGGAGCCAGGGCGGGGGACTGTGGCATCACAGCCTGACGACGGATTCCTGTTTCCTGCAACATGGGGAGTCTCCAAAATGGCCTGTTTGGAAACTGGAAAGGAGAGCAAAGACACGATGCCGCTTTTCCACGCTTCGCTGGAGGTTTCTGTGTCCCCACAGAGCTCGGGAAACAAACAGTCAACATGGTCATGCTTTCGGGGGCCAGAGGCCAGTGAGCAACAGACCACTTTGCAGAGGGCAAAGGAACGTGGAATCCGGAATCATGGTTCACTCGGCTTGAGTGTGACTCCTGTGTGGATAGGAGTATCTGCCTCGCACTCTGTTGCAGGCTTAGTGTGGGGATATGTCATCTGTGAACCATGTGGATGAAAAACATACAACCATTCGAGTCTCGGCTCTGCTCTTTGAGGAATTCACTCATTCCTTGGGAGGCAGAATTCGTCTGAATCGCTCCCAGATGAAGTAACCCAGGCTGGCAATCCCGAGGGCCAGTGAGGGCACCGTCGGCCTACGTGGCCTTTGGCCGAGCACTCAGCCTGCACTGGGCACCCAACATTTTCCCGGAGTTTGAGGTCCTGCTGGTCCTGGAGGCAGAAGACGGCTTTTCTCTTTGCCTTCCTTTCTCTGTTTCTTGCTCCTTTTCTCCCTCTGTCCATCCTTCCCTCTATTCTTCCTTCTCTCCCTCCCTCTGTTCTTCTCTCCTACCCTCTCTCCCTCCATCCATACCTCTCTTTCTCCCTCTTTCCCTCCCTCCCGTTTTCTCTTTTTCTTTCCCTAACTCCCTCCCTCCATCCCTTCCAAGGTCCCTCCGTTCATCAGTCCTTTCCTCCCTCTGTCACTCCCACTCACTTTGTCTCCTTTCCTTTCCCCATCTCTGCCTGGCTTCTCTCCCACCTAGAAAGGGCAGAACCACAGTTTGTGCGAGATCTCGGGGTCTACATTTAGTTGCCAGGCACTCCACCTGATGCCGGGGAGGATGGCAGGGCACAGGTGGGCGAGTGATGGTGGAGCGGGGAGGTAGTGGAGTTGAGCCACGGAAAGGAGAACAGGCCTGGCCGCTGCCCCGGCCGGTGTTTCCCGGGGTGGAGGTCTCTGCCTACACCACTGAAGAACGCGGGGGCGGGGGGGGGAATACGGCGTTGGGGGGCTGGGGAAGGGATGACAGCCCTGCCTGGGCTGGTCCCAAACACTAGCCGGCTGCCCGCGGACCCATGCATGCACAGGAGACTGCCCATCTCTGAGTACCTGTGCTGGCTCTGAAATCCCTGAGATGCTCAGGAAAGAATGGCAGCCCTCCTTTCTGTGGAGTCTCTCGCCGGACCTAGACTCAGGGATCCTAGACAGGTCAGCTGGAAGGGAAGACACAGGTCTCCATACCGAGCCAGAGATTCACCGCGAAAGAAGGGCCACCCCCTTGCCCCCATCCTGTCCCAACCCCGCGTCCTAAATCTCCTCCAGCTGAGCCTAGTGTTCTTCCTGGCTGAGGAGTGGTTCCAGAAAAGCGGTCTCTTCCACGTCCTTCAACTCC
Source organism: Pongo abelii (assembly GCF_028885655.2). Classification (NCBI taxonomy): domain Eukaryota; kingdom Metazoa; phylum Chordata; class Mammalia; order Primates; family Hominidae; genus Pongo; species Pongo abelii. The sequence continues at coordinate 14,245,596 of NC_071996.2, forward strand.
CCCAGTTGCTCCTTTGCTAGGAAAGGATGTGCCTTTTGCTGAAATTCTGGGGTCGACAGGAGCTTATATAATAGGGTGGATGCGAGTGCAGATGAACGCTTCAGCTCCTGTAGTGGTTGGGAGGGTGCCTTCATGTCTTACATCTGCTTCTGACATGCAGAGGCCTACATGGGCGCGAGCTGCGGAGGTAGATGTGCCTCAGCTTCACGTCCCCAAGCGCCCTGGCGACCTGGAGACCCTGGTCCCAGCCCCAATACGGACTCATGTGGGACGTGTGTGGCGCAAGCACACTTTTGCTCCTGTGACTCAGCCTGAGCAGCTCAAGTTGTCCCACTGAGCAGGCACCCAGAAGTCCGCCTTGCTGCGGGTCCTGGTCCCCCTGCCATCTGTTTGACTCAGCGTGAGCAGCCCAAGCTGTCCCATTGAGCACACACCCAGAAAGTCACAGTAGTGCGGATCCTGGTCCCCCTGCCATCCGTTTGTGTGCGGAGGTCACCCAGGTGTCTGAGGGTGGGACAGCGCCGCTTCCAAAGGAGGCAGGGCAGCAAACCCAAAATTCCCGTGTGCCATGGCAGGTTGGGAGATTCCTTCTGCCTGCAAAGCCTCGCTGGGCTGCAGCAGAGAGGCGACCCTTGCTGCCTGGCTCATGAAAGCCCCCTGTTCCCCACGCCCTGGCAGGGCTGAAGGAGACCAAGGAGGGAGGGTGGCACCATGGTGGGCCGCTTTGCACAGGCCGCCTGCGTGCACGGATTCCTTGCCACCGTGGCCTGGATGCCTGAACCTTCGATTCTGACATGAAATCTGAATCCTGGACTCTAGAAGGCAGGTCTCTCTGGCCAGTTCGGGTAAGGGTTCTGCTCAAAGCACGCTGGCAGGGCATCTTTTTTGTTCAGGTTACAAAAGAGTCTCCTTTGCTATCCTCGTCCTCAGGCTTCCATGGGGAAGGGGCTGTCAGAAGGTGTTGGGAGAGCCATCGCGAAGACACCTGGCCAGAATTTCACGGACAGACACGGGCAGAGAGTGGCCGGTGGGTCCCTCGCACCTCAGTTGGCCTTTGTGCTGCACACAGGTCCAGTCAGGAGTCCAACCCCACCAGTGGCCCTTATAAAGACCCACCAGCTTCACTCCTTCAGGAATATGCGTGAGCACCCAAGGGCCCTGGGTAACCCGCCCTCTGAAGCCAGAAACCACAGACCAGGGCCTTGTGTGGTACGTGAAGGTGGGGCCAGATCAGCCGGGAAAGGGGGGCTTCCGGGGCTGGATCTCTGAGTTCTCCAGAATTCTACGGAAACTGGAAGTTTCTCTTTGGGCTCACACACGATTTCAGCGAGAAACCACCTTGGAAGGGTAGAGTGTAGAACTGAACCTCCATGATAGTCTTGAGTTTTCCATGCCCACTCCGTGAAGGCGGCAATGCCTGTGGGTGTCGCTGTTGCCATGATATTCTCACACACGCAGGTGTGTGGATCTCGTTCATTTTCGTTTTTTTTAAATTTTCATTTTTTATTTCTACCCCTTAAAGTAAATAATAAAGTCACAAGTATAAAATGAATGCATTTAAAAACATAAAAATACATTTCAATTACAAGAAGTATGCAATGATCATGAAAATCTACTGTACACTTTGCCAAAGTCAAAGAATGAAAGACATTATGGAAAACCCAATCTTCAAATATATCCTTAACAAAAACTCTCTCCTGCATAGTAAAAGCATCATCTAAACAGCAGTTCCAACCGAGAAAAAGAAAACAGCAGGGTAGATGGGACAGACAACTTTCCCCAGGTTTTCCAGATAAAAACTTGAGGTCACCAGGAATTCAAGGTAACTTCAAAAGCCACATTTAATTCAGATTAAATTCAAGGTAACTTCAAAAGCCACATTTAATTCAGATTAAAATGAACATTTCTGACAGATGACAACAGTATGATATTGATTTTTTTCTTTCCTAGATACAAATGATATGGGGAATTTTTTAACTGTTTAGTAATCATCTAAGAATAACTGTAGAAATAACCCCAATTCCACCATCCTAGCCACTGGTATAAAACAAATAACCTTCCATTGATACTGTCTTTCACATAACTAAAATATCCTCAATTACTTGGAACAATTTCATGCTTACACATGATCACAAACACTTGTTTTCAGATGTTGTGGAATTATTGGTGCTGAGATTTTTGAAACAATATCTGAATCTTAGCAGAGAGATAATAATCCTTTCACTATACATTGATTGGGCTTCCTTAACCAAATCAGAGCAACTACTGTAATAATAATCCTGGTGGTAATCCATGATACTCTCAAATTTTTCCCTTTAAGAAATATATCATCCATGTAACTCTAGCAAATATGTTAACATTGCACACTTTCTTAATAAGGAATGGCTGTTTTCAGGACTTATTAGGAAAACAAACAAACAAACAATGGCACTTACTACCTGTTTTTTATCACTGATAAGCTACAATAAAGCTCAAATATGGACAGTTTAATTGTGTGATATTAAGTAAAAAATGGAAACCATTATAGTTTTACCAAAAGAAACATAAAAATATGGGAAGAAGTCAAATGAGCATGGCATGAGTCCCAAAGATTACATTATGATTCTGAACAGGATTTTCCAAAAAAAAAGCTATCTACATACAATTTCTGTGACTATTTCTTGTACTAGAAAAATCTAAAGCAAATGTAGGCTCAGCCCTACCTTGTCAAGGATAAATATTCAGGGAAACTAGAAGTTCCATCTGCTAAAGTGCAACTGCTGACCAGGTCTACCATGGCCCTGCTACTTACAGCCATATAAGAAAGTGGCCTCACTCATGCTCATTCACTCCTTCTGTGGCCTATAAAGAATCACACATAATGATGATTTGCTTTTTTAAAAAAACCAAATACTTTATACAGTGAACTATAGAAAAAACAATTCTAAATACAATTTTAAAATTCTCGAGAGTGGGGGCAGCCAAGATGGCCGAACAGGAACAGCTGCAGTCTACAGCTCCCAGGGTGAGTGACGCAGAAGACGGGTGATTTCTGAATTTCCATCTGAGGTACCGGGTTCATCTCACTACGGAGTGCCAGACAGTGGGCGCAGGACAGTGGGTACAGTGCACCGTGTGTGAGCTGAAGCAGGGCTAGGCATTGCCTCACATGGGAAGTGCAAGGGATCAGGGAGTTCCCTTTCCTAGTCAAAGAAACGAGTGACAGACGGCACCTGGAAAATCGGGTCACTCCCACCCTAATACTGCACTTTTCTGACAGGCTTAAAAAAACGGCACACCAGGAGATTATATCCCGCACCTGGCTCAGAGGGTCCTACGCCCATGGAGTCTCGCTGATTGCTAGCACAGCAGTCTGAGATCAAACTGCAAGGCAGCAGCTAGGCTGGTTGAGGGGCACCGCCATTGCCCAGGCTTGTGTAGGTAAACAAAGCCCCCGGGAAACTCGAACTGGGTGGAGACCACCACAGCTCAAGGAGGTCTGCCTGACTCTGTAGGCTCCATCTCTGGGTGCAGGACACAGATAAACAAAAAGACAGCAGTAACCTCTGCAAACTTAAATCTCGATGTCTTACAGCTTTGAAGAGAGCAATGGTTCTCCCAGCACACAGATGGAGATCTGAGAACGGGCAGACTGCCTCCTTAAGTGGGTCGCTGATCCCTGACCTCCAAGCAGCCTAAGTGGGAGGCACCCCCCAGTAGGGGCAGACTGACAACTCACATGGCCGGGTACTTCCTGAGGCAAAACTTCCAGAGGAACGGTCAGACAGCAGAATTTGCGGTTCATGAAAATCTGCTGCTCTGCAGCCACCGCTGCTGTTATAAAGGCAAAGAGGGTCTGGAGTGGACCTCTAGCAAACTCCAACAGACCTGCAGCTGAGGGTCCTGTCGCTAGAAGGAAAAGTACCAAACAGAAAGGACATCCACACCAAAAACCCATCTGTACATCACCATCATCAAAGACCAAAAGTAGATAAAACCACAAAGATGGGGAAAAAACAGAGCAGAAAAACTGGAAAATCTAAAAAGCAGAGTGCCTCTCCTCCTCCAAAGGAACTCAGTTCCTCAGCAGCAACGGAACAAAGCTGGACGGAGAATGATTTTGACGAGTTGAGAGAAGAACTCTTCAGATGATCAAACTACTCCGAGCTACAGGAGGAAATTCAAACCAAAGGAAAAGAAGTTAAAAAACTTTGTAAAAAATTTAGACGAATGTATAACTAGAACAAACAATACACAGAAGTGCTTAAAGGAGCTGATGGAGCTGAAATCCAAGGCTCGAGACCTAGGTGAAGAATGCAGAAGTCCCAGGAGCTGATGCAATCAACTGGAAGAAAGGGTATCAGTGATGGAAGATGAAATGAATGAAATGAAATGAGAATGGAAGTTTAGAGAAAAAAGAATAAAAAGAAACAAACAAACCCTCCAAGAAATATGGGACTAAGTGGAAAGACCAAATCTACGTCTGACTGGTGTACCTGAAAGTGACAGGGAGAATGGAACCAAGCTGGAAAAAACTCTGCAGGATATTATCCAAGAGAACTTCCCCAATCTAGCAAGGCAGGCCAACATTCAGATTCAGGAAATACAGAGAACGTTGCAAAGATAATCCTCGAGAAGAGCAAATCCAAGACACATAATTGTCAGATTCACAAAAGTTGAAATGAAGGAAAACATGGTAAGGGCAGCCAGAGAGAAAGGTCGGCTTATGCACAAAGGGAAGTCCATCAGACTAACAGCAGATCTCTCAGCAGAAACTCCACAAGCCAGAAGAGAGTGGGGATCAATATTCCTCATTCTTAAAAAAAAGAATTTTCAACCCAGAATGCCATATCCAGCCAAACTAAGCTTCGTAAGTGAAGGAGAAATAAAATACTTCACAGACAAGTAAATGCTGAGAGATTTTGCCACCACCAGACCTGCCCTAAAAGAGTTCCTGAAGGAAGCACTAAACATGGAAAGGAAAAATCGGTACCAGCAACTTCAAAATCATGCCAAATTGTAAAGACCATTGAGGCTAGCAAGAAACTGCATAAACTAACGAGCAAAATAACCAGCTAACATCATAATGACAGGATCAAATTCACACTTAACAATATTAACTTTTAATGTAAATGGACTAAATGATCCAACTAAAAGATACAGACTGACAAATTGGATGAAGAGTGAAGACCCATCAGTGTACTGTATTCAGGAAACCCATCTCACGTGCAGAGACACACATGAGCTCAAAATAAAGGGATGGAGGAAGATCTACGAAGCAAATGGAAAACAGGAAAAGGCAGGGGTTGCAATCCTAGTCTCTGATAAAACAGACCTTAAAACAACAAAGATCAAAAGAGACAAAGAAGGTCATTACATAATGGTAAAGGGATCAATTCAACAAGAAGAGCTAACTATCCTAAATATATATGCACCCAATACAGGAGCACTCAGATTCATAAAGCAAGTCCTGCATTACCTACAAAGAGACTTAGACTCCCACACAATAATAATGGGAGAATTTAACACCCCACTCTCAACATTAGACAGATCAAAGAGACAGAAAGTGAAAAAGGATACCTAGGAATTGAACTCAGCTCTGCACCAAGCGGACCTAATACACATCTACAGAACTCTCCACCCCAAATCAACAGAATATATATTTTTTTCAGCACCACATCACACATATTCCAAAATTGACCACATAGTTGGAAGTAAAGCTTTCCTCAGCAAATGTAAAAAACAGAAATCATAACAAACTGTCTCTCAGACCACAGTGCAATTAAACTAAAACTCAAGATTAAGAAACTCACTCAAAACCGCTTAACTACATGGAAACTGAACAACCTGCTCCTGAATGACTACTGGGTACATAACGAAATGAAGGCAGAAATAAAGATGTTCTTTGAAACCAATGAGAACAAAGACACAACATACCAGAATCCTGAGACACATTCAAAGCAGTGTATAGGGAAACGTATAGCACTAAATGCACAGAGGAGAAAGCAGAAAAGATCCAAAATTGACACCCTAACATCACAATTAAAAGAACTAGAAAAGCAAGAGCAAACACATTCAAAAGCTAGCGGAAGGCAAGAAATAACTAAAATCAGAGCAGAACTGAAGGAAATAGAAACACTAAAAGCCATTCAAAAAATCAATGAATCCAGGAGCTGGTTTTTTGAAAACATCTATAAAATTGATAGACCGCTAGCAAGAGTAATAAAGAAGAAAATAGAGAAGAATCAAAAAGACGCAATAAAGAATGATAAAGGGGATATCATCTCCAATCCCACAGAAATACAAACTACCATCAGAGGATACTACCAACACCTCTATGCAAATAAACTAGAAAATCTAGAGGAAATGGATAAATTCCCCGATACATACACCCTCTCAAGACTAAACCAGGAAGAAGTTGAATCTCTGAATAGACCAATAACAGGCTCTGAAATTGAGGCAATAATCAATAGCTTACCAATCAAAAAGAGTCCAGGACCAGACGGATTCACAGCCGAATTTTACCAGAGGTACAAGGAGGATCTGGTACCATTCCTTCTGATATTATTCCAACCAATAGAAAAAGAGGGAATACTCCCTAACTCATTTTATGAGGCCTGCATCATCCTGATACCAAAGCTGGGCAGAGGCACACCAAAAAAGAGAATTTTAGACCAATAACCTTGATGAACATTGATGCAAAAATCCTCAATAAAATACTGGCAAACCAAATAAAGCAGCACATCAAAAAGCTTATCCACCATGATGAAGTGGGCTTCATCCCTGGGATGCAAGCCTGGTTCAATATACACAAATCAATAAATGTAATCCAGCATATAAACACAAGGAAGGACAAAAACCACATGATTATCTCAATAGATGCAGAAAAGTCCTTTGACAAAATTCAACAACCCTCCATGCTAAAAACTCTCAATAAATTAGGTATTGATGGGACATATCTCAAAATAATAAGAGCTATCTAGGACAAACCCTCAGCCAATATCACACTGAATGGGCAAAAGCTGGAAGCATTCCCTTTGAAAACTGGCACAGGACAGGGATGCCCTCTCTCACCACTCCTATTCAACATACTGTTGGAAGTTCTGGCCAGGGCAATTAGGCAGCAGAAGGAAATAAAAGGTATTCAATTAGGAAAAGAGGAAGTCAAATTGTCCCTGTTTGCAGATGACACGATTATATATCTAGAAAACCCCACTGTCTCAGTCCAAAATCTCCTTAAGCTGATAAGCAAATTCAGCAAAGTCTCACGATACAAAATCAATGTACAAAAATCACAAACATTCTTATACACCAATAACAGACAAACAGAGAGCCAAATCATGAGTGAACTCCCATTCACAATTGCTTCAAAGAGAATAAAATACCTAGGAATCCAACTCACAGGGGATGTGAAGGACCTCTTCAAGGAGAACTGCAAACCACTGCTCAATGAAATAAAAGAGGACACAAACAAATGGAAGAACATTCCAACCTCATGGGTAGGAAGAATCAATATCGTGAAAATGGCCATACTGCCCAAGGTAATTTATAGATTCAATGCCATCCCCATCAAGCTACCAATGACTTTCTTCACAGAATTGGAAAAAACTACTTTAAAGTTCATACGGCACCAAAAAAGAGCCTGCATCACCAAGTCAATCCTAAGCCAAAAGAACAAAGCTGGAGGCATCACGCTACCTGACTTCAAACTATACTACAAGCCTACAGTAACCAAAACAACATGGTACTGGTACCAAAACAGAGATATAGACCAATGGAACAGAACAGAGCCCTCAGAAATAACACCACATATCTACAACTATCTGATCTTTGACAAACCTGAGAAAAACAAACAATGGGGAAATGATTCCCTATTTAATAAATGGTTCTGAGAAAACTGGCTAGGCATACGTAGAAAGCTGAAACTGGATCCCTTCATTACACCTTATACAAAAAATAATTCAAGATGGATTAAAGACTTAAACTTTAGACCTAAAATCATAAAAACCCTAGAAGAAAACCTAGGCATTACCATTCAGGACACAGGCATGGGCAAGGACTTCATGTCTAAAACACCAAAAGCAGTGGCAACAAAAACCAAAATTGACAAATGGGATCTAATTAAACTAAAGAGCTTCTGTACAGCAAAAGAAACTACCATCAGAGTGAGCAGGCAACCTACAAAATGGGAGAACATTTTCACAACCTACTCATCTGACAAAGGGCTAATATCCAGAATCTACAATGAACTCAAACAAATTTACAAGAAAAAAACAAACAACCCCATCAAAAAGTGGGTGAAAGATATGACCAGACACTTCTCAAAAGAAGACGTTTATGCAGCCAAAAAACACATGAAAAAATGCTCACCATCACTAGCCATCAGAGAAATGCAAATCAAAAACACAATGAGATACAATCTCACACCAGTTAGAATGGCAATCATTAAAAAGTCAGGAAACAACAGGTGCTGGAGAAGATGTGGAGAAATAGGAACACTTTTATACTGTTGGTGGGACTGTAAACTAGTTCAACCCTTGTGGAAGTCAGTGTGGCGATTCCTCAGGGATCTAGAACTAGAAATACCATTTGACCCAGTCATCCCTTTACTGGGTATATACCCAAAGGACTATAAATCATGCTGCTATAAAGACACATGCACACGTATGTTTATTGTGGCACTATTCACAATAGCAAAGACTTGGAACCAACCCAAATGTCCAACAGTGATAGACTGGATTAAGAAAATGTGGCACATATACACCATGGAATACTATGCAGTCATAAAAACTGATGAGTTCATGTCCTTTGTAGGGATATGGATGAAATTGGAAATCATCATTCTCAGTAAACTATCGCAAGGACAAAAAACCAAACACCGCATGTTCTCACTCATAGGTGGGAATTGAACAATGAGAACACACAGACACAGGAAGGTGAACATCACACTCTGGGGACTGTCATAGGGTGGGCGGAGGGTGGAGGGATAACTTGAGAAGATTTACCTTCTTGTAAATGACGAGTTAATGAATGCAGCACACCTGCATGACACATGTATACATATGTAACTAACCTGCACATTGTGCACATGTACCCTAAAACTTAGAGTATAATAATAATAAAAAAATTCGAGAGAGTTAAGATAACCTCATTTTTTAAAATACTGAAAATGTAAAGGGTCCATATAAAAAGTTGCATTAAATACATACTTCCTATTTTAATAATTCACTTGCTTTGCTCTTAAAATCTCTGTGAGAGAAGTCGATATTTTACTCAGGTCTTTTGGAAAGAGATTCAAAAGCAAAAGTAGCAGTGCTGTAAAATTTCATAAAATTTGTGGGACTTTTAAAAGCTAAATTATTCAATATTTTGTATTGTTGTTACACTCATATATTGCCCAGAATATATATACAGCAACCCAGCAACAGTGATTCCAACAAAATAAGGTAAATAAGTCTGCAATCATTTGATTTCCTTATTAGATAAATGAAGTTTTCATAGAGGAAATGCAAATTCAGATCAGGTTACATAAGCTTAACTATTATTTAAACCTTATATAAAATTAAATCTAACCGTCACCACTACAAATCTGTAAGGAATCACTGTCAGGAATCTACAGGACTTGGCTCGTATTTACATTCGACCCACACTTAAAAATTTCATAAATGATGAGATGCAGGCCAAAGGGATTCCTCAAAGGGCTCCACCCAAAAGGAAAAGAAATAGAGTTAAACGGAGAATTACCACTTACGTATTTGTGGGTAATCAGCTTATTCCTCAGCCTCTAGACAGTGAGGTGGATGAAAAAATGGAAGAAGATAGCAAAGAAGAGGAAGAAAAGGATCACAGTGAAGCGATGAAGCCAGAGGAGCCACCTCAAAATTTACTGAGAGAAAAAATAATGAAACTGCCCCTCTCTGAATCTTTAAAAGCTTACTTGACATATTTTAGAGACAAATAACTTAGATGAAGAAGAAAGAATGCCTACTGATAATTCCTTTAGTCTTGAAAATGTAGCATTTGTGAGGAGTTAAAAGAATTATTTCTTTCATCAGAACAAATTATAGTGGAAAAAATATCACTTGTTACTGTCAGTAACATAAATGATGTATTGAGTGAATAAAAGAATCCCTTTTATAAAATCTATTTTTCTTTAAATCTTGGAAAACTGTTGTTTAAGCTCAAAATGATTTCAAAGTGGAATGCAACAGTAGTCAAGACTTGTGTACCATAAATTCTTTTCTGATTCCTTGTGCATCTTGTTCATTTTCATGTAGAAAACAAGAGTGAAACTACAGAGAAAAGAAATGTCCGGTGCATCACGGCCTGACGATGGATTCCTGTTTCCTACGACATGGGGAGTCTCCAGTATGACCTGTTTCCAAACAGGAAACTGGAAAGGAGAGCAAAGACAGGATGCTGCTTTTCCACTCTTCTCTGGATGTTTCTGTGTTCCCACAGAGCTCGGGAACCAAACAGTCAACCTGGTCACGCTTTCGGGGGCTACAGACACATGAGCAACAGGCCCCCTTGCAGAAGACAAAGGAACGTGGAACCTGAAACCACGCTTCAGTCAGCCTGATTGTGACTCCTGTGTGGACGGGACTATGCATCTCGTGCTCCTTTGCAGGCTCAACGTGGGGCTATCTCATCTGTGAACCACGTGGATGAAAAATGGACAATCACCTGAGTCTCGACTCATTGCTCTCTGGGTAATTCCCTCATTCCTTCGGAGATGAAATTCGTCTGAATCGCTCCTGGATGAAGTAACCCAGGCTGACGATCAGGAGGGCCAGTGAGAGCCCCGTAGGCCGACACAGCTGTGGGCCGAGCACTTAGCCTGCACTGGGCACCCAACCTTTTCCCGGAGTGCGAGATCCTGCTGGTCCTGGAGGCAGAAGAACGCTTTTCTCTCTGCCTTCCTCTCTCTGTTTCTTGCTCCCTCCCTCCCTCTTTCCCTCCGTCCCTCCCTCACTTCCTCCCTTCCTCCCTCCGTCCCTCCTTCCCTCTCTCCCTCCTTCTATCCCTCCAACCCTTCCAAGGTCCCTTGGTCCATCCATTCTTTCCTGCCTCCATCGCTCCCTCCCTGTCTCCTTTCCTCTCCCCATCGCTGCCTGAGTTCCCTCCCGGGTAGAAAGGGCAGCACCCCGGTTTGCGCGGGGTCTCGGGTTTGCATTTAGCTGTCAGGTGCTCCGCGGTGATGCCGAGGAAGCTGGCAGGGCAAGCGTAGGCGAGTGACGGTGGGGTGGGGAGACAGAGGTGGTGAGACGCAGAAAGAAGAGTAGGCTTGGTGCCTGACCGGGCCAGTGTTTCTCGGGATGGAGGTCTCCGCCCGCCCCACTGAAGAATGCGGCAGTGGGGGCAAGAAGGACGGGATGAGAGCTCCACCTGGGCTGGTTAGAAAACCTAGGCTGCTGCCTGCTAACCCGCGCATGAGCAGCAGACAGTCCACCTCCCGGTACCTGGATGGGCTCTGGGATCCCCAGGATGCTCAGGAAAGAATAGCCCTCCTCTGAGTGGAGTCTCTCACGGGACCTGGAACTCAGGGATCCTAGGCAGGTCAGCTGGAAGGGAAGACAAGCCTCTCAATACCGAGTCAGAAGTTCATCGTGAAAGAGAGGCCGCCGCCCTGCCCCCAGCCCGCCCCAATCCTGCGTCCTAAAGCTCCTCCAGCAGAGCCCGGTGTTATTCCTGTCTGAGGAGTGTTTCCAGTGGAGCAAACTCTTCCACTTCCTTCAGCTTCCCCAGTGGTGCCAGATCTAGGAAATGTTGTGCCTTTTGCTGAAACGATGGGGTTGATAGGAGCTCATCTAACAGGCTGGAGGTGAGTGTAGACGAGCACCCTGGCTCCTGAAGCAGTTAAGAGGTGCCTTGATGGCTTGCATCTGTGCTTGATGAGGAGGCCTCCAGGGTCACAAGCTTCAGAGGTGGAGGTGCCCCTTCTTTGGTTTCCCACACTGCCCTGGCGACCTGGGGCTCCAGACCCACCGCCTACTCCGGTGGGACATGGGTGGTGCAAACACACCTTGCCCCTGTGACTCAGTTTGAGGGAGCCCAAGCTGTCCCACTGAGCATGGGCCCATCAAGCTGCCGTGCTGTGGATCCTCGTCCTCCTGGCATTTGTTGGGGTGCAGAGGCCACCGAAGAGTCTGAGGGTTGGACAGTCCTACTTCCAGGGGAGCCAGGGCAGCAAACACAAAATTCCCGCGTGCAGTGGCAGGTTGAGAGATTCCTTCTGCCTGTGCAGCCTGGCTGGGCTGGAGTGGGGGGACGGCTCTTGCTCTCTGGCTCACGAAAGACCCCTGTGGCAGAGCCCCAGGCATGCAGGGCATGTGTGATGCAGGAAACCCTGTTCCCCACGCCGCAGTGTGGGTGAACTCGATTGAGGAGGGAGGAGGATGACACCCACTGGGGGTGTTAATTAGTAACCACAGTGGCCTCGAAGATCTCAAATGGAAGGAAGAATTGCACGTCTCTCACTTTAAGTCCAGAGCTGGAAATGATTAAGCTTACTGAAGATGTAAAATTTTCATTGCTAGAGAGACGTCAACACTTGGCTTCAAAACTTCAAAGGATGGGCTGACTGTCTTTGAGGACCACTGCAGCTGATGACTTTAAGTTACAGCCAATGCTCATTGACCACTCTGAAAATCTCAGGGCCCTTAAGAATTATGCAAAATCTATTCTTTCTGTGCTCTAGAAATGGAACATCACGGTCTGAGTGACATCTGTTAACATCATGGTTTACTGAATATTTTAATCCCACTATTGAGACCTACTGCTCAGAAAAAAAAAAAAAAAAACAAACAAACAAAAAAAAACGAGTCCTTTAAAGGGATTGCTGCTTGGCCTGGTGCAGTGGCTCACACCTGTAATCCCTGCACCTTGGGAGGACGAGGTGGGTGGATAACCTGAGGTCAGAAGTTGGAGACCAGCCTGGTGAAAATTATGAAACCTTATGTCTAATAAAAATACAAAAAATTACCCGGGCATGGTGGTGGTACTTGTAATTTCAGCTACTTGGGAGGCTGATGCAGAAGAATGGCTTGAACCCTGGAGGCGGAGGTTGCAGTGAGCCAAGACCACACCACTGCACTCCATCCTGGGCAACAAGAGGGAAACTACATAAAGGAAAAAAAAAAGGACAGAAAAGAAAAAAGGAAAAAAGATTGCTGCTTATTAATAATTCTCCTAGCTACCCAGAAGCTTAGATGGAGATGTACTTGGAAATTAATGTTATGCTTATGGCTGCTAATACAATATCTATCCTTCAGCCTGTGGATCAAAGAGTGGTTTTGACTTTCAAGTGTTTATATTAAATAATAAATGCATTTTGTAAAGGTATAGCTGTCATAGATAGTAATTTCTTTGATGAATCTGGATAAACTGAATTGAAAACCTTTTGGAAAGGTTTCACCATTAATTCCTTCATGATATTTCAACCTCCTCCCATGAATCACAAATTTCCTTAATAGCAAATACCATTAACGACATTTGTGATTGATGGGAGGAAGTTGAAATATCAACAGTAACAGGAGTTTGGAAGAAGTTGATTCCAGCCCACATGGATGACTTTGAGGGCTCAGGATGTCAGTGGAGGAAGTCCCTACAGATGTGGTAGAAATCGCAAGACAACCAGAATTAGAATTAGGGCCTTAAGATGAGATTAAATTGCTGTAACTCATGATGAAACTTGAATAAGTGGGGAGTTGCTTCTTATGGATGAGCAAAGAAAATATTTTCTTGAGATGGAATCTACCCCAGGTGGAGATGCTATGAACATTGTTGAAATAACAACAAAGGATTTAGAATATTCCATAAACCTAGTGGTTAAAGCAGCAGCAGGGTTTGAGAGGGTTTACTCCAATTTTGAAGGAAGTTCTACTGTGGATAAAATGCTGTCAAACAGCATCACATGCTACATGGAAATCTTTTGTGAAAGGAACAAACTTCATTGTTTTAAGAAATTCACACAGGCACCCAAACTTCAGCAGCCCCCACACTGATCAGTCAGCAGCCATCAATATAGAGGCAAGACCCTCACTGTAGAGAAAAGAAAGAGAGATCAGACTGTTACTGTGTCTATATAGAAAGGAAAGACATAAGAGACTCCATTTTGAAAAAGACTTGTACTTTAAACAATTGCTTTGCTGAGATGTTGTTAATTTGTAGCTTTGTCCCAGCCACTTTGCCTCAGCCACTCTGACCCAATCTGGAGCTTACAAAAACAAGAATTGTATGAAATCAAGGTTTAAGGGATCTAGGGCTGTGCAGGATGTGCCTTGTTAACAAAATGTTTACAAGCAGTATACTTGGTAAAAGTCATTGCCATTCTCTACTCTCAATAAACGAGGGGCAAAATGCACTGCAGAAAGCCGCAGGGACCTCTGCCCTTGAAAGCGGGGTATTGTCCAAGGTTTCTCCTCATGTGAAAGTCTGAAATATGGCCTTGTGGGATGAGAAAGACCTGACTGTCCCCCAGCCCGACACCCGTTAAGCGTCTGTGCTGAGGTGGATTAGTAAAAGAGGAAAGCCTCTTGCAGTTGAGATAGAGGAAGGCCACTGTCTCCTGCCTGTCCCTGGGAACTGAATGTCTCAGTATATAACCTGATTGTACATTTGTTCAATTCTGAGATAAGAGAAAAACCGCCCTATGATGGGAGGCCAGACTTGTTTGCAGTAATGCTGCTTTGTTATTCTTTACTCCACTGAGGTGTTTGGATGGAGACAAACATAAATCTGGCTTACGTGCACGTCCAGTCATAGTACCTTCCCTTGAACTTAAGTGACGTAGATTCTTTTGCTCAAGTTTTTTGCTGACCTTCTCCTTATTATCACCCTGCTCTGCTACTACATTCCTTTTTGCTGAAATGATGAAAATAATAAGCAATAAAAACTGAGGGAACTCAGAGGCCGGTGCCTGTGCAGGTCCTTCGTATGCTGAGTGCCAGTCCCCTGGGCCTACTATTGCTTCTCTATAGTTTGTCTCTGTGTCTTACATATTTTCTGAGTCTCTCGTCCCACTTGACTAGAAATACCCATAAGTGTGGAAGGGCAGGCCACCCCTTCACTCACCAGAAAAAAGATTATGACTTGGTAAGGTTTAGATATTCATTAGAATTTTTCAGCAATGAGGTATTTTAAGTTAAGGTATGTACATAGTTTTTTAGACATAATGCGATTACTAATTAATTAATTAATAATTAATTATTAAATACTCATTAGACTACAACACAGTTTAAGCATAACTTTTATAAGCACTGGGAAACAAAATGTTTATGCGACCAATTTGATTGTAACATTTGCTTAATTGTGGTTGTCTGGAACCAAACCTACACTGTCTCTGAGTATGCTTGTAAGTTTTTGGTTGTTCTTTGCTTTGAGAAGGGGTTTCGCTCTGTCACCCAGACCATAGTGCAGTGGCATGATCATAGCTCACTGCAGCCTCTAACTGCTGGGTGAAGTGATTGTTCTACCACAGCCTCCTGAGTAGCTGGGACTACAGACATGCAGCACTATGTCTGGCTTTTTTTTTTTTTTTTTTTTTTTTTTTGAGACGGAGTCTCGCTCTTTAGCCCAGGCCAGAGTGCAGTGGCTCTATCTCGGCTCACTGCAAGCTGCGCTTCCCGGGTTCACACCATCCTCCTGCCTCAGCCTCCTGAGTAGCTGGGACTACCGGCACCCACACCAGGCCCGGCAAATTTTCTGTATTTTTAGTAGAGATGGGGTTTCACCGTGTTAGCCATGATGGTCTCGATCTCCTGACCTAGTGATCCACCTGCCTCGGCCTCCCAAAGTGCTGGGATGACAGACGTGAGCCAACAAGCCTGGCCTGTCTTTTCTTTCTAGTGGCACAAGCCCCATGGAGTGTGGTGTGTCTGATCTCCGATGCTTTTGAACAGTGTAGAAAGTGTTGCTGTCTGTATTTAATTTTTTCTTACATGTATGGTCTCGATCGATCACAAGAAGATCAATAAGCCCTTCTCCTTATTCTACTTCCCTTTCTAGCAACCGAGAACTTTGATTGGATTTTTCCTGCCTACAGACGGGAATGAGTCTGCTGTTTTCTTTTTTAAACCCGAGGGGAATGAGCCTGCGGGCCTCGAGCGCGGCCACCCTCCCCCAACCCCCAACTGGTGATTGTGGTGGTGGTGGTGATTTTGTGTTCCAGCTTCTGTTCTGTTGTTGTTGTTGTTGCTGCTGCTGCTGGTGCTGTCGTCGTTGTTTTGGTATCTTACAGACTCAGGGGGTGTACGTGCTTGTTTGTTAGATCAGCATACTACTGCCTCCGGATGTAGAAGTGGACTTCCAGTGTATCCGATACCCACGTGGCTAACGTTGTCTCCGACGGGCGATTTATTCATCCTTTGTCCCCCTCTTACCCTCCTCCTCCCTTTTGGAGTGTCTGTTATTTCCATTTTGATGACCATGTGCGTACCCACGGTTTACCTCCCACTTTTAAGCAGAAGGCAGTTCACTGGGTACATACTTGCTTCCAGCTCTGTCCATGTTGTGGGAAAAGACGTGAAATCACTCTTTTTTTGTGCCTGCACCATTAGAGAATTTTAACTTTCTTGGTGGTTGTTTTTCTTTTTTCTTTTCTTTTCTTTTCTTTTCTTTTCTTTCTTCCTCCTCCTTTTTTTTCATTTTTTTCAACTGGGATCTCCTACTTGTGTTGCTCAGTTGCTCGGGCTGGTCTCAAACTCCTGGCCTTGACACTTCTCCCATAACATCCACCGCCTGGTTGTTGAAATGAGCATCTCTTGTAAAATGAAAAAGACGAAAAAAATAAAGAGAAAGACAAAAAGCATGTGGTGAACGTTCCTCTTGCCGCCTCCCAGGGTGTACCTTGGACCCGATAGGAGGAAGATTGCCTGGGTGGGTTTTTGGTGCTAAATCCTCCAGGGGGCCTCCTTCCCTCTCCCCCTTGTCCCTGCTTCTCCCCCAACCAAGGCTCCCACCGCCGCTGTGGGATTTTCCATGGGAGAGTTATGGGAGAGGACTGATGCGTCTTCCAGATCTATATCCTGCCAGACGTCTCTGGCTCAGCGTCCCCCACCAGCTGCCTGCCACCTTCCAGGGAGCTCTGAGGCTGATGTCCCACCCCCTTTCACATCCCACCACCCTCCCCCAGCTGGCCTTTGCCTGGCGACCCCAAGGGAACCGCGATGAATCTTTCTTTTTTTTTCTTTATTTTATTTAATTATTATTATACTTTAAGTTTTAGGGTACATGTGCACAACGTACAGGTTTGTTACATATATATACATGTGCCATGTTGTTGTGCTGCACCCATTATCTCGTCATTTAGCATTAGGTATATCTCCTAATGCTATCCCTCCCGCCTACCCCCACCTCGCAACAGTCCCCAGTGTGTGATGTTCCCCTTCTTGTGTCCATGTGTTCTCATTGTTCAGTTCCCACCTATGAGTGAGAACATGCGGTGTTTGGTTTTTGTCCTTGTGATAGTTTGCTGAGAATGATAGTTTCCAGTTTCATCCATGTCCGTACAAAGGACATGAACTCATAATTTTCTTATGGCTGCATAGTATTCCATGGTGTCGAATACTCCAGTGAAGACTTCCACTAGATGCCCCGGGTGGGCCAGATGGGACGAGACTGGACCACCCTGGACCGTGCTGTTCTTGGGGGTGTGTTGACATACAGGGTAGACTGGCAGCCCCAGCATTGTAAAGGGTGTCCAGGTATGGAAATGTCACATAGGATGCCCTCCTTCCCGTCAGCCTGCCTTCAGCTTCCTCAGGCGTGAAGACAACTTCCCATCAGAACCTCTTTTCTTCCCTTTCTCCACCACACACATGAGACGCATTAGAGGGAGAAACAGCTCAATAGATACTGCTGACCTTCATTTGTGGAATCTTCAGTCATCTACACACAGACAGGTGACTAGACAGGGACCCAAATCAAACACCATTTCCGGGTCCTCATGGTTGGATTGGTCTCTCTCTCTCTCTCACACACACACACACAATTTCCACATCTAGTTCACAAGCCACAATTTACCCTTTTCACAGGACACAGTCTGAGTAAAACCCACCCCACTCTCCACCCGTCAGCTGACAAAACTTCTTCTCTACAATTTATAAAAAAATAATCTGGGCCGGGCACAGTGGCTCACGCCTGTCATTCCAGTACTTTGGGAGGCCAAGGTGGGTGGATCACTTGAGGCCAGGAATTCAAGACCAGGCTGGCCAACATGGTGAAACCCCATATCTATGAAAAATAGAACAATTACCAGGTCTGGTGCTATAGGCTTGTAATCACAACTACTCAGGAGACTGAGGCAGGTGAGTTGCTTGAACTAGGGAGGCCGAGGTTTCAGTGAGCTGAGATCATGCCATGGCAATTATTGAGACAGAGCGAGACTCTTTCTCAATAATAATTATAATATTATTATAAGATTAGTTTTGTGTGGTGATACCTGCCTGTAGTCGCAGCTACTCGGGAGGCTGAGATAAGGAGAACACTTGAGGCCCCAGAGGTCGAGGCTTCAGTCAGCTGTATCCTGGGCAGTCACCAGTCAAGGAGATATGCCCCTTCCCATTTTCTTTTCTTTTCTTCTCTTTTCTTCTCTCTTCTTCTCCCTCCCTCCCTTCCTTCCTTCCTTTCTTTCTTCCTTTCCTGCCTGACTGTCTTCCTACCTTTCTTCTTTCCTCCCTTCCTCCCTTCTTTCTTTCCTCCTGCCTCAGCTTCCCAAAGTGCCAGGATTACTGGTGTGAGGCACCATGCCTGCTTGGCCTAAAGAGACACCCTTTGAAAGTAAGACACAGACAGCACCTTCCAGTGATTTGATTGATTGACTGATTTAGAGACAGCGTCTCACTCTGTCACCCTGGCAGTGGTGCCATCATAACTCACTCACTGCAGCGTGGACGCTCCTGGACTCAAGCCATCCTGCCACCTCAGCTTCCAGAGTAGAGTACCTGGGACCACGGGAACGCACCACTATGCCCAGATCATTTTTATTTATTTATTTATTCATTTTCCCGAGACAGAATTTCTCTCTGGTTGCCCAGACTGGAGTGCAATGGCACAATCTTGGCCCACCACAACCTCTGCCTCCTGGGTTCAAGTGATTCTCCTGCGTCAGCCTCCCCAGTAGCTGGGACTACAGGCACATGCCACCACGTCTGGCGGATTTTGTATTTTTAGTGGAGATGGGGCTTCTCCATGTTGGTCAGGCTGGTCTTGAACTCCCGACCTCAGGTGATCTGCCCTCTACAGCCTCCCGAACTGCTGGGATGGCAGGCGTGTGCCACCGAACCTGGCCTTCATTTTTCAATGTTTTTCCACAGACAGAGTCTCATCATTTTGTTGCAACCCTCCTGACCCGGTGACTCAAAGTGCTGGCGTGATGGGCGTGAGCCACTGTGCCTGGACTCCGGGGAATGATTCACGACCACAACCACTGTACTGATTCTTTCTTTCTTTCTTTCTTTCTTTCTTTCTTTCTTTCTTTCTTTCTTTCTTTCTTTTTCTTTCTTTCATTGATTTTTTTTATTATTGATTGATTGATTGATTTTGAGATGGAGTCTCACTCTGGGCGAAGTGAGGCGAGGCGAGACGCAATGCTTTGGAAGCCGCAGCACTGCCTTCTAAAGCCCCATTCAATTGCACAAAGCCCTATTCCCTTCCTGGAGTTGGAGCTGATGTCTTCCATTGCCTTGGGCTTCTCTCCATTCAGAAGTTTTACGCGCGCAACCCCACCCAGAGGCTGGCTACGGCTGAGGATTAAGGGGTGTGTTGGGGATGGAAACTCTGTCCCCCATTGTGGCAAGCTCAGCCAAGACATCCCCCGACCCCCATCGCTTGCTCACCCTTTGAGATCCCCTGCCTCCACCGCCTTGGAGGCAGACCTCTTACTTTAATTTCTGTCTTTCTTCCTTTCCTGCATTTGAGGAGGGGGTGGAGGAATGAGGGTGTGTGTGGGGAGGGAGTGCAGGGTGGGGACAGAGGGGAGCGTCTTAAGGGTCAATTTAGTGTCATGCCTCTTTAACCGCCACCACCGAAGATGAAAGCAACAATCAGCTAAATACCGCATGTTCTCATCCATAAGTGGGAACTTATAGATGAGAGTTCTGCATGGGCAGAACGAGGGGGAGGAGAGACACGGGAGCCTACTTGAGGGAAGAGGGGTGGAAGGAGAGACAGCTTCAGAAGAAACCAAAACAAAACGAAACATGAAAACTGTCGAGTACTGTGCTGAGTGTCTGGGTGATGAAATCATCTGCACACTGAACCCCCCATCAGAAGTTTACCTTTATAACAATCTTGCACATGTATGCTTGAACAAGAAATGAAAGTTAAAGGAGAAAGAGAGAGAGAGGGAGAGAGGGACAGAGATAAGTGAAACGAAACACCACCTCCTTGACCTGAGTCAGGGGATTTCCGGCCTTTGGGGGGAATATTCAGCGACAATGCAGTATTTGGGCCTGTTCTTTTTTTTTTCTCTCTTCATTTCCCTTTTTTGGTCTGAGTCTCTCTCATTCTGTCACCCAGGCTGCGATGCAGTGGCGCTCTCTTGGCTCACTGATACCTCTGCTTTCCGGGTTCCAGTGATTCTTCTTCGGTAGCTGGGATTACAGACGCACACCACGACAGACGGCTATTTTTTCTATTTTTAGTGGAGACGGGGTTTCTCCATGTTGGCCGCGTTGGGATTGAATTCCTGACCTACAGTGATCTGCCCTTCTGGGTCTCCCAATGTGCTGGGACGACAGGCCTGAGCCGTAGGGATTTCATCCTTTAAAAGTGCCAGCCCTGCCACCTTTCACTGTGGGCCTTACACTCAGAATGACGTGTCCTCTCTGCCATAGGTTGACTCTTTGAGTTCCCTATGGCATTGCACTGTAGCCTGGGTAGCAAGAGTGAAACACCATCCCCCCACCTTCGCGTGCAATAAATAAATAAATAAATAAATAAAATCTCTACACATGACCTATAAGTGTGTGTTCCCATGAGTGATTTCTAACAAATGGCACTGTACACTGAATGCAGTGGCTCACTTTTTCATCCCAGCTCTTTGGGAGGCCGAGGTGGGTGGGTCACGAGGTCAGGAGTTCAAAACCAGCCTAGCCGACATGGTGAAACCCCATATCTACTGAAAATACGAAACTGAGTCAGGCGCGGTGGGGCAGGCACCTATAATCCCAGCTACTCGGGAGGTTGAGGCAGGAGAATCACTTGAACCTGGCAGGCGGAGGTTGCAGTGACCCGGGATGATGCCACTGCACTACAGCCTGGGTGACAGAGTGAGACTCTGTCTCTAAATAAATAAATAGAAAGAAAGAAAGAAAAGAAAAGAAGAAAAGAAAGAAAAGAAGAGAAGAAAAGAAAAGGAAAAAAAAAAGAAACCAGAAAACAAAGAGAAAATGAAGAAAAGGCACTGTATTGCTACTGGGCTAGGACCTTCTTTCTGTCTGTTTCTCTCTGTCTCTCTCTGTCTGTCTCTGTCTTTCTCTATCTGTCTCTTTTTCTGCCTGTCTGTCTCTCTCTCCCTCCCTGTCTGTTTCTATCTCTCTCTGTCTCTCTCTTTCTGTCTGTTTCTCTCTGTCTGTCTCTGTTTCTCTCTGTCCGTCTCTGTTTTTCTCTGTCTGTCTCTTTCTTTTTCTGAGTCTCTCTTTCTGTATCTCTCGCTCTCTCTCTGTCTCGCTCTCTGTGTCTATCTTGTCTTACTCTCTTTCTCTACCCGTCTGTCTCTCTCTCTCTGTCTGCCTCTCTTCCTCCCTTTCTGTCTCTCTCCCTCTCTCTCTCACTCTCTCTCTGTCTGTTTCTCTCTGTCTCTCTGTCTCATCTGTCTCTCTTTCTGTCTGTCTCTGTCTGTCTCTCTCTGCCTGTCTCTCTCACTGTGTCTGTCTTCTGTCTTGCTCTCTTTCTCTGCCTGTCTGTCTCTCTCTCTCCCTGCCTTTCTGTTCTCTCTCTCTGTCTCTCTTTCTGTCTGTTTCTCTCTGTCTGTCTCTGTCTGTCTCTTTCTCTGTCTGTCTGTCTCTCTCTTTCTTTTTTTTCTCACACGGAGTCTCACTGTGTCGCCCAGGCTTGACTGCAGTGGCGCCATCTCGGCTCACTGCAAGCCCCACCTCCCAGGTTCACGCCATTCTCCTGCCTCAGCCTCCCGAGTAGCTGGGACTATAGGCGCCCGCCACCAAGCTCGACTAATTTTTTGTATTTTTAGTAGAGACGGGATTTCACTGTGTTAGCCAGGATGGTCTCGATCTCCTGACCTCGTGATCCAACAGCCTCAGCCTCCCAAAGTGCTGGGATGACAGGAGTGAGCCACCGCGCCCGGCCTGTCTCTCTCTTTCTTTCTTTCCTCTCTCTCTATGTGCCTATCTTCTGTCTTACTCTCTTTCTCTGCCTGTCGGTCTCTCTCTCTCTGTCTGTCTCTCTCCCTCCCTGTCTGTTTCTCTCTCTCTGTCTCTCTCACTCTCGCTCTCTCTGTCTCTCTCTCGCTGTTTCTCTCTGTCCGTCTGTCTGTCTCTTTCTGTCTCTCTCTTTCTTTCTCTCTGTCTCTGTCTCTCTCTCCCTCTGCCTGTCTCTCTCACTGTGTCTCTCTTCTGTCTTACTCTCTTTCTCTGCCTGACTGTCTGTCTCTCTCTCCCCTTCTCTTTCTGTTTCTCTCTCTCTCTCTGTTTCTCTCTCTCTCTATCTCTCACTCTCTCTCTCCATCTCTCTCTGTCTGTTTCTTTATGTCTGTCTCTGTCTTTCTCTGTCTGTCTCTCTCTGTCTCTCTTCCTCCCTGTCTGTCTGTTTCTCTCTCTTTGTCTATCTCTGTCTCTCTCTTTCTGTTTCTCTCTCTTTCTCTATCTCTGTCTCTCTCTCTTTCTGTTTCTCTGTGTCCATCTCTCTCTTTCTCTGTCTGTCTCTTTCTCTGTCTGTCTCTCTCTTTCTTTCTCTCTGTCTCTGTCTGTCTCTCTGCCTGTCTCTTTCACTGTGTCTGTCTTCTGTCTTACTGTCTTTCTCTGCCTGTCTATCTCTCTCTCCCTCCCTTTCTCTCTCTCTCTGTCTCTCTCTTTCTGTTTCTCTCTGTCTGTCTCTGTGAGTCTGTCTGTTTCTCCTTTCTGTCTCTCTCTTTCTGTTTCCTCTCTGTCTGTCTCTGTCTGTCTGTCTGTCTGTCTCTCTCTCTGTCTCTCTCCCTCCCTGTCTGTCTGTTTCTCTCTCTCTCTGTCTCTGTCTCTCTCTCTGTCTTTCTGTCGGTTTCTCTCTGTCTCTCTCTGTCCATCTCTGTCTTTCTATGGCTGTCTCTTTCTCTGTCAGTCTGTCAGACCCCCCATGCCGGAGAGGGCCCTGCCCCTTCCACAAAAGTGAGAAGCGCCTGCTTAGAGAGGTCAAGAGGAATCCAGACAGACGGGCCTTGCTAGGCTTCGCCACTCAGTGTATGATTTTGGGAGGTCGAGGCTGGGTCCCCACTTGGATGGAAGGGGCATTTTCAGACTTTTCTCTCTGTCATGTGTGGCTTCCCTACTTTTCGTATTTTCCTGATAAGCTCCTCGACTCAAAAATACATGGTTAAGGCCAGGCGTGGTGGCACACGTCTGTCATCCCAGAACTTTGGAAGGCTGAAGCGGGGGATCACGTGAGGTTGGGATTTCAAGACCAGCCTTGCCACCACAGCGAAACCCTGTCTCTACTAAAAATACTAAACTGAGTCGGGCGCAGTAGGGTATGAGCCTGTAATGCCAGCTAATCGGGAGGCTGAGGTGGGAGAATCACTTGAATCTGGGAGGTAGAGGCTGCAGTGAGCCGAGATCGTGCCACTGCACTACAGCCTGGGCTGTAGAGTGAGTGAGACTCTGTCTCTAAACAAACGAATAAATAAATAAATAAATAAATAAATAAATAAATGCATTCTTTTCCATGCTGACTGACACTTGCAGACATCAGTTGTCTTTGGGCATCATCTAGCGGCCACTGTTATTGAAAGTCTAGGTGACATGGAGGGAGGTCTCGCAGACTTCACGGAGCCTGGGGCAACGGGTTCCTCTCTCTCCCTTCTGGAGGCCCCTCCCTCTCTCCCTGGTTGCCTAGGGAACCTCCGCCCTGGCGGGGGCCCTATTGTGCTTTGATCAGCGCTTTAGTTTTCTTTGTGTGTTGGATTCTTTCATGCGCATAGACTCTTTTACTTGGGTTTTAGGAGGGGTCAGTTTAATTTTCAAGTTGCCCCCTGGCTCCCCCCACTACCCACATCCCTTTATCTTCATTTAGTGAGTCAGTTAGGTGGGTTCCTCCCAACCCCCCACCCCCCGCCTCCCAACACCCTGCTTGGAAACCTTCCAGAGCCTCCCCAGTGTGCCTCCGTCTTCTCTTCCCCTCCCCCACCCCTTACCGGCGATCTCATTCTTGCCAGGCTGCCATTTGCAACGGTGGGAGTCAGGCCTCAATCATTGGCCACCGTTTTTGAAGATGGGGGTGGCACGGTCCCAATTCCCTGGAGGCAGCTCTGGCCGATGGCATAGCCCTTGACCCATTTGGGCAAGCAGGCGGGTCTGCTGTTTTGGGGATTTTTTCCCCCGTGTCCCTCCCCGGGCCTCCCTCCCTAGGAAAGCTTCACCCTGGATGGGTCTCAATCACCTTTTATCATGATGTTTTAGTTTCTCCGCCCTCCGGCCAACATAGTTTCACAATGGGAATGGCATCACAGCTCTAGTCTAGGCCTTCTTATTATTTGCCCAAAAGAGAAACGTTTTCTGAAAACTAATACTTTGCTCACTTAAGATTTCCACGGACGGTGACTTGGCCCGTGTTTGTTGTTTTGTTTTGTTTTGTTCGTGTTTTTCCTTTTTCGTATGTATTTCTTTTCAGGTGAAGTAGAAATCCCCAATTTTCAGGAAGACGTATATTTTCCCCAAGACATGTTAGCTGCTGTTTTCTCCTGTCGTTAACTAGCGCTTTTGTGAATCTCTCAACGTGTAGTGAGAGCCGGTTGATGTTTACTTCAGAACATCTTATTTTCTAGAAATCCTTAAGCGAATGCTGCTGCTGCTCTTGCTGCTGCTGCTCTTGCTGCTGCTGCTGCTCTTGTTGCTGTTGTTGTTTTCAAAGCACACCCCGGCCACCCTTAATGGAATCAAAAGCATTATAAAATATGTGTAATTATTTCCTGAGCACGCCGTTCCTCCTCCTCTCTCTCTCTGTCTGTCTCTGTCTCTCTCTTTCTCTGTCTTCTCTCTCTCTCTGTCTCTCTCTCTCTGCCTGTCTCTCTCACTGTGTCTGTCTTCTGTCTTACTCCCTTTCTTTGCCTGTCTGTCTCTCTCTCTGCCTGTCTGTCTGTCACTCTCTCTCTCTCCCTGTCTGTCTGTTTCTCTCTGTCTGTCTCTTTCTCTGACTGTCTCTTTCTTTCTCTCTCTCTTTCTGTCTCTGTGTGTCTCTCTCTCTGCCTGTCTCTCTCACAGTGACTGTCTTCTTTCTTTCTCTACCTGCCTGTCTCTCTCTCTCTCTTTCTCTCTCTCTGTTTCTCTCTGTCTCTCTCTGTCTGTCTCGTCTTTCTCTGTCTGTCTCTTTGTCTGTATCTCTCTTTCTTTCTTTGTCTCGCTGTCTCTGTCTCTGTCTCTCTCACTGTGTCTGTCTTCTGTCTTATTCTCTTTCTCTGCCTGTCTGTCAGTCTCTCTCCCTCTCTGTCTGTCTCTCTCTCTCCCTGTCTGTCTGTTTTTTCTCTCTCTCTTTGCCTGTCTGTCTCTCTGTCTCTGTCTCTCTGTCTCTCTCTCTGTGTGTCTGTCTTCTGTCTTACTGTCTTTCTCTGCCTGTCTGTCTCTCTCTCTCCTTGTCTGTTTCTCTGTCTCTTTCTCTGTCTCTGTCTGTCTCTCTCTCTTTCTCTCTCTCCCTCTGTCTGTCTCTTTCTCTCTCTCTTTCCCTCTGTCTGTCTCTCTCTTTCTTTCTCTCTATCTCTCCAACTCTCTCTGTCTCTGTGTGTGCGTGTGTCTGCTTTCTGCCTTACTCTCTTTCTCTGCCTGTCTGTCTGCCTGTCGGTCTGTCTCTCTCTCTCTGTCTGTCTCTCTATCTTTCTGTCTGTCTCTCTTTCAGTTTCTCTCTATCTCTGTCCATTTGTGTCTTTCTCTGTGTCTTTATCTGTCTGTCTCTCTCTCTTTCTGTCTTTCTCTCTTTGTGTATCTTTGTGTCTCTCTGTCTCTTTGTCTCTGTGTCTCTCTCTCTCTCTCTCGCTCGCTCACTCTCTGGCTGTCTCTATCTTCTGCCCTCTCATTCTTGGCAAAATAAGTTCAAGTACATCTAATCTAATCCATTACCACGGCCTGAATTCTTAACTTTAGACATCCCAGATTTGATCTCCCTACAGAATGCTGTACAGAACTGGAGAGTTGATTTCTGGACTTGGATACCTCGTAGATACTACATATTAATAAATATCCAACCCTAAAATCTGGCGTTGTTTCTAGCTCGACTGTCTCGAAAAATCATACCTCCGTTCACCTAGGATGCTGGGAGGGTTTTCTCAATGTGCATCTGCTCATGTCCTCCATGACCTATGACCAAGCCCTGTCTGTTCTGTCTCAAATATGTATCTGCAAGCACTTCTCTCCATTTCCGCAACTACTCATGGCCCTTTGTGGAACCACTGGCTCTTTGAAAAAAAATCCCAGAAGTGACTTTGGCTTTTTGGCTAGGAGGTCTAAACCTGCCCAGAACTTTCCTGCCCAGGATTCTGTGTGAACAAAAGTGCTTCTGCTGGGAGCTGGGATCCTCGGGACCATGCTTGCTAGTGCTGGATGAGTCTCTGGAAGGATGCACGGGACTCTGCAAAGCTGACCTGTCCCACCGAGGTCCAATGGATACCTCTGCATTGGCCCGAGGTCTCCAACGTACATCACCATCACCAACCATCACCGTCAGCATCCTTGTGAGCCTGGCCAAGGCCCCGACTCCGGGGAGACTCTTGGGAGCCCGGCCTTCGTTGACTATAGTCCAAAGGGATGGTGACTCCACCCACAAGATCCCCACTGAACTGCGATGTGGAGCATAGGTCAGAGAGGGGACCAGGAGGGGAGACGTCCTGACAGGAGATGAGTTCCCTAGCCTCTGGCCAACCCACTCATGTCCCATGTACTGGGCACCCGTGGGACACCACCGCTTTATCCTCTCCTCTGTCCACAGCCACCCCAATCCCACCCCGCAACACACACACAAATGCTGGAGGTTACAAAACCACATGGCGTGAATAGAGCCTGACACAGCGACAGCTCATTTCATGAGGTGGGGTGGTGGGATGGGGTGGGGTGGGGTGGGGGTCTGTAGAGAGCCTGATTCTCCTCGTGGGTGGCTACAGGATACAAATGAATATTGCTTCTTGGGCGGAGGGGCTTCTTTAGGCCGTCACGTTTGTGGGACTGTCTCTCAAACCCTTCCTTGAGTCCACAAAATAGATTCCACCCCACCCCTCAACGTTTCCCCTGGTGCTGGATGTATCCTGACAAGAGACCTGAGCCTGACACGTTGAGTTAAACAGCTTTATTGGCTTTCTGTGTTTGTTTGCTTATGAGATGGAGTCTTGCTCTGTCCCCCCGAGGCTAGAGTGCAGTGGCATGGTCTCAGCTCACTGCAACCTCTGTCTCCTGGGTTAGAGTGATTCTCCTGCCTCAGCACCACCACGCCTGGCACATTTTTTTATTTTTGGTAGACAAGGGATTTGACCCTGTTTCATTGGTTTTCACTGGAGATTCTAGATTCGAGTCACAACTCATTGTGTGCCACATAATAACTTCTTTTTTTTTTTTTAAAGCACAATATATCTGCTTTATTTGAGTGGCTTTGTATATCGTTATGATTGTGTTATAGATGAAGAAAAGATATTAAACACGGTGCTAATGATAGCGAAAGTGAAAACAAAAGAATGGTTATCTATTTAGTAGTTAGAATAAAGTTGCTCAGTATTTCGAGTTACCTAAATATGTCAGCATTTAAACTCCTCCTACTAAAAACTTGCCAATCTGAATAATCCTCCTTTAAACACAATTTTTGATATGGTTAAGGTTTTTAAGAATGTGACTCTTGTACAATAGCTGAACAGACAATACACATTTAAAAAAGAACAGCACAAGGATCAACCATACTTGGGAAAAAATAAAAAAAAACACAAGCCTTATGAAGAACTGAGTTCTTAAAATATTATGGAGAGCATAGCTATTGGAAAAGAAGGCAATATTGGCAAGTTGATTGTTACATTTGTCAGCAAAAGCTAGCACTTTTTTTTGGCAATCTTTCAGGCACTGCAACTACTACTGCAAAATGAGATATAATCCATTGAACAACATATTCACAAATCAAAAAATATTTTAGTAATATAATGCTTCAGATTTAGAAGCAAATCAAGTGTTAAAACTCAACTGCTATAATAATTAACCCCAAAGATAACCATATCTGACAGAAAAGCTTCCACAGAGTTACGACTTCAGAATTATACTTTCTCTTGATATTTACTTATTTATTTTATTTTATTTTATTTTATTTTATTTTATTTATTTTATTTTATTTTATTTTATTTTATTTTATTTTTTTCTTGAGACGGCGTCTCACTCTGTCACCCAGGCTGGAGTGCAATGGCATAATCTTGACTCACTGCAACCTCCACTTCCCAGGTTCAAGGGATTCTCCTGCCTCAGCCTCCTGAGTAGCTGGGACTACAGGCACCCACCACCATGCCCAGCTAATTTTTATACTTTTAATATAGACGGATTTTCACCATGTTGGCCAGGATGGTCTCGATCTCTTGATGTGATCTGCCTGCCTTGGCCTCCCAAAGTGCTGGGATGACAGGCATGAGCCACCATGCCTGGCCTTCTCTTGATATTTAAACTTTTATGTCAGTCCAGAAAAATACAATAAATGTCAACAGTAAGTACGGTGTTGAGGCAGAAGTAGGACCAAACGTTTTCATATGTTATTCAGTTGATAACAATATGGCCTTGGTAGTAATTTCCTATGTGTCTACTTATACACAAATACAAAAAAGTAAAACAGAGATACTGCTAAATAAAAGGGTACACTAAGTTCTTAATAGTAACTCAATAAACTGGAACACTGTCAAAAAGCAGCAACTAGTGAATTTTTCAGTGTTTTTTTCTATTATCCAATAAGTGAATTATGCTATTCCTTTCCAATTTCCCAAGCACTTTTTGTCCCAATCACCATTTCTGTGTTTGAGGAAAAACTAACAAATCAATTAACAAAACTAAACAAGCAAACAAACAAAACACAACTACAGTATTTGCAAAAGTTTGGTAGAAGACTGAAACTGTTGAGTATAAGCATCTGGTATTCTATTATAATTAGTTAACTGAAGAGTTTGTTAAAGACATACATTTCATAAGAAAACATGTTAGTTTGAAGTTATTGACCTGTATGTACCATCCCTAAGTATTAGTAACCAAATTCATGACAATAAAGAGCTATCTAACAAGAAAAATTAGTGACTACCAGCACCATCAACAAGATTTGTCTTTACACTTCATTACCACTTACCATGCATTATAATGTCTAGGATTGACTCTGATAGCATTTCGAAAACAAGCTAATGCTTTGTCCAATTCTTCAGTTAAGACAAACTCTCGCCCTAATAGAGTATAGGCATAAGCATAATTTGGATCCACTTGGATAGCCTTCTGGAAGAATTTAATTGCAATATCGTGTTCCCGCTGCAGACTGAAACAGTTCCCTGCAGCACACCAGGCCTCTGGCGAATTTTTATCCATGTCTGTTAAGTCTTTTGACAGAAATGAAAGGGAGACATCTTTTTGAAGACGCCAAAGTGTTGTAGAGTAGATTTCCATGCCATCGAATCTATAATTCTCAAT
This sequence comes from Pongo abelii, assembly GCF_028885655.2. NCBI lineage: Eukaryota > Metazoa > Chordata > Mammalia > Primates > Hominidae > Pongo > Pongo abelii. Next base: position 14,275,394 of record NC_071996.2, read on the forward strand.
CCTTCTAACCTCTGAGAATATTCTTTCAGCTTGCATGTACTCTGAAATTTCAAAATAGGCCCTTCCAATTTGGCACAGTACCCAACTAGTATTGTAGTGGTGAGAAGGTAGATGGCTCAAAATATTTATAGCTTCTTTGCAGTAGTATGAACACAAAGCTAAATAACCTTTCCCACTTTCATGAAGAGGGCTCATCAAGCCTTCTGCTGCTGCTTTTTGTAGATTAAAAGCCTGAATCTGATGTGTGATTGTGGATATTTTGTCTTCTGAATTGATGGAAGAGTCCAATTTTGTAATTTCCAAGTTGTCATTTATATTAGGTTGAATTATTCCTCCTTTATTAGTTTTACTTTTTGTTTTTCTGTTTGGGGTTTTAGGTGGAAATTTCATTTTAAATTTCTTCCTATTCTCTTTGGTTGTGGAACTGTCACTAGTAAAGAGTCATGAAGTTTTTTGATGCAGTGCATTTCGGGGAGATGTCATAGTGGGGCTCATTACCTGAGGTGTTGTACTTATTTATGGACCAGATCTTTCTGTTTGTGAAATAATTGGAGTTACCTCTCGGCTATTTCCACTCTGCGAGAAGTCAGACTTTGCTCCAGTTTGGCCAATTCTGGCAACAGACTTTTTTGAAGGGGCTCCTGTGGATAGCACATCAATTACAGAAGGTGTATTAGTGTAGTTTTGTAAATAAGATCCATCTCCAGGACTTGGGGTTTCTAATGGCAAAATCCCAAAACTTGGGGTTTATGGACTAAGAGCTGCTGGTCCTGTTAATAAACTTCGACCAGTTTTTGGTTTATTTTGAACTTGTTTATATAATATGGAAGTTCCTGTTCCCAGTGGGACAGTATCAGGTGAAATTACAGCTGAATCAATAGAAGACACTGGGGAATCTGTATTCAAGGAGTACTTTGAATTGGAAGATTCTAAATTCAATCTGTTTAATTCAATTGTGTCCTGGGGTGTTTCCGTAAGAACAGTCTCAGGCTGTCTGTGACATAAACTGTGATCAGGTACTTGTGTTGTGCAAGAGCTGGGCAGACAGTTGCTAAAGTTCTGTAAAGATGTGAATTTAAATGTTTGGTCAGGATCTGGCTTTTCACCTATTTCACATAATGATTCAAAGGGATACCAGAGGAAAGGATTTAAACTAAGTCTCTTTTGGTAACCTTCTGATCCTTTGGCAAGCCGATCTGTCTTGCAATATACATGTCCCAACAATGAAAGGGGAAAGCAAGCTGAATCACCAAACTCAGTGACAATATCATCATGGCTTTTCTGCTTATTAAACACTCCACCAGACAAGATTTGTTCCCAGTCTGCAAGCTTACTGAGATCAACACAACATTTTGCAAGCTGGTATTTGCATTGCGGTGTAGGACAACTGTGACTTTTCAAGAGTCTATATGCTTTATAGGCCTTTTCTGGGCGGCAAGAACAGGTCGCCAGTAAAAACAAGGCTTCTTCTGAGTGTACTTCTGCATAAAGGCCTTCTGTGAGGAAAACCCCATCTCGGTAAGCATAGTGGTTTAGTGCTTGGCATATAGCATCCTGGACGGGTTCCTGCAGCACGGTCATCCTCGAGGCTCAGGCCCAATTTCTGCAGTGCCTCAGGCAACCCGCCACCCCACCCACCCCCCTCCGCCCTGTAGCGGCTCCGGCCCGGCCAGCCTCGGCTCATTTAAATTCACCAGTTACCGGGGAATGGGGGAGGCCAAGCCAGAATGACTTCTTTATCCTGCCGACTCTGGAAAGCCCGGCCCCTTGTGATCCATTGCAAAGTGAAAGTCACCTCGTGTTTGGAAAACGGATCCGCTCCCAAGTTCAGTGGAGCGATGTGGCATGTAGGACGAAGGACTCTGTTCCTTCTGATTTGGTCTGCACGGTGGGGCCTAGGGCTGGAGCTCTCTCTGTGCAGACCGCTGACTCCCTCTACCTTGGGTTCCATCGGCCCCACCCTGGGACAGGAGCCTTGGCAGATTCTGGCCCTTCCTGGCCCTTCCTGGCCCTTAAGTCGCTGTCAGAAACCCCATCTCGTGTTCAGATGCCCCGAATAAGTGTGGTTCGTGCATCTCTGGAAACATTAGAAATCTCTCCTCTACGCATGGTCACCTAAAACCCTAGGAGCTCGAGACACACGTCTGCCATCCACCTCACTGCTTTCGGGAGAGAATGCTGTGAGTCTCTTGCCGAATCTCTCTTGACTTGAGTTCTTCATGAGTGTGTGGTTAAGACGTAGTGAGACCAGATGTACTAACTCAGGCTGGGTGCTTGTGGCTCACGTCTGTAACCCCAACACTTTGGGAGGTCGAGGCTGTAGGATCCCTTGAGGAATTGCCTAACCCTGGGGAGGTTGAGGCTGCAATGTGTGAGCCATAATGGTGTCACTGCGCTCCAGTCTGGGTGAAAGACAGGGTGAGGCCCTGTCACAGGCAGGCAGGCAGGCAGGCAGGCAGACAGACAGCAGCTGTATTATGTTCTTCTCAGGGTAGGAAGCAAAAATAACAGAATATAGCCCTTAATTCTTTTTTTTTTTTTGGGATGGAGTTTCACTCTTGGTGCCCATGCTGGAGTGCAATGACACCATCTCAGCTCACCGCAACCTCCACCTCCCATGTTCAAGTGATTCTCCTGCCTCAGCTTCCTGAGTAGCTGGGATTACAGGCATGTGCCACCACACCCGGCTGATTTTGTATTGTTAGTAGAGACAGCATTTCTCCATGTGGTCAGGCAGGTCTCGAACTGGCCACCTCATGTGATCTGCCCATCTCAGCCTCCCAAAGTGCTGGGATGACAAGAGTGAGCCATTGTGCCCAGCCAGCTACGTTTTCTTTCAAATTTTCAATTTTAATCTATTTATTATTATTATTATTATTTTGAGACAAAATCTCACTCTGTTGCCCAGACTGGAGTGCAGTGGCATGATGTCAGCTCACTGCAAGCTCTGCCTCCTGGGTCCACCCCATTCTCCTGTCTCAGCCTCCCAAGTAGCTGGGACTACAGGCGCCCACCACCATGCCTGGCTAATTTTTTGTATTTTGAGTAGAGACGGGTTTTCACTGTGGTAGCCAGGATGGTCTCGATCTCCTGATCCCCGTGATCCGCCCACCTCGGCCTCCCAAAGTGATGGGATTACAGGCTTGAGTCACCGTGCCCGGCCTATTTATCTATTTATTAACTTTGAGTCCAGGTTCTGAAACCAGTTAGTTTTTATATTTTTTTAGAGACGAGGTTTCACCATGTTGCCAAGGCTTGGATCGAGGGATCCACCTTCCCTCACCTCCCAAAGTGCGGAGATGACAGGCGTGAGCCTACTGCACCCGGCTCCCCCCTTCCAATCCCAGCTTATCACTCAGGTGCCCGAGGCCCAGCGGTGGTGTGTGTTTCCCATCCCCAGCGCCCCCTCCTCCGGTCACTGCCATGGTGTCCGCGAGTGGGTCCTGAGGGAGCTCGTTGGTGTGGGGGTTGAGGCGGTTGAGTGAGACGACCCCTGCCATGCAAGGAAGGGCGCCGCCTGGTCTGCTGAGTGCAGGTCCCGTGCTCCCCTCTGGCGGTTGTGCGCGGGGCGTGTTAATGATCGCAGTGGGCTGGGGCAGGTGACGCATGTGCCGGCCGGCCGCCGAGGGGCTACCATTCTGCCTCTGACTGGTTGTGTGTGGGTTTACTTGGAGGTGCTTTGCCTGGGAGATAGGAGGTGGGTGGACGTGGAGTCCTTAGGGGATTGCGCGCATGCGCAGCGGCGAGGTCACCTGCCCAGACCGCGAAGGCTCAAGGTTGCCTCACGCAGATTTTTCCTGGTACCGCAAGCCCCCCCCCTTCTCCAGGCATCCCTAAGCACCTCTGCAGGCCTGACGAGGGGTGACTGGCGGGTGGGGAGTGTGACCCACCCTCGGTGAGAAAGCCTTCTCTAGCGATCCGAGAGGTGTGCCTTTGGGGTACCGGATTCCCCGGCCTGCTGCCTCTCTCTGCGTTAAGGTAGCACTGCCGTAGCGACTCGCTTGCAGAGGACACTCCTCCGCTTCCCCATCGACAGGGTGAGGGGGGAAGAGAGAGGGTTCCCCGGCCTCCGCAGTGGGGACCGAGGGTGGCTCATTGCCTACTGTGTGGCCCACGCCTCCTCCTTCCGAGTCTGTGCGCGAGCAGTGGCTGTGCCCGGCGTTTCACCTGGTGAGTGACCCGCTCCCCTGCAAGCTGGCTCTTCGCCTGCTCCCCTATGGAATAGCGACCGTGCTGACGACCGCATTTGCATTGCACGGGGTTGGGCCGCCTGGCCATGGGAAGCATCCCAAGTGGGGGGCCCATCATTCTCCCAGAGCTTGACCAGGTTGGAGGATGGACGGGAAATGAGCAACGTGGCCTTGGCATTGGGTTTGTGGCTGAGGTCGCTTTGGGGTCCCAATGGCAGGATCTGGGGCTCATGAAGTGGGTCTTGGTGACTGCCGAGGGCCATCCGGCATCCTAGATGGGGAGCCGTGGGACCTCCCTCGTGCCTGTGGTGGTGGGATCCCATGGCAGTGTTTTCCTGGTGGCCCGGCCGTGCCTGAGGTTTCTCCCCGAGCCGCCCCTCTGCAGGCTCCCCGGTGCCCTTGCCCTCGCAGTCCCAAGCCTTGCCTGTCTGTGCCCCCCTCCCTGCCCACTGATCCTCTCTCCCTGGGCGGCTCACCAGCTTAGGCTGTGGTGGCCCCGTCTGGGACTAAACCCAGCTCCGCCTTGTGGGGCACTGCCACTGGCCACTGTTTGGCCTGTTGTCCGTGTCTCCGCGCGTGCGCCTTTGGGACCAAGTCGGCGGCGCCCCGCTTGGGCTTGGTGGGCACCTGGAGGGTTTGGGGTCAGCCTGCAGCACGTGTGGGGGAGAGGGTTCCGGGGGCTGGACGCGATGGCGGCAGCGGTGGTGGAGCTGTGGGCTTGCCGAAGGCCAGTCAGACACTCTAGGTGCTGCGCTGAGACACCTTCGTGCTCAGAGGCTGCTGGCAGTGAGATCCCAGGCACCGTGGTCCGCCTCTCATTCGCTGTCCAAACGTCGGGGCCACCCTGCGCCTGCCGCATGCGAATGGCCGCCAGTCCATCGTGGCTGCCGTGCACGGGTCGGGCGGTCTGCCTCCTCGCACTTGGGCATGAAGGGTTGGGAGTGGTGAGACCTTGGGGGGGTGTTGTGTCGTGTGGGTCGATGGGATGTCCGGTTCGCTGCCCCACCACCCCCCCCCACCACCCCACACTGTTCCCTCCCTCTCACACGCCCCGTCACCCTCCCTGACATGCCCATCCTCGCGACTGGGACTCTGGGCTCATCCTCACGAGGCCTGGAGGCCGCTTTCTACCTACATGGTTGATCCTACCAGAACCATATGCTTGTCTCAAAGATTAAGCCATACATGTCTAAGTACGCAGGACCAGTACACTGAAACTGTTAATGGCTCATTAAATATGTCATGTTTCTTTTGGTTGCTTGCTCCTCTCCTACTTGGAAAACTGTAGTAATTCTAGAGCTAATACATGCCAAAGGGTGCTGACTCAATTCACGGGGAAGATGTGTGCATTTGTCAGATCAAAACCAACTCTGTCAGCCCCTCTCTGGCCCCGGCCGGGGGGGTCGGGTGCCGACGGCTTTGGTGACTCTAGATAACCTCAGGCCAATCGCACGCCCCCAGTGGCAGCGACGACCCATTTGAATGTCTGCCCTATCAACTTTCAATGGTAGTCGCTCTGCCTACCATGGTGACCATGGGTGACAGGGAATCAGGGTTCGATTCTGGAGAGGGAGCCTGAGAAACGGCTACCACATTCAAGGAAGGCAGCAGGCGTGCAAATTACCCACTCCCTACCCAGGGAGGTAGTGATGAAAAGTAACAATACAGGACTCTTTTGAGGCCCTGTAATTGGAATGAGTCCACTTTAAATCTTTTAACAAGGATCCATTGGAGGGCAAGTCTGGTGCCAGCAGCTGTGGTAATTGCAGCTCCAATAGTGTATATTAAAGTTGCTGCAGTTAAAAAGCTCATAGTTGGATCTTGGGAGAGGGCGGGTGGGTGAGTCACATCCCGTCCCCACCCCTTGCCTCTAGGCACCCCCTCGATGCTCTTAGCTGAGTGTCCCGTGGCCCGAAGCGTTTACTTTCAAAAAGTTAGAGTTTTCAAAGCAGGCCTGAGCCGCCTGGATACCGAGGCTAGGAATGATAGAATAGGACCGCGGTTCTATTTTGTTGGTTTTCGGAACTGAGGCCATGATTAAGAGGGATGGCCGGGGGCATTCGTATTGCGCCGCTAGAGGTGAAATTCTTGGACTGGCGCAGTTCGGACCAGAGCGAAAGCATTTGCCAAGAATGTTTTCATTAACCAAGAATGAAAGTTGGAGATTCCAAGACAATCAGATAGCGTCGTAGTTCCGACAATAAACAATGCCGACTGGCGATGCAGCGGCGTTATTTCCATGACCCGCTGGGCAGCTTCCAAGGAACCAGTCTTTGGGTTTTTGGGTTTCTGGGGGAGTAGGGTTGCAAAGCTGAAACTTAAAGGAATTGGTGGAAAGGCACCACCAGGAGTGGAGCCTGCAGCTTAATTTGACTCAACACGGGAAATATCACCCGGCCTGGACACGGACAGGTTTGACTGATAGCTCTTTCTCAATTCCATGAGTGGTGGTGCATGGCCTTAGTTGGTGAAGTGATTTGTCTGGTTAATTCTGACACTGAACAAGACTGTGGAATGCTAACTAGTTATGCAACCCCCGAGCGGTCGGCGTCCCCCAAATTCTCAGAGGGACAAGTGGCATTCAGCCACCCAAGATTGAGCAATAACAGGTCTGTGATGCCCTTAGATGTCCAGTGCTGCATGCACGCTACATTGACTGGCTCAGCGTGTGCCTACCCTATGTGGCAGACGCGGGTAACCTGTTGAACCCCATTGGTGATGGTGATCGGGGATTGCAATTATTCCCCATGAACGATGAATTCCCAGTAAGTGCGGGTCATAGGCTTGCATGAAGTCCCTGCCCTTTGTACACACCGCCGGTAGCTACTACTGATTGGATGGTTTAGTGAGGCCCTTGGATCAGCCCCGCCAGGTCAGCCCACTGCCCTGGCGGAGCACTGAGAAGACAGTTTAACTTGACTACCTAGAGGAAGTAAAAGTCGCAACAAAGTTTCCGTAGGTGAACTTGCGGAGGGATCATTAATGGAGAAGAGCGAAACCGGGGAGGCACCACCGCATCTTTCCTCCTTGGCCGACCGTGTTCCCCATGTGGTGCATGTGTGGGCGGGGTCGTGCCCTTTGTTGGTTGCACAGCCCAACCTGCACCGAGAGCTGGAGAACTCGGGAGGGAGGTGGGGAAGAGAGACATGCATGTGGGGACGAAACCATGTGTGCGTGTTGTGGGGTGGTCTGGATGGCTCGCCGGCCTGATGAGAACCATGGAGGAGTCCCCTGCCGTGGCCCCCACGTGTGTGTCAGTGGGTGCGAGAGTGGTTCTCAGTGTCACGGCAGGGTGGGGGTCTCGGAGCCCTTCCCGCCGGGGCCGTCATCCCACCCTGTCCTGCCGGCTCGGCCCCATCCCACCTGCTCCTGTCGGGGCCAGCCGGGTTCCCATCGCTGCTGCTGCTGCCGCCATCATCGCCTCTGCCACACCACGCCCCAGGGCCTGGCCCAGCCCGCTGGCTCTCCCCAGCCTTCCTGCTAGGGCGTCTCTAGGGTAGGAGGCTGGACGCCTGTCCCCCCTCCTTATCCACCCCCACCATCCGGGTACCTAGCGCGTTCTGGTGCAGAGGTTTAAGGACCCCTTGGGGGGGTCACCCATCCACCTGTGGGTTGGGTGCAGTGGGTCCACGGGGGAGTCCTTTCGGGAGGGGCTGGCCCCTCCCTCGCCTCACCAGCCGAGTCCGTTTCCCCAGCCGGCCGGGGCCGTGCCGCACTTGCGTGTCGCCGCTGATGCTGGTGGGGGCTTTACCCGGCGGCCGTCATGCCAACGTGCGTGTGTCGCGTGTGTGGCATGTGTCCCGTGATGTGGGGGCGGGAGCTCCCGGTGCCCGTGGGGTGGTGTCAGCATTCGTCCCCCTCTGTGGTCGGCACCCCCTCTCTGTGTTTTGAAACCTTCCGACCCCTCTCTGGAGTCTTGTCCCATTGCTGTCTGACTGGCCGGCCTGAGGAAATCCCTCTGGGGGATGTGTTGTGCCAGGAGGGCCTCCCGTTGTTGGGAGCACCCTCACCAAATCAACCTTGTATGACTTTTAGTGGTGGATCGCTAGGCTCCTGTGTCGATGAACAATGCAGCTAGCTGTGAGAACTAATTTGAATTGCCGGGGATAGGGTGGGGGAGCGCGTCCCAGTCACCGTGGTTTATTGCCCACCCCTGGTGGCAGCCCGGCGACCTGCCAACCACCGCCCCTCCTCCCCAACACCCCTCCGAGACACCATCCTTCTCACCCGCCCTCCCCCCACCTGCCTGGCGTGTATCGTGGTGTGTCCCGGGCCGGAAGTCCGCCACTCGGCCCGTCTGGCAGGGCTTGTGGCCGCAGTCCCAGGGTTCACTTGCCTGTGGTGGTGACCTGCTGGAAGCTGCAGTGTCATCTGCCATCACGTGCCTGCCTCTGGCTCTCAGCCGGGAGGTGCCTGGGGCCCCGTCCGGAGCTTCAACGTTGGGGCAGGGTGGTGCCACCGCGTCCTTGGACCCGTCCCCCACCTCCGTTTAGTATGTAGGCAATCCCATGTAACTTAGCAAAGCTAGAAACTCCCCAGACTTGGTGCAGCCACTGTAGGGGTGGCCTCCCAGTAGCATCATTAACATCAATTGTAATTGGTAGGTAGTCACTTAGCTTCACATTTTATTACACGAGTTATACAAATGTGTAAAAAAAATACAGTTTTAATAAAAGGAAGTAAAGGATAATATGAGTAACATTCACAATCTCTAGTTGGAAGAGGTAGTGTTTTCTCAGAAATGATGCATTCCTGGAGCAAGGTCTTTTTGTGTTTGGTTTGTTAAATATCTATTTCCATTTTGACAAACCACTGGAAAAGCCCAGCTTCACAAGAACGCTCCATGAGAACGATCACATAAAAGAACACTCATAACACAAAATCAAAACAAGGGTGGTCCGGGATTCACATTAAAGGCTCATTATCAAGTTTTCTTAGAAGAGATAAAGAACACAAAGTTACTTTTATGTGATGGAAAACAGAGAGAAAGAGTAAATGGAACAATAAATGTTAGGCAACAACAGTGAAAGCTGTGGAAAAAAATGAATGGAATTGTTTTGTTTGGTATTGATTTCCTATACTGATGTCAGAAAGTATGGGAAAGAACAAAGCACATTTTTTTGAGACAAATAGAACATAAAACAAATGAATGTTAAAGACTATTTCACAGTGGTAACAAAACTATCTGAGCCTTGATTTTTCCCTTTAAAAATACGATTTTGTACAATTACATTTATATAAATTATTGAAATAAAATTGTAAAGATGTAGAACAGACTATGGGGTTGCCAAGAGGAAAGGGTGGAGGAAAACGTGTCAGAGTGTCAGCAAAGATCGCAAGTTGGAGCCTGGTGGTGAGGCTACACTTTTTTATCTTGACTGTGGAAGTGGTAGTTACAGAGATCTACACCACATAAAAATGCACAGAACACACACACACACATACACACATACAATAATGAATGCATACAAAATGGTTGTGATCTGAGTAAGCTTTCTGAATTGTGCCTATGTCAGTTTCCAGGTTTTGATAATGCTCTATGGCTATGCGAGATGTCACCACTGTAATTAGTGAAGAGTACCTAAGATATCCCTGTACCTTTTGCAACTTCCTGTGAATCTATAATTATTTCAAAAGAAACTTGAAAGTCATAGCAGACTTTCACTTCAAAGAGGAAAAAACCTGAAGATTAATGAAATTGTTGAAGAACATCAAATACTCAATAATCTGTATGAGAGCTGTATTCTGTCCACTCGCAGCACAGCTGTCATTTAGCCTTTTCCTGACGTGCCCTGGAGAACTTGAGCTCCTCTTGGATTGCCAAGGCTGATAGTGTTATTTGTAACTAACTTTGTACTGGACCCCCAAAAAATGAAAAGTGATTGAATAATCATTTATAATAACAAGTAGAAATTTTACTTATAAAGAGAATACTAGTAACAAATTTAAATATTTAGGCTAAAGAATAGGATCTTCATAAGACAATACTGGGAAAATTTAAAAAGAAAAAATAAGGAATCAGAAACATAAGTAGTTCAGTATTGTGAAACATTTGTGGATCTGAGAAGCAAAAGAACAGAGATTGTATTGCGTTTCTGCTCCAAACCTGATGAATCACCTTAGGTGTGTTTTGTTTCTGTGCCAAAACTGCTGAATCACCTTAGGCAATGCATGCCCTTTCCCTGAATCTGTTTTCTTTTCTACGAAATAAAGTGAGCTAGATCATCTCCAAGGTCCCCCAAATATTCATATTTTCGGCTTCACATGAACTTCAGTTGAATTCCTAATTTCAGTGTGGATAATACATGTGTGCTGCACCACAAGTAGTGTGTCTAAACGCTCATGTTTGTCCTAAAAACTAATTATGAGCAGTTTGGAACTTCTGTTGTTGTAGAATCTGTAAAGGGATATTTGTGAGTGCTTTGAGGCCATGGTGAAAAAGGAAATACTTTCACATAAAAACTATAAAGAAAGTTTCTGAGAAACTGCTTTGTGATGTCTGCTTTCATCTCACAGAGTTAAACGTTTCACTCCTTTGATCAGTCTGGAAACTCTGTTCTTGTACAATCTGCAAAGTGACATTTGTGAGTGCTTTGAGGTCTATGGTGAAAAAGGAAATATCTTCAGATAAAAACTAGACAGAAGCTCTATGAGAAACTCCTTTGTGACGTGTGCATTCATCTCACAGAGTTAAACCATTCTTTTGATTGAAAAGCTTGGAAATGGTGCCCTTATAGAATCGGTAGAGGGATATTTGTGAGCGCTTTGAGGCCTATGGTGAAAAAGGAAATATCTTCACATAAAAACTAGAAAGAAGGTTTATTAGAAACTGCTTTGTGATGTGTGTGTTCATCTCACAGAGGTAAATGTTTCTTTTAATTGAGCAGATTGGAAACTGTGTTCTTGTAGGATCTGCAAAGGGATATTTGTGAGCAGGTTGAGGCCTATGGTGAAAAAGGAAATATCATCACATAAAATCTTGACAGAAGTTTCTGAGAAACTTCCGGTTGTGTGCCTTTATCTCAGAGTTGAGATATTCTTTGGAATGAGCAGTTTGGAGGCACTATTTCTGGAGAATCGGCAAAGGGATATTTGTGAGCACTTGGAGGTCAATGGTGAAAAAGGAAATATCTTCACATAAAAACTAGACAGAAGCTTTCTGAGAAACTTTTTTGTGATGTGTGCATTCATCTCAGAGTTGAACCATTCTTTTGATTGAGTAGTTTGGTAACAGTCTTTTTGTAGAATCTGAAAAGGATATTTGTGAGCGCTTTGAAACCTATGGTGAAAAAGGAAATATCTTCACATAAAAACTAGAAAGAAGGTTTCTGAGAAACTGCTTTGTGATGTGTGAATTCATCTCATAGAGTTGAACCTTTCTATTGATTGAGCATTTTGGAAACAGTCTTGTTGAAGAATCTGCAAAGGGATATTTTTGAACACTTTGAGGCCTATGGTGAAAAAGGGAATATCTTCACATGAAAACTAGACAGAAGCTTTCTGAGACACATCTGTGTGATGTGTGCACTCATCTCACAGAGTTGAAACCTTCCTTTGATTGAGCAGTTTGAAAACCGTCTTTTTGTAGAATATGCAAATGGATATTTGTAGTCCTTTGAGGTCTATGGTGAAAAAGGAAATATATTCACATAAAAACTAGACAGAAGGTTTCTGAGAAACTTCTCTGCAATGTGGGCATTCATCTCACAGAGGTAAACATTTCTTTTCATTTAGCAGATGAGAAACTCTTTTCTTTTAGAATCTGCAAAGGGGTATTTGTGAGCAGTTTGAGGCCTATGGTGAAAAAGGAAATATCATCACATAAAAACTTGGCAGAAGTTTCTGAGAAACTTCCTGGCTACATGTGCATTCATCTCACAGAGTTGAACCATTCTTTTGATTGCACAGTTTGGAAACAGTGTTTTTGTACAATCTGCAAAGGGATATTTCTGAGCTGTTTGAGGCCAATGGTGAAAAAGAAATACCTTCCTATAAAAACTAGACAGAAGCATTTTTAGAAACTACTTTGGATGTGTTCATTCATCTCACAGAGTTGAAACTTTCTTTGATTGAGCAGTTTGGTAACAGTATTTTTGTAGCATCTGCAAAGGTATATTTGTGGTCCCTTTATGGCTTATGGTGAAATAGGAAATATCTTCACATAAAAACTAAACAGTAGCTTTCTGAGAAACTTCTCTGTGATGTGTGCTTTCATTTCATGTAGTTGAACATTTCCTTCAATTGAGCAGATTGGAAACAGTCTTTTCATACAACCTGCAAATGGATATTTGGAGTGCTTTGAGGCTTATGGTGAAAAAGGAAATATCTTCACATAAAAATTAGATGGAAGCATCCTGAGAAACTTCTTTGTGACATTTGCATTCATCTCACACAGTTGAACTTTTCTTTGATTGAAGATTTGGAAACAGTCTTTTTGTAAAATCTACAAAGGGATAATTGTGAACCCTTTGAGACCTATGGTGAAGTAGGAAATATCTTCATGTAAAAACTACACAGAAAGATTCTGAGAAACATTTTTGTGATGGGTCCATTCATCTCACAGTGTTGAAGCTTTCTTTTGCTAGAGCAGTTTGGAAAGAGTCCTTTGTAGAATCCACAAAGGGAAAATTCTGAGCCCATTGAGGCCTTTGGTGATATAGGAAATATCTTCACATAAAAGCTAGACAGAAGCTTTCTGAGAAACTTCTTTTAAATGAGTGCTTTCATACTCAAAGAGATGAGCATTTCTTTTGACTGAGCAGTTTGGAAACACTCTTTTTGCAGAATCTGCAAATGGATAATTGGAATACATTGAGGCCTATGGTGAAAAAGGAAATATCATCACATAAAAAATAAACAGAAGCTTTCTGAGAAACTACTTTGTAATGCATGCATTCATCTCACAGTGTTGAAACTTTCTTTAGATTGAGCAGTTTGTAAACGTCTTTTTGTAGAATTTGCAAATGGATATTTGTAGTGCTTTGAGGCCTATGGTGAAAAAGGAAATATCTTTACAAAAAAACTAGAAAGAAACATTCTGAGAAACTTCTTTGTGATGTGTGCCTTCATCTCACACAGTTGAACCTTTCTTTTCATTGAGCAGTTTGGGAAACAGACTTTTTGTAGAATCTGGAAATGCACATTCGCAGTGCTTTGAGGCCTATGGTGAAAAAGGAAATATCGTCAGATAAACACTAAACAGAAGCTTTCTGAGAAACTTCTTTGTGATGCATGCATTCATATCACAGAGCTGAACCTTTCTTTTGATTTAGCAATTTGTAAACAGTCTTTTGGTAGAATCTGCAAACGGATACTTGGAGCAGTTTGAGGCCTATGGTGAAAAAGGAAATATCTCACATAAACACTAGATAGAAACATTCTGAGAAACTTCTTTCTGTTGTGTCCATTCATCTCACAGAGTTGAACCTTTCTTTGGATTCAGCAGTTTGGAAACAGTCTTTTTGTAGAATCTGCAAATGGATATTTGGAGCACTTTGAGGCCTATGGTGAAAAAGGAAATATCTCACATAAACACTAGATAGAAACATTCTGAGAAACTTCTTTCTGTTGTGTCCATTCATCTCACAGATTTGAACCTTTCTTTGGATTGAACAGTTTGGAAACAATTTTTTTGTAGAATCTGCAAAAAATATTTGTGAGCCTTTTATGGCCCACGGTGAAACAGGAATTATCCTCACAGAAAAACTAGACAGAAGCTTTCTGACAAACTTCTTTGTGATGTGTGCTTTCAACTCACAGAGTTGTACCTTTCTATTGATTGAGTAGTTTGGAAACAGTCTTTTTGTGGAATCCGTAAATGGATATTTGGAGCGCTTTGAGGCCTATGGTGAAAAGGGAAATACCTTCACATAAAAACTAGACAGAAGCATTCTGAGAAACATCTCTGGGATGTGTGCATTCATCTCATAGAGGTGAACATTTCTTTGACTGAGCAGTTTGGAAACAGTCCTTTTGAGGAATCTGCAAAGGGATATTTCTGAGCCCATTGAAGCCTAGGGTGAAAAAGAAATATCTTCACATAAAAACTAGATAGAAGCATTCAGATAAACTTTTTTGTGATGTGTCCATTCATCTCACAGAGTTTAAACTTTCTTTGGATTGAGCAGTTTGGGAACAGTCTTTTTGTAGAATCTGCAAAAAATATTTTTTTTGCCCTATATGGCCCATGATGAAATAGGAAATATCTTCACATAAAAACTAGACATAAGCTTTCTGAGAAAATTCTTTGTGATGTATGCTTTTGTGTCATGAGTTGAACCTTTCTTTTGATTGAGCAGTTTGAAAACACTCTTTTTATAGAAACTGCAAATGGGTATTTGGAACGCTTTGAGGCTTATGGTGAAAAAGAAAATATCTTCACATAAAAACTGGACAGATGCATTCTGAGAAACTTCTTGGTGATGTGTGCATTCATCTCACAGAGGTGAATATTTCTTTGGATTCAGCAGTTTCTAAACAGTCCTTTTGCAGAATCTGCAAAGAGATATTTCTGAGCCCATTGAAGCCTATGGTGAAAAGGGAAATATTTTCAAATAAAAAGAAGACAGAAGCTTTCTGAGAAACTTCTTTTTGATGTGTGTATTCATCTCAGAGTGTTGAAACTTTCTTTTGATGGAGCAGTTTGGAAACAGTCTTTTTGTAAAATCTGCAAAGGAATATTTCTGAGCCATTTGAGGCCTAATGTGAAAAAAAAAGTATCTTCACATAAAAACTAGACAGAAGCATTCTGAGAAACTTCTTTCTGATGTGTGCATTCATCTCACAGAGTTGAACCTTTATTTTGTTTGAGGAGTTTGGAAACAGTCTTTTTTAAAAATATTCAAATGGATGTTTGTGAGCCCTTCACAGCCTATGATGAAATAGGAAATACCTTGACATAAAAATTAGACAGAATCTTTCTGAGAAAATGCTTTGCAATGTGTGCTTTCATCTCACAGAGTTGAACTTTTCTTTTGATTGAGCAGTTTCAAAACAGTCTTTTTGTAGAATCCACAAATGGATATTTGCAGTGCTTTTAGGCCTATGGTGAAAAAGGAAATATCTTCACGAAAACACTAAAATGAAACTTTCTGAGAACTTCTTTGTGATGCCTGGATTCATATCACAGAGAAGAACCTTTCTTTTGATTGAGCAGATTGGAAACAGTCTTTCTGTACAATCTGCAAATGGATATTTCTGAGCCGTTTGATGCCTGTGGTGAAAAAGAATTATCTTCACATAAAAACTAGACAGAATCATTCTGAGAAACTTCTTCATGGTGTGTGCATTCATCTCACAGAATTGAACCTTTCTTTTCATGGAGCAGTTTGGAAACAGTCTTTTTGTAGTATCTGCAAAGGGATATTTGTGAATGGCTTAAGGACTATGGTGAGAAAGGAAATATCTTCACATAAAAACTAGACAGAAGCATTCTGAGAAACTTCTTTTTTATGTGTGCATTCATCTCACAGAGATGAATCTTTCTTTTCATTGAGCAGTATGGAAACAGTCTTTTTGTTCAATCTGCAAAGGGATATTTCTGAGCAGTTTGAGGCCTATGGTTAAAAAGGAATATCTTCACATAAAAACTAGACAGAAGCATTCTGAGAAACTTCTTTTCTATGTGTGCGTTCAGCTCACAGAGTTGAAACTTTCAGTTCATTGAGCAGTTCAGAAACACGCTTTTTGTAGAATCTGAAAGGGATATTTTTGAGTCCATTGAGGCCTGTGGTGAAATAGGAAATATCCTTACATAAAAACTAGACAGAAGCTTTCTGAGAAACTTCTTTGTGATGTGTGCTTTCATCTCACAGAGTTGAACCTTTATTTTGATAGAGCAGCTTGGAAACAGTCTTTTTGTGGAATCTGCAAATGGATGTTTGGAGTGCTTTGAGTCCTATGGTGAAAAAGTAAATATCTTCATATTAAAACTAGACAGAAGCATTCTGAGAAACTTCTTTGTGATGCATGCATTCTTCTCACGTCATTGAGCCTAGCTTTTGATTTAGCAGATTGGAAACAGTTCTTTTGTTGTATCTGCAGAGGGATATTTGTGAGCAGTTTGAGGCCTATGGTAAAAAAGGAAATAGCTTCACATAAAAACTAGACAGAAGCATTCTGGGAAACTTCTCTGTGATATGTGCATTCAACTCACAGAGGTGAACCTTTCTTTAGATGGAGCAGTTTGGAAACAGTCCTTTTTTAGAATCTGCAAAGGGATATTTCTGATCCCATTGAGGCCTTGGATGAAAAAGGAATATCTTCATATAAAAACTGGATAGATGCATTCTGAGAAACTTCTTTGTGATGTGTCAATTCATCTCACAGAGTTGAACCTTTCTTTGGATTGAGCAGTTTGGACACAGTCTTTTTGAAGAATCTGCAAAAGATATTTGTGAGCCCTTTATGGCTTACAGTGAAATAGAAAATATCTTCACATAAAAACTAGACAGAAGCGTTCTGAGAAACCACTTTCTGATGTATGCTTTCATCTCACAGAGTTGAACGTTTCTTTTGAATAAGCAGTTTGGAAACACTCTTTTTGTAGAGTCTGTAAATGGATATTTGGAGCACATTGAGGCCCATGGTGAAAAAGGAAATATCTTCACATAAAAGCCAGACAGGAGCATTCTGAGAAACTTCTTTGTGATAGGTTTATTCATCTCACAGAGCTGAACATTTCTTTGGATGCAGCAGTTTAGAAACAGTCTTTTTGTAGTATCTTCAGAGGGATATTCATGAGCCGTTTATAGCCTATGGTTAAAAAGGATATATCTTCACAAAAAAACTCGACAGATCCGTTGTGAGAAACTTCCTTGAGATGTATGCATTCAACTCACAGAGTTGAAACTTTCTTTAGATTGAGCAGTTTTCTAAACAGTCCTTTTGTAGAATCCGTGAAGGGATATTTCTGAGCCCATTGATGCCTATGGTGAAAAAGGATATATCTTCACATGAACGCTAAACAGAGGCTTTCTGAGAAACTTCTTTGTGACGTGTGCATTCATCTCATAGTGTTGAAACTTTCTTTTGGTTGAGCAGTTTGGAAACAGTCTTTTTGTACAAGCTGCAAAGGGATATTTCTGAGCCATTTGAGGCCTATGGTGAAAAAGAAATATCTTCACATAAAAACTAGATAAAAACATTCTGAGAAACTTCTTTGTTATGTGTGCATTCATCACACATATTTGAACCTCTCTTTTGATTGAGCAGTTTGGAAACAGTCTGTTTTTAGAATATACAAAAGGATATTTGTGAGCCCTTTCAGGCCTATGGTGAAATAGGGAATATCTTCAAATAAAAACTGGACAGAAGCTTTCTGAGAAACTTATTTGTCATGTGTGCCTTCATCTCACAGAGTTGAACTTTTCTTTTGATTGAGCAGGTTGGAAACAGTCTTTTTGTAGAATCTGCAAATGGATATTTGCAGCGTTTTATGCCTATGGTGAACGGGAAATATTTTCACATAAAAACCAGACAGAAGCATTCTGAGAAACTTCTTTGTGATGTGTGCATTCATGTAACAGGGTTGAAACTTTCCTTGGATTGAGCAGTTTGGAAAGAGTCCTTTTGTAGAATCTGCAAAGGGATATTTGTGAGCCCATTGAGGCCTATGGTGAAATAGGAAATGTCTTCACCTGAAAACTAGACAGAAGCTTTCTGAAAATCTTCTTTGTGCTGTGTGCTTTCATCTCTAAGAGTTGAACCTCGCTTTTGATTGAGCAGTTTGGAAACACTCTTTCTATGGCATCTGAAAACGGATATTTGGAGTGCTTTGAGGCCTATGGTGAAAAAGGAAATATCTGCACATAAAAACTAGACAGAAACTTCTGAGAAACTTCCTTGTGATGCGTGCTTTCATCTCAGATTTGGACCTTCCTTTTCATTGAGCAGTTTGGCAACAAGTCATTTTGTAGAGTCTCCAAAGGGATATTTGTGAGCAGTTTGAGACCTATGGTGAGAAAGTAAATATTTCACATAATATCTAGACAGAAGCATTTTGAGAAAACTCTTTGTGATGTTTGCATTCATCTCACTGAGTTGAAACTTTCTGTTCATTGATCAGTGTGGAAACCTACTTTTTGTGCAATCTGCAAAGGAATATTTGTTTGCGGTTTGAGACCTATGGTGAAAAAGAAATATCTTCACATAAAAACAAGACAGAAGCATTCTGAGAAACCAATTTTTTATGTGTGCATTCATCTCACAGAATTGAACCTTTCCTTTGAAGAAGCAGTTCGGAAACAGTTTTTTGTAGAATCTGAAAAGGGATATTTGTGATCCCTTTGAGGCCTAAGGTGAAATAGGAAATATTTTCACATAAAAAGTAGACAGAAACTTTATGAGAAACTTCTTTGTGATGTGGGCTTTCATCTCAAAGATTTGAACCTTTATTTTGATTGAGCAGTTTGGAAAGACTCTTTTTCTAGTATCTGCAGAGGGCTATTAATGAGCGGACTGAGGCCTATAGTGTAAAAGGAAATGGCTTCTCAAAAAAACTAGACAGAAGCATTCTTAGAGACTTCTATGTTATGTGTGCATTCATCTCACCAAGTTAAATCTTTCTTTTGATTGAGCTGTTTGGAAACACTCTTTTTTTGTAGCATCTGCAAGGGTATATTTCTGAGCCCTTTGAGGTCTATTTTGAAATATGAAATATCTTCATATAAAAACTAGACAGAAAGTTTCTAAGAAACTTCTTTGTGATGTGTGCTTTCACCTCACAGAGTTGAACCTTTCTTTTGATTGAGCAGTTGGAAACACTGTTTTTGTAGAATATGCAAGTGGATATTTTGAGTGCTTTGAGGCCCATGGTGAAAAAGGAAATATCTTCACATAAAAACTAAACAGCAGTTTTCTGAGAAACTTCTTTGGGATGTGTGCATTCATCTCACACATTTGAACCGTTCTTTTGGTTGAGCAATTTGGAAACAGTCTTTTCGTAGAATCTGCAAATGGATATTTGGAGTGTTTTGAGTCCTATGGTGAAAAAGGAAACTTCTTCACATAAAACTAGACAAAAGCATTCTGAGAAACTTCTCTGTGATGTGTGCTTTCATCTCACAGAGTTTAACCTTTCTTTTCATTGAGCAGTTTGGAAACAGTCTTTTTGTAGAATCTGCAAAGGGATATTTGTGAGCAGTTTGAGGCCTATGGTGAAAAAGGAAATACCTTCACATAAAAACAAGACAGAAGCTTTTTGAGAAACTTCTTTGTGATGTTTGCATTCATCTCCCAGAGTTGAATGTTCCTTTTCATTGAGCTGTTTGGAAACAGTCTTTTTGCACAATCTGTAAAGGGATATTTCTGAGTGGTTTGAGGGAAAAAGAAATATCTTCACATAAAAATCAGACAGAAGCATTCCGGGAAACTTCTTCGTGATGTGTGAACTCATCCCACAGAGTTGAAACTTTCATTTCATTCAGTAGTTTGGAAAGAGTCTTTTCATAGAATCTGCAAAGGGATATTTCTGAGCCCTTTGAGACCTATGGTGAAATAGGAAATATCCTCACATAAAAACTAGACAGAAGATTTTTGAGAAACTTCTTTGTGATACGTGCTTTCATCTCACAGAGTTGAACCTTTTTTTTTGATTGAGCAGTTTGGAAACAGTCCTTTTGTAGAATCTGCAAAGGGATATTTCTGAGCCCTTTGAGTCCTATAGTGAAACAGAAAATATCTTCACATAACAACTAGACAGAAGCATTCTGAGAAACTTCTTTGTGATGTGTGCTTTCATTTCACAGAGTTGAACGTTTCCTTTGATTGAGCAGTTTGGAAACAGTCCTTTTGTAGAATCTGCAAAGGGATATTTCTGAGCCCTTTGAGTCCTATAGTGAAACAGAAAATATCTTCACATAATAACTAGACAGAAGCATTCTGAGAAACTTCTTTGTGATGTGTGCTTTCATTTCACAGAGTTGAACGTTTCCTTTGATTGAGCAGTTTGGAAACACTCTTTGTAGAATCAGTAAATGGATATTTGGAGTGCTTTGAGGCATAAGGTGAAAAAGGAAGTATCTGTACCTAAAAACTAGACAGAAACTTTCTGAGAAACTTCTTTGTGATGCATGCTTTCATCTCACAGATTTGAACATTTCTTTTCATTGAGCAGTTTGAGAACAAGTCATTGTATAGAATCTGCAACGGTATATTTGTGAGTGGTTTGATGCCTATGCTGAAAAACTAAATATTCACACAAAAACCATACAGAAGCTTTTTGAGATAACTTTTTGTGATGTTTGCATTCATCTCAAAGAGTTGAACCTTTCTGTTCATTGAGGAGTTTGGAAACATTCTTTTTGTGCAATCTGCAAAGGAATATTTCGGAGTGGTTTCAGGCCTGTGGTGAAAAAGAAATATCTTCACATAAAAACTAGACAGAAGCATTCTGAGAAACTTCTTTTTTATCTGTGCATTCCCCTCACAAAGCTGATTCTTTCTTTTCATTGAGCAGTTTGGAAACAGTCTTCTTGTAGAATCTGCAAAGGGATATTTGTGATCTGCTTTAGGTCTATGGAGAAATAGGAAATATCTTCACATAAATACAAGACAGAATCTTTCTGAGAAACTTCTTTGTGATGTGTGCTGTAATCCTACACAGTTGAACCTTTCTTTTGATTGATCACTTTGGAAACAGTCTTTTTGAAGAGTCTACAAATGGTATTTGGAGAGCTTTGAGGCCTAAGGTCAAAAACTAAATATATTCATATAAAAACTAGACAGAAGCATTTTAAGAAACTTCTTTGTGATTGGAGATTTCATTTCAGAGAGTTGAGTCTTTCTTTTGATTGAGCAGTTTGGAAACAGTCTTTTTGTAAAATCTGCAAAGGTATATTTCTGAGCCATTTGAGGTCTGTGGTGAAAATGAAATATCTGTACATAAAAACTAGACAGAAACATTCTGAAAAACTTCTTTGTGATGTGTGCTTTCAACTCACAGAGTTGTGCCTTTCTTTTGATTGAGCAGTTTGGAAACATTCTTTTTTTAGAATCTGCAAATGGATATTTGGAGCAATTTGAGTCCTATGGTGAAAAAGGAAATATGTTCACATAAAAACTAGACAGAAGAATTCTGAGAAACTTCTTTGTGATGAGTCCATTCATCTCACAGAGATGAAACTTTCTTTGATGGACCAGTTTGGAAATAGTCATTTTGTAGTACCTGCAGAGGGATATTTTTGAGCGGTTTAAAGACTATGGTGAAAAAGGAAATAGCTTCACATAATAACTAGACAGAAGTATTATGAGAAACTTCTTTGTGATGTGTGCATTCATCTCAAAATGTTGAACGTTTCTTTTGATTGAGTAGTTTGGAAACAGAACTTTTGTAGAATCTGCAAAGGGATATTTGTGAGCCCGTTGAGGCCTATGGTGAAATAAGAATTATCTTGCGATAAAAACTAGACAAAAGATTTCTGAGAAACTTCTTTGTGATGTGTGCTTTCATTTCAAAGAGTTGAAAATTTCTTTTGATTTCGCAGTTTGGAAACAGTCTTTTTGTATAATCTGCAAATGGATATTTGCAGTGGTGTGTGGCCTAAGGTGAAAATGGAAATATCGTCACATAAAAACTAGACAGAAGGATTCTGAGAAACTTTTTTGTGATGTGTGCATTAATCTCAGGGAGGTGAACTTTTCTTTTGCTGGAACAGTTTGGAAACAGTCTTTTTACAGAATCTGCAGAAGGATATTTGTGAGCAGTTTGAGGCCTATGGTTAAAAAGGAATATCTTCACATAAAAACTAGACAGAAGCTTTCTGAGAAACTTCTTTGTGATGTGTGCATTCATCTCACAGTGTTGAAACTTTATTTTATTTGAGCAGTTTAGAAACAGTCTTTTTCTGCAATCTGCAAAGATATATTTCTGAGCCATTTGAGGTCTATGGTGAAAAAGAAATATCTTCACATGTAAACCAGACAGAAGCATTCTGAGGAACTTCTTTGTGATGTCTCCATTCTTCTGACAGTGTTGAACGTTTCTTTTAATTGAGCAGTTCAGAAACCGTATTTTTTCAGAATCTGCAAAGGGATATTTGTGAGCCCTTTGAAGCCTATAGTGAAATAGTAAATATCTTCACATAAAAACGAGACAGAAGAATTCTGAGAAACTTCGTTGTGATGTGTGCATTCATCTCACACAATTTAACCTTTCTTTTGATTGAGCAGTTTGGAAGTGGTCCTTTTTTAGAATCTGCAAAGGGATATTTCTTAGCCCTTTGAGGCCTATAGTGAAACTGGAAATATCTTCACACGAAAACTAGACTGAAGCTTTCTGAGAAACGTCTTTGAGATGTGTGCTTTCATCTCACAGAGTTAAACTTTTCTTTTGATTAAGCAGTTTGGAAACACTCTTTTTGTGAAATCTGTAAATAGATATTTGGAGCACTTTGAGGCCAATGGTGACAAAGGAAATATCTTCACATAAAAACTAAACAGAAGTTTTCCGAGAAACTACTTTTAGATATGTCCATTAATCTAACAGAGTTGAAACTTTCTTTTTATTAAGCAATTTGGATACAGTCTTTTTGTAGAATCTGCAAAAAAATATTTGTGAACCCTTTTTTGCCTATGGTGTAATAGGAATTATCTTCACATATGAACTAGACAGAAGCATTCTGAGAAAGTTCTTTGTGATGTGTGCATTCATCTCAAAGAGTTGAAATATTCTTTGGATTGAGCAGTTTGGAAACAGTCCTTTTGTAGAATCTGCAAAGGGATATTTCTGAACCCATTGAGTACTACAGTGAAATATGAAATATCTTCACATATAAACTAGACAGAAACTTTCTAAGAAACTTCTTTGTGATGTGTGCTTTCATCTCACAGAATTGAAACTTTCTTTTGATTGAGGAGTTTGGAAACACTCTTTTTCTAGAATCTGCAAGTGAATATTTGGAGCGCTTTGAGGCCCATGGTGAAAAACGAAATATCTTCACATATATACTAAACAGAAGCTTTCTGAGAAACTTCCGTGTGATGTGTGCATTCATCTCACAGAGTTGAACCTTTCTTTTGATTGAGCACTTTGGAAACAGTCTTTTTGTAGAACCTTCAAAGGGATATTTGTGAGCCGTTTATGGCCTCAGATGAAATGGAAATATCTTCATTTACAAACTAGAGAGAAGCTGTCTGAGTAACTTCTTTGTGATGTGTGCTTTCATCCCAGAGAGTTAAAAATTTGTTTTGATTGATCAATTTGGAAACAGTCTTTTTGTAGAATCTGCAAATGAATATTTGGATTGCTTTGAGGCCTATGTTGAGAAAGGAAATATCTTCACATTAAAACAAGACAGAAGATTTCTGAAAAACTTCTTTGTGATGTGTGCATTCATCTCACGGAGTTGAACCTGTCTTTTTATTGAACTGTTTTGAAACGTCTCTTTGGAAAATCTGCAAAGGTATATTTGTGAGCAGTTTGAGGCCTAAGATGAAAAAGGAAATATCCGCAAATAAAATCTAGACAGAAGATTTCTGTGAAACTTCTTTGTGATATGTGCATTCATCTCACAGAGTTGAACCTTTGTTTTGATTGAGCAGTTTGGGAGCTGTCGTTTTGTATAATCTGCAAAGTAATATTTGTTAACAATTTGAGGTTTATGGTGAAAAAGGAAACATCTTCACAAAAAAACTAGACAGAAATTTTCTGAAAAACTTCTTTGTGATGTGTGCATTCATCTCACAGAGTTGAAGCTTCCTTTTGATTGATCAGTTTGGAAGCATTCTTTTTGTAGAATCTGCATAGGGATATTTGTGAACCCTTTGAGGCCTATAGTGAAAAAGGAAATATCTTCATAAAAAAACTAGAAAGAATCATTCTGAGAAACTTTGTCATGTTGTGTGCTTTCATCTCACTGATTTGAACCTTTCTTTTCATTGAGCAGTTTGAAAACAGTCTTTATGTAGAATCTGCACAGGGACATTTGTGAGCAATTTGAGGCCTATGGTGAAAAAGGAAATATCTTCACATAAAAACTAGACAGAAGCATTCTGAGAAACTTCTCTGGGATGTGTGAATTCAGCTCACAGTGTTGAACCCCTCTTTAGATTGAACAGTTTGGAAACAGTGTTTTTGTAGAATCTGCAAAGGGATATCTGTGAGCCCTTTGAGGCCTATGGTGAAAAAGGAAATAGCCACAAATAATATCTAGACAGAAGCTCTCTGAGAAACTTCTTTGTGTTGTGTGCATTCATCTCACAGAGTAGAATTTTCCTTTTGATTGAGTAGTTTGGAAACAGTCTTTTTGTAGAATCTGCGTAGGGATAGTTGTGAGCCCATTGAGGCCTATGTTAAAAAAGGAATTATCTTCACATAAAAACTAGACAGAAGCTTTTTGAGAAACTTCTTTATGATGTGTGTGTTCATCTCACAGAGTTGAACCTCTCTTTTGATTGAGTAGTTTGGAAACAGTCTTTTTTAGAAACTGCAAGGAATATTTGTGAGCAGTTTGAAACCTATGGTGAAAAAGGAATTATCTACAAATAAAATCTAAACAGAAGCTTTCTGAGAAACTTCTTTGTGATGTGTGCATTCATCTCACACAGTTGACCTTTTGTTTTGATTGAGCAGTTTTTAAATAGTCTTTTTGTACAATCTGCAAAGAGATATCTGTGAATGCTTTCAGGCTTATGGTGGAAAAGGAAATATCTTCACCTAAACCTATAAAGAAGCTTTCTGAGAAACTTCTTTAGGATGTGTGCATTCATCTCACAGAGTTGAACATTTTTTTTGATTCACCAGTTCAAAAACAGTCTTTTTGTAGAATCTGTAAGGAGACATTTTTGAGCTCTTTGAGGTCTATAGTGAAAAAGGAAATATCTTTACATTAAAATTATACAGAAGCTTTCTGAGAAACTTCTCTGAGATGTGTGCATTCATCTCACAGAGTTGAACCTTTGTTTTGATTGAGCAGTTTGGGAACAGTCTTTTTGTATAATCTGTAAAGGGATATTTGAAGGTGTTTTGAGGCATATCGTGAAAAAGGAAATACCTTCACATAAAAAGTAGACAGAAGCTTTCTGAGAAACTTCCTTGTGATGTGTGCATTCATCTCACAGAGTTGAAACTTTCTTTTGACTTATCAGGTTGGAAACAGTCTTTTTGTAGAATATGCAGGGGATATTTATGAGCAGTTTGAGGTCTGCAGTGAAAAAGGAAATATCTTCACATAAAACTTAGAGAGAAGCATTCTGAGAAACTTTTTCATGATGTGTGCATTCATCTCAGAGAGTTGAGCCTTTCTTTTCATTGGGCATTTTGGAAACTGTCTTTTTGTAGAATCTGCAAAGCAATATGTTTCAGTGGTTTGAGTCCTATGGTGAAAAAGGAAATATCAAAAAATAAAATGTAGACAGCAGCTTTCTGAAAAACTTCTTTGTGATGTGTGCATGCATCTCACAGGGTTGAAACTTTCTTTTGATTGAGCAGTTTGGAAACAGTCTTTTCGTAGAACCTGCAAAGTGATATTTGTGAACGCTTTGAGGCTTACGGAGAAAAAGGAAATATCTTCACATAAAAGCTAGACTCATGTTTTCTGGGAAAATTCTTTGTGATGGGTGTATGCATCTCAAAAGGCTGAATCTTTCTTTTGATTGAGCAGTTTGGAAACAGTCTTTTTGTAGAACCTGCAAAGTGATATTTGTGAAGGCTTTGAGGCTTACGGAGAAAAAGGAAATATCTTCACATAAAAACTAGACTCATGTTTTCTGGCAAACTTCTTTGTGATGGGTGTATGCATCTCAAAGGGCTGAATCTTACTTTTGATTGAGCAGTTTGGAAACAATCTTTTTGGAGAATCTGCAAAGGGATGTTTTTGAGCAGTTTGAGGCATGTGGTGAAAAAGGAAATATCTTCATATAAAAACTAGACATAAGTATTCTGAGAAACCACTTTGTGATGTGTGCATTCATCTCACAGAGTTGAATTTTCTTTCATTGAGTAGTTTGGAAACAGTCTTTTTGTAGAATATGCAAAGGGATATTTGTGAGCTTTTTGAGGCCTGTAGTGAAAAAGGAAATATCCACAAATAAAATCTAGACAGAAGCCTTCTGAGAAAATTCTTTGTGATGTGGGCATTCATCACACAGAGTTGAACCTTTTTTTTGATTGAGCAGTTTGGAAACAGTCTTTTCGTTTAATCTGAAAAGGAAAATGTGTGAACGCTTTGAGGCTTGTGGTGAAAAAGAAGTATCTTCACATAAAAACCAGACAGAAACCTTGTGAGAAACTTCTTTGTAATGTGTGCAGTCATCTCACACAGCTGAAATTTCATTTGATTGAGCAGTTTGGAAACAGTACTTTTGTAGAATCTGCAAAGGGTTATGAGCGGTTTGAGGCCTATGGTGAAAAAAGGAGTATCGACAAACAAGAACTAGATAGAAACTTTCCGAGAAACTTCTGTGTGACGTGTGCATTCATCTCACAGAGTAGAAAGCTTTCTTTGATTGAGCAGTTTGGAAACAACCTTTTTGTAAATTCTGCAAAGGGACGTATGTAGGCGGTTTCAGATCTATGGTGAAAATGGAAATATCTTCACATAAAAACTAGACAGAAGCTTTCTGAGAAAATTCTTTGTGATGTGCTCATTCATTTCACAGATTTGAAGTGTTCTTTTCATTGACCAGTTTGGATAGAGGAGTCTTTTTGTAGAATCTGCTTTGTGATATTTGTGAGCCCTTTGAAGCCTATGGTGAAAAAAGAAATATCTTCACACAAAAACTAAACAGAAGTTTTCTGAGATATTTCGTTGTGATGTGTGCATTCATCCTGAAGAGTTGAAACTGTCTTTGGATTAAGCAGTTTTGAAACAGTCCTTTTGTAGAATGTACAAAGAGATAATTAGGATCCCTTTTTGCTCTATGGTGAAAAAGGAAATGTCTTCACATAAAAACTAGACAGAAGCATTCTATGAAACTTCTTTTTGATGTGTGCATTCTTCTCACAGCTTTGAACCTTTCTTTAAATAGAGCAGGTTGGAAAATGTTTTTGTAGAATCTGCAAAGTGATAATTTGAATGCTTTGAGACTTATGGTGAAAAAGGAAATACCTTCAAATAAAAACTGGACAGAAGCTTTCTGAGAAACTTCTCTGTGATGTGTGCATTCATCTCACAGGGTGGAAACTTTCTTTGAGCCGTTTGGAAACAGTCTTTTTGTAGAATCTGCAAAGGGATATATATAGGCAGTTTGAGATCTATGGTGAAAACGGAAACATCTTCACAAAAAAACTAACTGCTCAATGGGAGGAAACTTTTACTTCTGTGTGATGAATGCACATGTCAGAAAGAGTTACTCAGAAAATTACTTTCTATTTTTTATGTGAAGATATTTCCTTTTTCACCATATGCCTCAACGTGCTCCCGGATATCCCTTTGCAGATTCTATGAAAAGACTGTTTCCAAACTGCTCAACAAACAGAGTGGTTCAACCCTGTGAGACGAATGTGCACATCACAAAGAAGTTTCTCAGAAAATCTCCTCGTTTTTATGTGAAGATATTCCCTTTTTGAACATAGGCCTCAACACACTCCCAAACATACCTTTGCAGAATCTACAAAAAGACTTTCCAAACTGCTCAATCAAAAGAAAGTTTCAACTCTGTTAGATGAATGCACACATCAGAAAGTAGTTTCTCAGCAAGCTTCTCACTAATTTTTATGTGAAGATAGTTCCTTTTTCAATGTGGGTCTCAAAGCACTCAAAAATATCCCTTTGTAGATTCTAGAATAACAGAGTTTACAAACTGCTCAATGAAAAGAAACGTTTACCTCTGTGAGATGAATACACATGTCTTAAAGCAGCTTCTCAGAATGCTTCTTTCTAGTTTTTATGTGAAGATATTTCTTTTTTCACCATAGGCCTCAATGCACTCCTAAATATCCCTTTGCAGATTGTACAAAAAGACTGTTTCCAAACTGCTCAATCCGAAGAATGTTTCAACTCTGTGAGATGAATGCACACATCATGAAGAAGTTTCTCAGAAACTTTCTTTAAAGTTTTTCTCTGAAGATATTTCCTTTTTCACCATAAGCCTCACCTCAAAGCCCTCACAAATATCCCTTTGCAGATTCTACAAAAAGACTGTTTCCAAACTGCTCAATAAAAAGAATTATGGAACACTGTGAGATGAATGCACACATCTCAAAGAAGTTTCTCAGAAACCTTCAGTCTAGTTTTTATGTGAATACATTTCCTTTTTCACCATAGGCCTCAAAGCACTCCAAATATCCATTTGCAGATTCCACAAAAAGAGTGTTTCCAAACTGCTCAACCAAAACAAAGGTTTAACTCTGTGTGATGAATGCACACATCACAAAGAAGTTTCTCAGAATGCTTCTGTCTAGATTTTAGGTGAAGATACTTGCTTTTCACCATAGGCCTCAAAGTGCTCACAAATATCCCTTTACAGATTCTACAAAAATACTTTTTCCAAATTGCTCAATCAAAAGAAAGTTTCAACTCTGTGCGATGTATACACACCACAAAGAGGTTTCTCAGAAAGCTTCTCTCTTATTTTTATGTGAAGATGTTTCCTTTTTCACCATAGGCCTCAAAAGGTTCACAAATATCCCTTTGCAGATTCTACAAAAAGACTCTTTACACACTGCTCAATCAAAAGAATGTTTCAACTCTGTGGATGAATGCTCACATCACCAGGATGTTTCCCAGAAATCTTCTGTGTAGTTTTTATGTGAAGATATTTCCTTTTTCACCATAGGCTTCAAAGGGCTCATAAATATCCCTTTGCAGTTTTTACAAGAAAATAGTTTCAAATCTTCTCAATGAAAAGAAACAGAAACATCTGGGAGATGAATGCACACATCACAAAGCAGTTTCTCAGAAACATTCTGTCTAGTTTTCATGTGAAGTTATTTCCTTTTTCACCACTGGATGCAAAGCACTCAAAATTATCCCTTTGCAGATTCTACAAAAGGTCTGTTTCCACACTGCTCATCAAAAGAAAGTTTCAACTCTGTGAAATGAATGCACACATCAAAAAGAAGTTTCTCAGAAAGCTTCTATTAAGTTTTTATGTGAATGTTTCCTTTTTCACCATAAGCATCAAAGCCCTCACAAATATCTGTTTGCAGATTCTGCAAAAAGACTGTTTCCAAACCGCTCAATAAAAATAATTATTGAACTTTGTGAGATGAATTCACACACCTCAAAGAAGTTTCTCAGAAACCTTCAGTCTAGTTTTTATGTGAATATATTTCTTTTTTCACCATAGGCCTCAAAGTGCTCCAAATAGCCATTTGTAGGTTCTACAAAAAGACTGTTTCCAAACGGCTCAAAGAAAAGAAAGTTTCAACTCTGTGAGATGAATGCACACATCACTAAGAAGTTTCGCAGGAGGCTTCTGTCTCATTTTTATATGAAGACATTTCCTTTTTCACCATGGGCCTCCATCTGCTCACAAATATCCCTTGGCAGATTTTACATGAACAGAATTTCCATACTGATCAAAGAAAACAAATGTTTTTCTCTGTGAGATGAATGCACACATCACAAAACTGTTTCTCAGAAACCTTCTTTATACTTTTTATGTGCTGATATTTCTTTTTTCTCCCTAGGACTCAAAGTACTCAAAAATATCCCTTTGCAGATTCTACAAAAAGATTGTTTCCAAACTGCTCAATCAAAAAAATAGTTCAAATCTGTGAGATGAATTCATACATCACAAAGAAGTTTATCAGAAACCTTCTTTATAGTTTTTATGTGAAGGTATTTCCTTTTTCACCATAGGCCTCAAAGTGCTCAGCAATATCCCTTTGCAGATTCTGCAAAAAGACTGCTTTCCAACTGCTCAATCAAATAAATTTTTGAAATCTGTTAGATGGATGCATACATCACAAAGAGGTTTCTCAGAAATCTTCTGTCCATTTTTTATGTGAAGATATTTCCTTTTTCACCATAGCACTCAAAGTCCTGAAAAATATCAGTTGCAGATTCTACAAAAAGGCAGTTTCCGGACTGCTCCATCAAAAGAATGGTTCAACTCTGTGAGATGATTGCACACATCACAAAGAAGCCACTAAGAAAGCTTCTGTGTAGTTTTTATGTGAAGGTATTTCCTTTTTCACCATAGGCCTCAAAGCCCTCGCAAATATCCCTTTGCAGATTGTACAAGAAGAGAGTTTCCAGACTAACCAGAGAAAATAAACGTTTACCTCTGTGACATCAATGCACACATCACAAAGCTGTTTCTAAGAAACCTTGTTTATACCTTTTATATGAATATATTTCCTTTTTCACCATTGGCCTTAAAGCGCTCATAAACATCCCTTTGCAGATTCCACAAACAGACCGTTTCCATACTGCTCAATCAAAAGTAAGTTTCATCTTTGTGAGATGAATGCCCACATCACAAAGAGGTTTCTCAGAAATCCTCACTTTAATTTTTATGTGAAGATATTTCTTTTTTCACCATAGGCCTCAAAGGTCTCATACATATCCCTTTGCAGACTCTACAAGAAGAGTTTCCAGACTGACCAGAGAAAAGAAAAGTTTACCTCTGTGAGATGAATGCATACATTTCAAAGCTGTTTCTGAGAAACCTTGTTTATACTTTCTATGTGAATATATTTCCTTTTTCACCATAGGCCTCAAAGCACTCATAAATATCCCTTTGCAGATTCTATGAAAAGACTTTTTCCAAACTGTTCAATCAAAATAATGGTTGAACTCTATGAGATGAATGTACAAATCACAAAGAAGTTTCTTGGGAAGCTTCTGTCTAGTTTTTATGTGAAGATATTTCCTATTTCATTATAAGCCTCAAAGCTCTCAAAAAGATGCCTTTACAGATTCTACAAAAATACTGTATCCAAATTGCTCAATCCAATGAAAGTTTCAAATCTGTGAGATGAATGCACACATCTCAAGGAGGTTTATCAGAAAGCTTCTCTCTAGTTTTCATGTGAAAATATTTCCTTTTTCACCTTAGGCTTCAAAGCATCACAAATATCCCTTTGCAGATGCTACCAAAATACTGTTTACAAACTGCTCAATCAAAAGAATGTTTCAATTCTGTGAGATTAATTCTCACATCTCCAAGATGTTTCACAGAAAGCTTCTGTCTAGTTTTTACATGAATATAATACCTTTTTCACCATAGGCCTCAAAGCGCTGACAAATATCCCTTTGCAGATTTTACAAGAATAGAATTTCCAATCTGCTCAATGAAGAGAAATGGTTAACTCTGTGAGATGAAATCACACATCACAAAGCAGTTTCTCAGAAATATTCCATCTAGCATTTATGTAAAGATAATTCCTTTTTCAACATAGGACACAAAGTGCTAACTAATAATCATTTGGAAATTCTACAAAACACTGTTTCCAACTGCTTATCAAAAGAAAGGTTCACCTCTCTGGGATGAATACATATATCAAAAAGATGTTTCTCAGAAAACTTCTATCTTGGTTTTATGTGAATGTGTTTCTTTTTTCACCATGGGCCTCAATGTGCTCAAAAATATCTCTTTGCAGATACTAAAAAAAGACTGTTTCCAAACTGCTGAGTCAAAGGAATGTTTCAACTCTGTCAGATGAATGCACACATCACAAAGAAGTTGTTCACAAACCTTCTTTATAGTTTTTATGTGACGATATTTCCTTTTAACCATAGATCTCAAAGCGCTCACAAATATACCTTTGCAGATTCCACAAAAAGACGATTTCCCAATTGCTCAATAAAAAGAATTGTTGAACTCTGTGAGGTGAATGCATATATCACAAGGCAGTTTCTCAGAATTCTTTAGTCTATTTTATATGTGGACATATTTTCTCTTTCACTGTAGGCCTCATAGTGCTCAGAAATATCCCTTTACAGATTCCACAAAAAGACGTTTCCAAACTGCTCAATCAAAAGAAAGTTTCAATTCTGTGAGATGAATGCACATATCACCAAGAAGTTTCTCAGTAGACTTCTGTCTAATTTTTATGTGAAGACAATTCCTTTTTCACCATAGGGCTCTATGCACTCACAAATATCCCTTAGCAGATTCTAAAAAAACAGAGTATCCCAACTGATCAAAGAAAAGAATCATTTACCTCTGTGAGATGAGCGCAGACATCACAAAACAGTTTCTCAGAAAACTTCTTTATAGTTTTCTCTGAAGATACTTCTTTTTCTGCATAGGCCTCAAAGTGCTCAAAAATATCCATTAGCAGATTCTGTAAAAATACCATTTCCAAATTGCTGAATCAAAAGAGAGGTTCAACCCTGTGAGATGAATGCTCATATCTCAAAGAAGTATCTCAGAAACTTTTTTTATACTTTGTATGTGAAGATATTTCCTTTGTCAATATAGGCCTCAAAGTGCTCAAAAATACCCCTTTTCAGATTGTACAAGAACAGAGTTTCCAGACTGAACAGAGAAAAGAAACCCTTACCTTTGTGAGATGAATGCATACATCACAAGGCTGTTTTTAGGAAACCTGCTTTACAGTTCTTATGTGAAGATATGTCCTTTTCCACCATAGGTCTCACAGCATTCCAAATATCCACTTGCAGATTCTAAAAAAAGAGTGTTTCAAAAATGTTCAATCAAAGGAAAGGTTCAATTCTGTGAGATGAATGCAAACAACAAAAAGTAGTTTCTCAGAATCCTTCTGTCTAATTTTTATGTTAAGGTATTTCCTTTTCCACCATAGGCATCAAAGTGCTCCAAATATCCACATGCAGATACTACAAAAAGTCTGTTTCCAAACTGTTCAATCAAAAATCTAGTTCAACTCTGTGAGATGAATACACACATTGCTAAGAAGTTTCTCAGAATGCTTCTGTCTAGTTTTTATACGAAGATTTTTCCTTTTTCAAAAAAGGCCTCTAATCACAACAAATATCCACTTACAGAGTCAACAAAAAGAGTATTTCAGAACTGGTCAATAAAAATAAAGTTTGAACTCAGTGAGATGAATGCACACATCACAAAGCAGTTTCTCAGAATGCTTCTGTCGAGCTTTTAAGTGAAGATATTTCCTTTTCCACTGGAATCTGCAAAGTGCTCGAAATATCCAATTTCAGATTCTACAAAAAGAGAGTTTCAAAACTGCTAAACAAAAGAAATGTTGAAATCTGTGAGGTAAATGCACATATCACAAAGAAGTTTCTCAGAATGCTTCTGTCCAATTTTTATGTGAAGATATTTCCTTTTCCACCACAGCCCTTAAAGTGCTCCAAATATCGATTTGAAGATACTACAAAAAGACTGTTACCAAACTGCTCAAACAAAACAGTTGTTCAACTCTGTGAGTTGAATGCACCCATCAGAAAGGAGTTTCTCAGAATGCTTCTGTCTAGTTTTTATGTGAAGGTATTTCCTTTTCCATCGTAGGCTGCCAATCACTCCAAATATCCACTTACAGATTCCACAAAAAGAGTGTTTCAAAACTTCTTAACCAAAAGAAAGGTTTAACTCCGTGAGATGAATGCAAACATCACAAAGAAGTTTCTCAGAATGCTCCTGTTTAGTTCTTATGTGAATATATTTCCTTTTCCACCACAGGCCCCAAGACTCACCAAACATACCCTTGCAGATACTACAAAAGGACTGTTTCAAAACTGTTCAATCAAAATAAGGGTTCAACTCTGTGAGATGAATGCACACATCACAAAGAAGTTTCTCAGATTGCTTCTGTCAAGTTTTTATATGAAGATACTTCCTTTTCCACCATAGGCCTCAAAGCACTCCAAATATCCACCTGCAGATTCTACAAGAAGAGTGTTTCAAAACTGCTTAATGAAAAGAAAGTTTCGACCCTGTGAGTTAAATGCACACATCACAAATAAGTTTCTCAGAATGCTTCTTTCTTGTATTTATGTGAAGATATGTCGTTTTCCACTATAGGCCTCAGTATGCTCTAAATATCCTTTGGCAGATACTACAAAAAGAGTGCCTCAAAACTCCACAATCAAAAGAAATGTTCAAATCTGCGAGTTGAATTCACACATCAAAAGGGAGTTTTTCAGAATGCTTCTGTTTAGTTTTTGTGTGAAGATATTTCCTTTTCCACCATAGGCCCCAGAGATCTGCAAATATCCACCTGCAGATTCTGTAAAAGAGTGTTTCAAAACTGCTCAATCAAAAGGAAGTTTTAACTCTGTGAGTTGAATACACTCATCACAAATAAGTTTCTCAGAATGCTTCTGTCTAGTATTTATGTGAAGATATATCCTTTTCCACCATATGCCTGAATCCGCACCAAATATCCATTTGAAGATGCTACAAAAAGAGTGTTGCAAAACTGGTCAATCAAAAGAAAGGTTCCATTCTGTGAGTTGAATGCACACATCACAAAGAAGTTCCTCAGATTATTTCTGTGTAGTTTTTAAGTGAAGATATTTCTTTTCTATCATAGGCCACAAAGTGCTCCAAATATCCAAAGGCAGATTGAACAAAAAGAGTGTTTCAAAACTGCTCAATCAAAAGAAATATTCAACTCTGTGAGACGAATGCACACATCAGTAAGAAGTTTCTCAGAAAACTTCTGTCTAATCTTTATATGAAGATATTTCCTTTTCCACCATTAACCTCAATGCACTCCAAATATCCACTTGCAGATTCTACAAACAGAGTGCTTAAAAGCTGCTCACTCATAAGAAAGGTTCAATTCTGTGAGATGAACGCACACATCACAAAAAAAATTTCTTAGAATGCTTCTGTCTAGTTTTTATGTGAAGATAATTGCTTTTCCTCCATGGGCCTCAAATGCTCCAAATATCCAATTGCAGATTCTACAAAAAGAGTGTTTTAAAACTGCTCAATCAAAAGAAAGGTTCAACACTGTGAGATGAATGCACACGTCACAAAGAAGTTTCTTAGAATGATTCTGTCTAGTTTTTATGTGAAGATATTTCCTTTTCCACCACAGGACTCAAGGCGATCCATATATGCACTTGCAGATTCTACAAAAAGAGTGTTTCAAAACTGCTCAATCAAAAGAAAGTTTCAACTCTGTGAAATGAATGTACACATCACAAAGAAGTTTCTCAGAATGCTTTTGCCTAGTTTTTACATGAAGATATTTCCTTTTGCAACATAGGTCTCAAAGTGCTCCAATCACCACTTGCAGATTCTACAAAAAGAGTGTTTCAAAACTACTTAATTAATAGAAAGTTTCAACTGTGTGAGATGAATGCACACATCACAAAGTAGTTTCTCTGAATGCTTCTGTCTAGTTTTTATGTGAAAATATTTCCTTTTCCAGTAAATGTCACATATCATGCAAAATATCCACTTGCAGATTCAACAAAAACTGTGTTTTAAAACTGCTCAATCAAAATAAAGGTCAACATTGTGAGTTGAATGCACACATCACAAAGAAGTTTCTCAGAATGCTTCAGTCTAGTTTTTATGTGAAGACATTTCCTTTTCCACCATAGGCCTCAAAGCTCTCCAAATATCCACTTGCAGATTGTAGAAAAAGAGTGTTTCAACACTGCTCATTAAAAAAAGATTCAACACTGTGAGATGAATGCAAATATCACAAAGAAGTTTCTCAGAATTCTCATGTTTAGTTTTTATGTGAAGATATTACCTTTTTCACCATAGGCACCAAGGCGCTCCAAACATCCACTTGCAGATTGTACAAAAGGACTGTTTCAAAACTGCTCAATCAAAAGAAGGGTTCAACTCTGTGAGATGAATGCACACATCACAAAAAAAGTTTCTCAGAATGCTTCTGTCAAGGTTTTATGTGAAGATATTTCCTTTTCCACAGTAGGCCTCAATCCGTTCTAATTATCCATTTGCAGATAGTACAAAAAGAGTGTTTCAACACTGCTCAATCAAGAGAAAGTTTCAACTCTGTGAGGTGAATGTGCACAGCACAAAGAAGATTCTAAGATTACTTCTGTGTAGTTTTTATGTGAAGATGTTTCCTTTTCCACCATAGGCCCCAATGCGGTCCAAACATCCACATGCAGATTCTACAAAAAGAGTGTTTCATAACTGTTCAGTCAAAAGAAAGGTTCAACTCTGTGAGATGAATGCAAACGTCACAAAGAAGTTTCTCAGAATGCTTCTGTCTAATTTTTATGTGAAGATATTTCCTTTTCCACCAAAGGGCTCAAAGCGCTACAAATATCTGCTTGCAGATTCTACAAAAACACTGTTTCAAAACTGCTCAATGAATAGAAAGGTTCAACTCTTTGGGGTGAATGCACACAAAAAAAAGAAGCTTCTCAGAATGCTTCTGTCAAATCTTTATATGAAAATATTTCCTTTTTCACCATTGACCACAGAGCTCTTCAAATATCCACTTGCAGATTCTACAAATAGATTGCTTAAAAACTGCTCAATCAAAAGAAAGGTTCAACTCTGTGAGATGAAGGCACACATCACATAGATGTTTGTCCGAATGCTTCTGTCTGGTTTTTATGTGAAGATATTTCCGTTTCCAACATAGGCCTGAAAGCTCTCCAAATATCCACTTGCAGATTGTACAAAAAGAATGTTTCAAAAATGCTGAATAAAAAGAAATTTTCAAGTTGGTGAGATGAATGCATACATCAAAAAGAAGTTTCTCAGAATGCTTCTGTCTAGTTTTTATTTGAAGATATTTCCTTTTCCACCTTAGGCTGCAAAGCGCTACAAATATCCACTTGCAGAGTCTACAAAAAGAGTGTTTCAAAACTGCTCAATCAAAAGAAAGTTTCAACTCTGTGAGTTGAAACCAGACATCACAAAGGAGTTTCACAGAATGCTTCTGTCTTGTTTTTATGAGAAGACTTTTCCTTTTCCACAACAGTATATAAAATGTTCCAAATACCCACTTGCAGATTCTACAAAAGGAGTGACTCAGAATTGCTCAATCAAAAGAAAGATTCAACTCTGTGAGATGAATCCACACATAGCAAAATAGCTTCTCAGAATGCTTCTGTCTAGTTTTTATGTGAAGATATTTTCTTTTCCACCATAAGCCCCAAAGGGCTCCAGATATCCAGTTGCAGATTGCACAAAAAGTGTGTTTCAAAACTGCTCAATCAAAAGAAAGTTTGAACTCTGCAAGATGAACACACACATCACAAAGAAGCTACTCAGAATGCTTCTGTATAGCTTTTATGTGACGATATTTCCTTTTCCACCATAGGCCCCAAACCACTCGAAATATCTGCTTGCAGGTACTACAAAAAGAGTGTTTCAAAACTGCTCAAACAAAAGAAAGTTTCAACTCTGTGAGATGAACGCAGACATCACAAAAAAGTTTCTGAGAATGATTCTGTCTAGTTTTTATGTGAAGGCGTTCCATTTTCCACCATAGGCCTCAAAGGGCTCCAAATATCCAATTGCAGATTCTACACAAAGATAGTTTAACAACTGCTCAATAAAAAGAAAAGTTCAACTCTGTGAGATAAATGTACACATCACAAAGAAATTTGTCAGAATGCTTCTGTCTAATTTTTATGTTAAGATATTACCTTCTCCACCATAGGCCTTAAACCACTCCAAATATCCACTTGCAGATTCAACAAAAAGAGTGTTTCAAAACTTCTCAATCAAAAGAGAGGTTCAACTCTGTGAGATGAATGCACACATCAGAAAGAAGTTTCACAGAGTGCTTCTGTCTACCTTTTATTTGAAGAAATTTCCTTTCCACCATAGGCCACATAACGCTCCAAATGTACAGTTGCAGACTCTAAAAAAAGAGTGTTTCAAGCTTCTCAATATAAAGAAAAGTTCAATTCTGTGAGATGAATGCACTCATCAGAAAGATGTTCCTTACAATGCTTCTGTGTCATTTTTAAGTGAAGATATTTCCTTTTCCACCATAGACCTCAAAGCGCTCCAAATTCCAATTGCAGATTCTACAAAAAGAGTGTTTCAAAATTGCTCAATCAAAACATAGGTTCAACAGTGTAAGATGAATGCACACATCACAAAGAAGTATCTCAGAATGCTTCTGTGTAGTTTTTATGGGAAGATATTTCCTTTTCCACAATAGGACTCAAAGAACTCTAAATCTACAAATGCACATTCTACAAGTAAAGTGTTTAAAAGCTGCTAAATCAAAAGAAAGCTTCAACTCTGCAACATGAGTGTGCACATCATAGAGAAGTTTCTCAGATTCTTCTGTGAAGTTTCTATGTGAAAATATTTCTTATCCACCATAGGCCTCAAAGCGCTCCAAATATCCACTTACAGATTCAACAAAAAAAGTGTTTCAAAACTGTTCAATGAAAAGAGAGGATCAACTCTGTGAGATGAATGTACACATCACAAAGAGGTTTCTCAGAATGCTTCTGCCTAGATTTTATGTGAAGATAATTCCTTTTCCACAATAGTCCACAAAGCGCTCCAAATAC
Source organism: Pongo abelii (assembly GCF_028885655.2). Taxonomy (NCBI): domain Eukaryota; kingdom Metazoa; phylum Chordata; class Mammalia; order Primates; family Hominidae; genus Pongo; species Pongo abelii. The sequence continues at coordinate 14,313,891 of NC_071996.2, forward strand.
ACACTTGCAGATTCTGCAAAAAGAGTTGTTCAAAACCGCTCAATCAAAAGAAAGGTTCAACTGTGTGAGATGAATGCACACATCACAAAGAAGTTTCTCAGAAAGCTTCTGTGTAGTTTTTATGTGAAGATATTTCCTTTTCCACAATTGGCCCCAAAGCGCTCCAAATATCCACAGCAGATTCTACAAACAGTGTTTCAAAACTGCTCAATCAAAAGAAATCTTCAACTCTGTGAGATGAATGCACACATCACAAAGAAGATTCTCAGAATGTTTCTAATTTTTATGTGAAGTTATTTCCTTTTCCACCATAGGTCTCAATGTCCTCAAAATATCCACTTGCAAATTCTACAAAAAGAGTATTTCAAAACTTCTCAATCAAAAGAAAGGCTCAACTCCATGAGATGAATGAACACATCACAAAGAAGTTTCTCAGAATGCTTCTGTCTAGTTTTTATGTGAAGATATTTGCTTTTCCACCATAGGCCTCAAAGCACTCCAATTATCAACGTGCAGATTCTACAAAAAGAGTGTTTCAAAACTGCTCAATCAAAAGAATGGTTTAAATCTGTGAGATGAATGCACACATCACAAAGAAGTTTCTCAGAATGCTTCTGTCTAATTATTATGTGAAGATATTTCCCTTTCCACTAGAGGCCGCAAAGAGCTCCAAATATCCACTTGCAGGTTCTAGAAAAAGAGTGTTTCAAAACTGCTCAATCAAAAGAAAGTTTCAGCTCGGTGAGATGAATGCACACATCACAAAGACGTGTCTCAGAATGCTTTAGTCTGGTGTTTATGTGAAGATAATTATTTTGCACCTTAGGCCCCTAAGGAATCAAAATATCTACTTGCAGATTCTACAAGAAGAGTGTTTCAAAACTGCTGTATCTAAAGAAATGTTCAACGTTGTGAGATGAATGCACACATCACAAAGAAATTTCTCAGAATTCCTCTGTCTTGTTTTTAAGTGAAGATGTTTCCTTTTCCATAGTAGGTCACAAATGGATCCAAATATCCACTTGCAGATTCTACAAAAAGAGTGTTTGAAAACTGCTCAATAAAAAGAAAGTTTCAACTCTGTGAGATGAAGGCACAAATCACAATGAAGTTTCTCAGAATGCTTCTGTTTAGCTTTTAAACGAAGATATTTCTTTTTCCACCATAGACATCAAAGCGCTCCAAATATCCACTTGCAGATTCTACAAAGGAGTGTTTCAAAACTACTGAATCAAAAGAAAGTTTCAACTCTGTGACATGAATGCACGCAGCACAAAGAGGTTTATCAGAATACTTCTGTCTAGTTTTTCGGTGAAAATATTTCGTTTTTCACCATAGGCCGCAAATCTCTCCAAATATCCACTTGCAGTTTCTACAAAAAGAGTGTTTCTAAACTGCTCAATCAAAAGAAAGGTTCAACTCTGTGATTTGAATGCACATATCACTAAGAAGTTTCTCACAATACTTCTGACTAATTTCTCTGTGAAGTTATTTCTTTTTCCACCATACGCCGCTAAGTGCTAAAAATATCAAGTAGCAGATTCTACAAAAAGAGGGTTTCAAAACTGCTCAATCAAAAGAAAGTTTCAAATCTGTGAGATGAATGCACACATCACAAAGTAGTCTCTCAGAATGCTTCTGTCTAGTTTTTTTTGTGAAGATATTTCCTTTTTCACCATGGGCTGCAAAGCGCCCCAATTACCCACTTGTAGAATCCACAAAAAGAGGGTTTCAAAACTGCTCAATCAAAAGAAAGGTTCAACTCTGTAAGTTGAATGCACACATCACTAAGACATTCGCAGAATGCTTCTATGTAGTTCATATGTGAAGATATTACCTTTTCCACTTTAGGCCTCAAATCGCTCCAAATATCCACTTGCAGATTCTACAAAAAGAGTGTTTCCAAACTGCTCAATCAAAAGTAATGTTCCACTCTGTGAGATGAATGCACACATCACAAAGAAGTTTCTGTGAATGCTTCTTTCTAGTTTTTATGTGAAGATATTTCCTTTTCCACCATAGGCTGCAAATCTCTCCAAATATTTACTTGCAGTTTCTACAAAAAGAGTATTTCTAAACTGCTCAATCAAAAGAAAGGTTCAATTCTGTAAGCTGAATGCACGTATCACCAAGAAGTTTCTTACAATACTTCTGTCTAGTTTCTGTGTGAAGTTATTTCCTTTTCCACCATACGCCGCAAATCGCTAAAAATATCAAGATGCAGATCCTAAAAAAATAGTGCTTCAAAACTGCTCAATCAAAGAAAAGTTCAAATCTGTGAGATGAATGCAAACATCACAAAGAAGTCTCTCAGAATGCTTCTGTCTAGTTTTTATGCAAAGATATTTCCTTTTTCACCATGAGCTGAAAAGCTCCCCACATACCTACTTGCAAAATCCATAAAAAGAGGGCTTCAAAACTGCTCAATCAAAAGAAAGGTTCAACTCCGTGAGATGAATGCACACATCACTAAGATGTTTCTCAGAATCCTTCTATCTAGTTTTATATGAAGATATTTCCTTTTCTACCTTAGGCCTCAAAACGCTCCAAATATCCACTTGCAGATTCTACAAAAAGAGGGTTTCAAAACTGCTCAATCAAAAGTAAGGTTCCACTCTGTGAGATGAATGCAAACATCACAAAGAAGGTTCTGTGAATGCTTCTGTCTAGTTTTTATGTGAAGATATTTCTTTTCCACCTTAGCATTCAAAGTGCTGCAAATAAGCTCTTTCAGACTCTGCAAAAGGAGCGTTTCAAAAATGCTCAATCAATAGAAAGGTTCAACTCTGTGAGATGAATGCACACATTACAAAGAAGTTTCTCAGAAGGCTTCTTTGTAGTATTTATGGGAGGATATTTTGTTCTCCACTAGAGGACACAAAGTGCTCTAAATATCCACTTACAGATTCTACAAAAAGAGTGTTTCAAATTGCTCAACCAAAAGAAAGTTTCAAATCTGTGAATTCAATGCACACTTCACAAAAAAATTTCTCATAATGCTTCTGTCCAGTTTTCATGTGAAGATATTTCCTTTTCCACCATATGCCTCAAAGTGCTCCAAGTATCCATTTTCAGAAACTACCAAAAGATTGTCTCCACACTGCTCAATCAAAAGAATGATTCAACTCTGTCAGTTGAATGTGCATATCAGAAAGAAGTTTCTCAGATTACTTCTGTGTAGTTTTTATGTGAAGATGTTTCCTTTTCCACCATAGGTCCCAATGCGCTCCAAACATCCACAGGCAGATTCTACAAAAAGAGTGTTTCAAAACTGATCAATCAAAAGAAAGGTTCAACTCTGTGAGATGAACGCAAACATCACAAAGAAATTTCTCAGAATGCTTCTGTCTAATTTTTATGTGAAGATATTTCCTTTTCCACCAAAGGGCTCAAAGCGCTACAAATATCTACTTGCAGATTCTACAAAAAGGGTGTTTCAACACTGCTCTATCAAAACGATGGTTCAACTCTGTGGGTTGAATGCATAAAGCACAAGGAAGTTTCTGAGAATGTTTCTGTCTAGTTTTTATGTGAAGATAAATCCTTTTCAGTGTAGGCCTTAAAGCACTCCAAATATCCACTCGCACATTCTACTAAAAGAGTGTTTCAAAACTGCTGTATGAAAAGGAAGTTTCAATTCTGTGAGTTGAATGCACTCATCACAAAGAAGTTTCTGAGAATGCTTCCGTCTAGTTTTTATATGAAGATATTTCCTTTTCCAGCATATGCCTCAAAGCGCTCCAAATATCCACTTGCAGATTCTACAAAAAAGAGTGTTTCAAAACTGTTCTATGAAAAGGAAGGTTCAACTCTGTGATTTGAATGCACTCATCACAAAGAAGTTTCTGAGAATGCTTCCATCTAGTTTTTATGTGAAGATATTTCCTTTTCCACAATAGGTCTCAAAGCGCACCATATATACACTTGAAAATTTTCCAAAAGTATTGTTTCCAAACAGCTCAATTAAAAAAGGTTCAACACTGTGAGATGAATGCACACATCACAAAGAGGTTTCTGAGAATGCTTCTGTATCGCTTTTAAGTAAAGATATTACCTTTTCAACCATAATCCTCAAAGCGCTTCAAATATCCACTTGCAGATTCTATAAAAATAGTGCTTCCAAACTGCTCATTCAAAAGAAAGTTTAAACTCTGTGATATGAATGCACCCGTCACAAAGAAGTTTCTCAGAATGCTTCTGTGTATTTTCTTTGTGAAAATATATCCTTTTCCAAAATAGGCCGCAAAGGGCTCCAAATATCCACTTGCAGATTCTACAAAAAGAGAGATTCAAAACTGCTCAATCAAAAGGTAGGTTCAACTCCGTGAGATGAATGCACACGTCACAAAAGAGTTTCTAAGCATACTTCTGTGTAGTTTTTCTGTGAATATATTTCCTTTTTCATCATAGGCCAAAAAGCATTCCAATTATGCATTGTAGATTCTAAAACAAGAGTGTTTCAAAGCTGCTCTACCAAAAGAAAGGTTCAACTCTGTGAGATGAATGCACACATCACAAAGAATTTTCTCAGAATGCTTCTGTATAGTTTTTATGTGAAGATATTTCCCTTTCCAATATAGGCCACCAAGGACACCAAATATCTGCTTGCAGATTCTACAAAAAGAGTGATTCAAAACTGTTCAATCAAAAGATAGATTCAACTCTGTGAGTTGAATGCAAACATCACAAAGAGGTTTCTGAGAATGCTACTGTGTAGTTTTTATGTGAAGACATTTCCGTTTCTACCGCAGGACTCAAAGAGCTTCAAATATCCACTTGCAGATTCTACAGAAAGAGTGTTTCCAAACTGCTCAATCAAAAGAAAGGTTCAACTCTGTGAGATGAATGCACACATCACAAAGAAGTTTCTCAGAATGCTTCTGTGTAGTTTTTATGTGAAGATATTTTCTTCTCCACAATAGGTCTAAAAGCGCTCCAAATATCCACATGCACATTCTACAAAAAGAACGTTTCAAAACTGCTGAATCAAAAGAAAGGTTCAACTCTGTGAGATGAATGCACACAACACAAAGAAGTTTCTCAGAATGCTTCTGTGTAGTTTTTATGTGAAGATATTTCCCTTTCCAAAATAGGCCACAAAGGACACCAAATATCTGCTTGCAGATTCTACAAAAATATTGATTCAAAACTGCTCAATCAAAAGATAGGTTCAACTCTGTGAGTTGAATGCACACATCACAAAGAAGTTTCTGAGAATGCTACTGTGTAGTTTTTATGTGAAGACATTTCCGTTTCTACCATAGGACTTAAAGCGCTTCAAATATCCACTTGAAGATTCTACAGAAAGAGTTTCCAAACTGCTCATTCAAAAGAAAGGTTCAACTCTGTGAGATGAATGCACACATCACAAATAAGTTTCTCAGAATTCTTCTGTGTAGTTTTTATGTAAAGATATTTCCTTTTCCACAATAGACCTCAAAGGTCTGCAAATATGCACTTGCAGACCCTACAAAAAGAGTGTTTCAAAACTGCTTATCAAAAGAAAGGTTCAACTCTGTGAGATGAATGCACACATAAGAAAGATGTTTCTCAGAATTCTTCTGTGTAGTTTTTATGTGAAGGTATTTCCTATTTAATGATAGGTCTCAAAGGGATCCATATATCCACTTCCAGATGCTGCAAACACAGAGTTTCAAAACTGCTCATTCAGAAGATACATTCAATTCTGTCAGTTGCATGCATGCATTACAAAGAAGATTTTCAGAATGCTTCTGTGTAGTTTTTATGTGAATATATTTCCTTTTCTACAACAGGCCTCAGAGCACTCCAAATATCCATGTGCAGATTCTACAAAAAGAGTGTTTCCAAATGGCTCGATCAAAAGAAATGTTCAACTCAGTGAGATGAGTGCACACATCTCAAAGAAGTATCTCAGGATGCTTCTGTGTAGTTTCTAAGAGAAAATATTTTTTTTCCACAACAGGACTCAAAGCGCTCCAAATAATTACTTGCAGATTCTCCCAAAAGAGTTTTTCAAAACTGCTCAATCAAATGAAAGTTTCAACTCTGTGAGATGAATGCATACATCACAAAGAAGGTTCCCAGAATGCTTCTGTGTCATTTTTATGTGAAGATATTTCCTTTTCCACCATAGGCCTCAAATAACTCTAAATTTCCACTTGCAGATTCTACAAAAAGAGTGTTTCAAAACTGCTCAATCAAAAGAAAGTTTCAACTCTGTGAGATGAATGCACACATCACAAAGACGTTTCTCAGAATAATTCTGTGTAGTTTTTAAGTAAACTTATTTGGTTTTCATAACAGGCAGGAAAGGGCTCCAAATATTCACTTGCAGTTCTACAAAAAGAGAGTTTCAAAACTGCTCTATGCAAACATTGGTTACACACTGTGAGTTGAATGCACATATCACAAAGTAGTTTTTCAGAATGCTTCTGTGTATTTTTTATGTGAAGATATTTCTTTTTCCACTACAGGCCTCAAAGCACTCCAAATACGCACTTGCAGATTCTACAAAACGAGTGTTTCCAAACTGCTCAATCAAAAGAATGATTCTACTGTTTTAGATAAATGCACACCTCACAAAGAAGTTTCTCATAATGCTTCTTTGTAGTTTTTATGTGAAGATATTTCTTTTTCCACTATAAACCTCAAAGCGCACTAAATATTCACTTACAGATTCTACAAAAAGAGTGTTTCCAAACTACTCAATCAAAAGGAATTTTCAACTCTGTGAGAGGAATGCACACGTCAAAAATAAGTTTCTCAAAATGATTCTGTGTAGTTTTTATGTGAAGATATTCCTTTTTCCACAATAGGCCTTAAAGCACTTAAAATATCCACTTGAAGATTCTATGAAAAGAGTGTGTTAAAACTGCTCAATCAAAAGAGATGATCAACTCTGAGTTAAATGCAGACATCAGAAAGAATTTTCTCAGAATGCTTCTGTTTAGTTTTTATATGAAGATAATTCCTTTTCCAAGATAGGCCTCAAACAGCTCAAAATATCCACTTGAGGATTCTACAAAGAGTGTTTCAAAACTGCTCCATCAAGATACAGATTCAACACTGTGAGATGAATTCACAAATCAAAAAGTAGTTTCTCAAAATGCTTCTGTGTAGGTTTTTTGAAGATATTTTCTTTTGCACAGTAGGCCTCAAAGTGCTGCAAATATCCTCTTGCAGATTCTACAAAAAGAGTATTTCAAAACTGCTCAATCAAATGAAAGGTTCAACTCTTTGAGATCAATGCACACATTACAAAGAAGTTTCTTAGAATCTTCTGTGTAGTTTTTATGTGAAGATATGTCTTTTTCCACCATAGGCCACAAAGCGCTCCAAATATCCACTTGCAGATTCTACAAAAAGAGGGTTTCAAAACTGCTGTATCAAAAGATAGGTTCAACTCTGTGAGATGAATGCACAGATCACAAAGAAGTTTCACAGAATGTTTCTCTCTAGTTTTTATGTGAAGATATTTCCTTTGCCACCATAGGTCTGAATGCTCTCCAATTATCCACCTGCAGATTCTACAAAAAGTGAGTTTCCAAACTGCTCAATCAAAAGAAATTTTCAACACTGTGAGACGAATGCACACAACAGAAAGAAGTATCTCAGAATGCTTCTTTGTAGTTTTTATGTAAAGATATTTCCTTTTCCACCATAGGCCTCATAGCACTCCAAATATGCACTTGCAGATTCTACTAAAAGTGTGTTTCCAAACTGCTCAATAAAGAAAAACGGTTCAACTCTTTTAGATGAATGCACACATAACAAAGAAGTTTCTCAAAATGCTTCTTTGTAGTTTTTATGTGAAGATATTTCCTTTTCCACAATAGGCCTCAAAGCACTCTAAGTATCCACTTACAGATTCTACAAAAAGAGTGTTTCCATACTGCTCAACCAAAAGCAATTTTCAACTCTGTGAGGTGAATGTAGGCATTACAAAGAAGTTTCTCAGAATGATTCTGTGTAGTGCTTATTTGAAGATATTTCCTTTTCCACAATAGGCCTCAAAGCGCTTAAAATTTCCACTTGAAGATTCTATAAAAAGAGTGTGTCAAAACTGCTCAATCAAAAGAAATGATCAACTCTGAGAGTTGAATGCAGACATCACAAAGAATTTTCTCAGAATGCTTCTGTGTAGTTTTTATGTGAAGATATTTCCTTTTCCTACGTAGGCCTCAAACAGCTCCAAATATCCAGTTGAAGATTCTACAAAAAGACTCTTTCAAACCTACTCCATCAAAAGAAAGATTCAACACTGTGAGATGACTTCACAAATCAAAAAGTAGTTTCTCAAAATGCTTCTGTGTAGGTTTTTTGAAGATATTTCCTTTTGTACAATAGGCCTCAAAGTGCTCCAAATATCCTCTTACAGATTCTACAAAAAGAGTGTTTAAAAACTGTTCAATCAAATGAAAGGTTCAATATTTTGTGATGAATGCACACATCACAAAGAAGTTTCTCAGAATTCTTCTGTGTAGTTTTTATGTGAAGATATTTCCTTTTCCACCGTAGGCCACAAAAGGCCCCAAATATCCAATTGCAGATTCTACAAAAAGAGAGTTTCAAAACTGCTCTATCAAAAGATAGGTTCAACTCTGTGAGATGAATGCACAAATCCAAAGAAGGTTCACAGAATGCTTCTCTCTAGTTTCTATGTGAAGATATTTCCTTTTCCACCATAGGTCTGAATGCACGCCAATTATCCAGCTGCAGATTCTACAAAAAGTGTGTTTCCAAACTACTCAATCAAAAGAAACTGTCAATTCTGTGAGACGAATGCACACATCAGAAAGATGTTTCTCAGAATGCTTCTTCATAGTTTTCATGTGAAAATATTTCGTTTTCCAAAATATGCCTCAAAGAGCTTCAAATATCCACTTCCAGGTTCTATAAAAAGAGTGTTTCAAAACTGTTCAATCAAAAGAAAGATTCAACTCTGTTAGATAAAGACACATATCAAAAAGAAGTTTCTCAGAATGCTGCTGTGTAGTTTTTAGGTGAAGATATTTCCTTTTCCACAATAGGCCTCAAAGGGCTCCAAGTATCCACTCGTAGGTTCTACAAAAATAGAGATTCAAAACTGCTCTGTCAAAGGAAATGTTCAACACTGTGATTTGAATGCACACATCACGAAGAAGTTTCTCAGAATGCTTCTGTGTAGTTTTTATGTGACACATTTCCTTTTCCACCATATGACCCAAAGTGCTACAAATGTCCACTAACAGATGCTACAAAAAGAGTGTTTCCAAACTGCTCAATGAGAAAAAGATTCAATTTTGTGAGATGAATGTACACATCACAAAGAAGTTTCTCAGGATGCTTCCTTGTAGTTTTTATGTGAAGATATTTCCTTTTCCAAGATAGTCCTCAATGCACTCCAAATAGCCACTTGTGGATCCTACAAAAATAGTGTTTCCAAGCTGCTCAATTGAAAGAAATGTTCAACTCTGTGAGACAAATGCACACATCACAAAGGGGTTTCTCAGAATTCTTCTTATGTGAAGATATTTCCTTTTCCACAATAGGCCACAAAGCGCACTAAATATCCAACTGCAGATACTGCAAAAAGAGTGTTTCCAAACTACTCAATCAAAGGAAAGCTTCAACTCTGTCAGTTGAATGTTCATATGACAAAGAAGTTTCTCAGAATGCTTCTCTGTAGTTTTTATGTGAAGATATTTCCTTTTCCAACACAACCTCAAAGTGCTCCAAATATCCACTTTCAGATTCTACTAAAAGAGTGTTTCTAAACTGCTCAATCAAAAGAAAGGTTCAATTTTGTGAGATGAATACAAACATCACAAAGAAGTTTCTCAGAAAGCTTCTGTGTAGTTTTTATGTGAAGATATTTCCTTTTTCATCATAGGCCACAAAGGGCTCTAAATATCCACTTGCAGATTCTACAAAAAGAGAGTTTCAAAACTGCTCTATCAAAACATAGGTTCAATTCTGTGAGATCAATGCACACATCATAAGGAAGTTTTTCAGAATGCTTCTGTGTATTTTTTATGTGAAGATATTTCCTTTTCCACCGTAGGACTCAATGCCATCCAAATATCCACGTGGAGAACCTACAAAAAGAGTGTTTCATAACTGCTCAATCAAAAGAAAAGTTCAACTCTGTGAGATGAATGCTAACATCATAAAGAAGTTTCTCAGAATGTTTCTGTGTAGTTTTTATGTGAAGATATTCCCTTTTCCACCATAGGCCTCCTAGCACTACAAATATCCACTTGCACAATCTACAAAAAGAGTGTTTCCAATCTGCACAACCAAAAAAAAATTTCAACTCTGTGGGATGAACGCACTCATGGCAAAAATCTTCTCAGATTGCTCTTGTGTAGTTTTTATGTGAAGATATTTCCTTTCCACAATAGGCCTCAAAGTGCTCTAAATATCCACTTACAGATTCTACAAAAAGAATGTTTCCAAACTGCTCATTCAAAAGGAATTTTCAAGTCTGTGAGATGAGTGCACACATTACAAAGAAGTTTTTATGTGAATGTATATCCTTTTCCACAATAGGCCTCTAAGTGCTTCCAATATCCACTTGAAGATTCTATAAAAAGAGTGTGTCAAAACTGCTCAATCAAAAGAAATGATCAACTCTGAGAGTTGAATACACTCATCACAGAGAATTTTCTTAGAATGCTTCTGTGTAGTTTTTATGTGAAGATATTTCCTTTTCCATCATAGGCCTCAAACAGCTCCAAATATCCAGTTGAAGATTCTACAAAAAGAGTGTTTCAAAACTGCTCCATCAAGATAAAGATTCAACACCATGAGATGAATTCACAAATCAAAAAGCAGTTTATCAAAATGCTTCTGTGTAGGTTTTTTCAAGATATTTCCTTTTCTACAAGAGGCTGCTAAGTGCTCCAAATAACCTCTTGAAGATTCTAAAAAAAGTGTGTTTCAAAACTGCTCAATCTAATGAAAGGTTCAAATTTTGAAATGAATGCACTCATCATGAAGAAGTTTCTCAGAATTCTACTGTGTAGTTTTTATGTGAAGATATTTCTTTTTCCACCATAGGCCACAAAGGGCTCCAAATATCCACTTGCAGATTCTACAAAAAGAGAGATACAAAACTGTTCAATCAAAAGATAGTTTCAACTTTGTGCTTTGAATGCACACATCACAAAGAAGTTTCTCAGAGTGCTTCTGTAGTTTTTATGTGAAGATATTTCCTTTTCCACTGTAAGCCTCAAGGCTCTCCAAATATGCACTTGCAGATTCTCCAATAGTGTGTGTCCAAACTGCTGAATCAGAAGAAATTTTCAACTCTGTGAGATGAATGCACACGTCACAAAGAAATACTCAGGTTTCTTCAGTCTAGAGTTTATTTGGAGATATATCCTTTTCTAACATAGGCCACAAAGCACTCCAAATATCCACTTGCAGATTATACAAAAAGAATGTTTCAAAACTGCTCTAATAAAAGGAACGTTCAACTCTGTGAGTTGGATGCACACGTCACAAAGAAGTTTCTGAGAATGCTTCTTTCTAGTTTTTTTGTGAAGATATTTCCTTTCCTACCATAGGCCTCAAAGTGCTCCAAATATCCACTTGCAGATTCTACAAATAGAGTGTTTCCAAATGGCTCAATAAAAAGGAAGGTTCAAATCTGTGAGATGAACGTTTGCATCACAAGGAAGTTTCTCATAATTATTCTGTCTAGTTTTTATGTGAAGTTATTTCCTTTTCCAATATAGGCCTCAAACCACTCCCAATGTCCACCGGCAGATTATACAAAAAGAGAGTTTCAAAACAGCTCTATCAAAAGAAGGTTTTAACTGTGTGAGACTAATGCACACATCACAAAGAAGTTTCTGCAAAAGTTTCTGTGTAGTTTTTATGTGAAGATATTTCTTTTTTCACCACAGGCCGCAAAGGGCTCCAAATATCCACTTGCAGATTCTGCAAAAAGAGAAATTCAAAAGTGCTCAATCAAACGAAATCCTCAACTCTGTGAGATGAATGCACACAACACAATGAATTTTTTCATAATGCTTCTGTTTATCTTTTATTGGAAGATATTTCCTTTTCCACCATAGGCTGCAAAAGGCTGCAAATATCCACTTGCAGATTATTTAAAAAGAGACTTTCAAAACTGCTCTATCAAAAGATAGGTACAACTCTCTGAGTTCAATTGACACATCAAATAGAAGTTCCTCAGAATATTTCTGTGTAGTTTTTCTGTGAAGATATGTCCTTTTCTACCATAGGCCACAAATGGCTCCAAATATCCACTTGCAGATTCTACAAAAAGAGACTTTCAAAACAGATCTATCAAAAGATAGGTTGAACTCTGTGAGTTGAATGCACACATCACTAAGATTTTTCTGAGAATGCTTCCATGTAGTTTTTATGAGAAGATATTTCCTTTTCCACCATAGACCTCAAAACGCTGCAAATATCCATTTCCACATCCTACATAAAGAGTGTTTCAAAACTGCTCTATCAAAAGATAGGTTAGATCCTGTGAGTTGAATGGACACGTCACAATGTAGTTTCTCAGAATGCTTCTGTATAGTTTGTATTTGATGATACTTCCTTTTCCACCATAGGCCTCAAAGCACTCCCAATATCCACTTACAGATTCTGCAAAAGGAGTGTTTCCAAACTGCTCATTCAGAATAAGGGTTCAACTGTGAGTGACGAATTCACACATCACAAAGAAATTTATCAGAATGCCTCTGTGTAGTTTTTATGTGAACATATTTCTTTTTCCACCATAGGCCGCAAAGAGATCAAAATATCCACTTGCAGATTCTGCGAAAAGAGAGATTAAAAACTGCTCATTCAAAAGATAAGTTCAACTCTATGGGTTGAATGCACACATCACAAAGAAGATTGTCAGAATGCTTCTTTGTAGTTTTTATGTGAAGATATTTGCATTTTCACAGTAGGTCTCAAAGGGTTCTAAATATCCACTTGCAGATTCTGCAAAAAGAGAGACTCAACACTGCTCAATCAAAAGATAGGTTCAACTCAGTGAGTTGAATGCACACATCACAAAGAAGTTTCACAGAATGCTTCTGTGTAGTTTTTATGTGAAGATATTTCATTTTCCACAGTAGGCCTCAAAGCGCTCCAAATATCCACTAACAGATTCTGCAAAAAAGGAGACTCTATACTGCTCAATGAAAAGATAGGCTCAACACTGTGAGTTGAATGCACACATCACAAAGAAGTTTCTCAGAATGCTTCTGTGTAGTTTTATGTGAAGATATTTCCTTTTCCACAATATGCCTAAAATCGCTCCAAATATCCACTTACAGTTCTACAAAAAGAGTGTTTCAGAACTGCTCAAACAAAAGAAAGGTTCAACACTGTGAGATGAATGGACATATCACAAAGACATTTCTAATAATGCTTCTGTGTAGCTTTTATCTGAAGATTTTTGCCTTTCCACAGTAGGCCTCAAAGCACTTGAAATATCCACTTGCAGATTCTACAAAAAGAATGTTTCAAAACTCCTCAATCATAAGATAGGTTCAACCCTGTGGGATGAATGCACACATGACAAAGAAGTTTCTAAGAATGCTTTTGTGTAGTTTTTATTTGAAGATATTTCCTTTTCCACAATAGGCCTCAAAGTTCTCCAAATATCCACTTGCTGATTTTGGAAAAAGAGTGTTTCAAAACTGCTCAATCCAAAGAAAGGTTCAACACTGTGTGATGAATGCACTCATCATGAAGAAGTTTCTCTGAATGCTTCTCTGTAGTTTTTATTTGAAGATGTTTCCTTTTCCACCACAAGGTGCAAAGGGCTCAAAGTAACCACTTGAAGATTCTACAAAAAAAGAGATTCTAAACTGCTCAATCAAAAGAAAGTTTCAACAATGTGAGGTGAATGCACACATCACAAAGAAGTTTCTCAGAATGCTTCTGTGTAGCATTTATCTGAAAATATTTGCTTTTCCATGATTCGCCTCAAAGTGCTCCAAATATCCACTTGCAGATTCTAAGAAAAGAGTGCTTTGAAACTGCTCAATCATAAGGTAGGTTCAACCCTGTGAGATGAATGGACACATCACAAAGAAGTTTCTCAGAATGCTTCTGTGTAGTTTTTATTTGAAGATATTTCCTTTTCGACCATAGGCTGCAAAATTCTCCAAATATCCAATTGCAGATTCTACAAAGGAGAGATTCAAACTGCTGAACCAAAAGATAGGTTCAACTCTGTGAGTTTTATGCAACATCACAAGAAAGTTTCTCATAATTCTTCTGTATATTTTTTAATTGAAGTTATTTCCTTTTTCACCATAGGGCGCAAAGGGATCCAAATATCCACGTTGCAGATTCTACAAAAAGAGAGATTCTAAATTATTCAATCAAAAGATACGTTCAACTCTGTGAGTTGAATGTACACATCACAAAGAAGTTTCTCAGAATGCTTCTGAGTAGTTTTTATGTGAAGATATTTCCTTTTCCACAATAAGCCTCAAATCGCTCCAAATATTCACTTGTAGATTAAACAAAAAGAGTGCTTCAAAACTACTCAATCAAAAGAAAGTTTCAACTCTGTGAGACGAATGCACACATTACAAAGAAGTTTCTCAGAATGCTTCTGTGTAGCATTTATCTGAAGATATTTGCTTTTCCACATTAGGGCTCAAAGCGCTCCAAATATCCAGTTGTAGATTCTGAAAAAGATTGTTTTGAAACTGCTCAATCATAAGATAGGTTCAACACTGTGAGATGAATGCACATATCACAAAGAAGTTTCTCAGAATGCTTCTGTGTAGTTTTTATTTGAAGATATTTCCTTTTCCACCCAAGGCCGCAAAGGGCTCCAAATATCCACTTGCAGATTCTACAAAAAGAGAGATTCAAAACTGCTCAATCAAACCATAGGTTCAACACTTTGAGTTGAATGCACACATCATGAAGTAGCTTCGGTGAATGCTTCTGTGTCGTTTTGATTTGAAGATATTTCCTTTACCACCACAGGGCACAAAGGGCTCCACATATCCACTTGCAGATTCTACAAAAAGTAATTGTAAACTCCTCAATCAAAAGATAGGTTCACCACTGTGAGTTGAATGTACACATCACAAAGAAATTTCTCAGAAGGCTTCTGTGTAGTTTTTTGTGAAGATATTTCTTCTTCCACAATAGGCCTCAAATCGCTCCAAATATCGACTTGCAGATTCCACAAAAAGAGTGTCTCAAAACTGCTCAATCAAAAGATAGGTTCAACTTCTTGAGTTGAGTGCGCAAATCACAAAGAAGTTTCTCAGAGTTCTTCTGAGTACTTTTTATGTGAAGATATTTGATTTTCCACAGTAGGCCTCGAAGCGCTTGAAATATCCACTTGCAGATTCTGCAAAAGAGAGATTAAAATTTCTCAATCAAAAGATAGATTCAATTATGTGTGTTGAATGCACACATCATGAAGAAGTTTCTGAGAATGCTTCTGTGTAGTTTTTATTTGAAGATATTTCATTTTCCACCATAGGGCCCAAAGGGCTCCAAATATCCACTTTCAGATTCTACAAAAAGAGAGATTCTATATGGCTCAAACAACAGATAGCTTCAACTCCGTGAGTTGAATGCACATATCTCAAAGTAGTTTCTCAGAATGCATCTGAGTTTTTATGTGAAGATATTTCGTTTTCCACAATAGGCCTCAAATCGCTCCAAATATCCACTTGCAGATTAAACAAAAAGAGTGTTCAAAACTGCTCAATCAAAAGAAAGTTTCAACTCTGTGAGATAAATGAACACATCCCAAAGAAGTTTCTCAGAATGCTTCTGTGTAGCATTTATCTGAAGATAATTGTTTTCTACCCAAGGCTGCAAAGGGCTCCAAATATCCACTTGCAGATTCTACAAAAAGAGAGATTCAAAACTGCTCAATCAAACCATAGGTTCAACACTGTGAGTTGAATGCACACATCATGAAGTAGCTTCCGAGAATGCTTCTGTACAGTTTTGCTTTGAAGATATTTCCTTTACCACCACAGGGCGCATAGGACTTCACATATCCTCTTGCAGATTTTACAAAAAGTAATTGTAAACTCCTCAATCAAAAGATAGGTTCACCACTGTGAATTGAAGGCACACCTCACAAACAAGTTCCTCAGAGTGCTTCTGTGTAGTTTTTATGTCAGTATATTTCCTTTTCCACAACAGGTCTCAATCCTCTCCAAATATCCACTTGCATTTTCCGTAAATGCAGAGATTCTAAACCGCTCAAACAAAAGTTGTGTTCAACACTGTGAGTTGAATGTACACATCACAAAGAAGTTTCTCAGAAGGCTTCTGTGTAGTGTTTATGTGAACATATTTGATTTTCCACAGTAGGCCTCAAAGCGCTCCATATATCTACTTCCAGATTCTATGAAAAGAGTGTTTCAACACTGCTCTATTCAAAGAAAGGTTCAACATTGTGTGATGAATGCACTCACCACAAAGGAGTTTCTCTGAATGCTTTTGTGTAGTTTTTATTTGAAGATATCACCTTCTCCAAAATAGGCCTCAAAGCCCTCCAATTACCCACTTCCAGATTCTGTGAAAAGATTGTTTCAAAACTGCTCTATTTAAAGAAAAGTTCAACTCAGTGTGGTGAATGCACTCATCACAAAGAAGTTTCTCTGAATGCTTCTGTTTAGTTTTTCTTTGAAGATATTTCCTTTTCCACAATAGGTCTCAAAGAGCTCCAAATATCCACTTGCAGATTCTACAAAAAGAGTGATTCACAACTGCTCAACCAAAATAAAGTTTCAACACTGTGAGATGAATGCAAACATCCCAAAGAAGATTCTCAGAATGCTTCTGTGTAATTTTTACCTGAAGATATTTGCTTTTCAACAGTAGGCCTCAAAGTGCTGCAAATATCCACTTGCAGATTCTACAAAAAGAGTGTTTCAAAACTGCTCAATCATAAGATAGGTTCAACCCTGTGAGATGAACACACATATCAGGAAGTAGTTTCTCAGAGTGTTTCTGTGTAGTTTTTATTTGAAGATATTTCCTTTTCCACCAGAGGGCACAAATGGTTCCAAATATCCACTAGCAAATTCTACAAAAGAGAGATTCTAAACTGCTCAATCAAAAGATAGGTTCAACTCTGTAATTTGAATGCACACATCACAAAGAAGTTTCTCAGAATGCTTCTTAGTAGTTTTTACGTGAAGATACCTTCTTTTCCACAATAGGCCTCAAAGGGCTCCAATTATCCACTTGCAGATTCTACAAAAAGAGTTTTTCAAAGCTGCTCAATCAACAGAAAGGTTCAACTCGATGAGATGAATGCACACATCACAAAGAAGTTTCTCAGAATGCCTCTGTGGAGTTTTTTAGTGAAGATATTTCCTTTTCATCAGTAGGCCTCAAAGGGCTCCAAATATCCTCTTGCAGGTTCTACAAAAAGAGTGTTTCAAAAGTGCTCAATCAAAAGAAAATTTTAACTTTGTGAGATCAATGCACACTTCACAAAGAAGTTTCTCAGAATGCTTCTATGTTGTTTTTTTCTGAAGATATTTGCTTTTCCACGGTAGGCCAGAAAGCGCTCCAATATCCACTTACAAATTCTACAAAAAGAGTGTTTCAAAACTGCTTAATCAGAAGATAGGTTCAACCCTGTGAGAGGAATGCACACATCACTAAGAAGTTTCTCAGAATGTTTCTGTGTAGTTTTTATTTGAAGATATTTCCTTTTCCAACACAGGCCGCAAAGGGCTCCAAATATCAACTTGCAAATTCTGCAAAAAGAGAGATTCAAAGCTGCTCAATCAAAAGATAGGTTCAACTCTGTGAATTGAAAGCACGCGTCCCAAAAAAGTTTCTCAGAATGTTTCTGGGTAGTTTTATTGTGAAGATATTTGCTTTCCCACAGTAGGTCTCAAAGGGCTCCAAATATCCACCTGCAGATTCTGCAACAAGAGAGATTCAAAACTGCTCAATCAAAAGGTAGGTTCAACTCTGTGAGTTGAATACATACATCACAAAGAAGTTTCTCAGAATCCTTCTGTGTAGTCTTATTTGAAGATATTTCCTTTTCCACCATAGTTCACAAAGGGATCAAAATATCCAATTGCAGATTCTACTAAAATAGAGATTCAAAACTGCTCAATGAGAATATAAGTTCAACTCTGTGAGCTGAATGCACACCTCACAAAGTAGTTTCTCAGAATGCTGCTGTGTAGTTTTTATGTGAAGATATTTCCTTTTCCACAATAGGTCTCAAATCTCTCCAAACATCCACTTGCAGATTCTGCAAAAAGAGAGATTCAAAACTGCTGAATCAAAAGATAGGTTCAACTCTGTGAGTTGAATGCAAACATCCCAAAGAAGTTTCTCAGAATGCTTCTGTGTACTTTTTATGTGAAGATACATATTTTTCCACAGTAGGCATCAAAGGGCTCCAAATATCCACTTGCAGATTCTGCAAAAAGAGAGATTCAAATCTACTCAATCAAAAGACAGGTTCAACTCGGTGAGTTGAATGAATATATCACAAAGAAGTTTCTCTGAATGCTTCTGTGTAGTTTTTACTGGAAGATATTTCCTTTTCCAACATAGGGCACAAAGGGCTCCAAATATCCCCTTGCAAAACCTACAAAAAGGGAGATTCTAAACTGCTCAATCAAAAGATAGGTTGAACCCTGTGAGTTGAATGCACACATCACAAAGAAGTTTCTCAGAGTACTGCTGAGTAGTTTTTATGTGAAAATATTTCCTTTTCCACAATAGGCCTCAAAGGGCTCCAATTATCCACTTGTAGATTCTACAAAAAGAGTGTTTCAAAACTGCTCAATCAAAAGAAAGGTTCACATCTGTGAGATGAATGCACACATCACAAAAATATTTGTCAGAATGCTTCTGTGTAGTTTTTATGTTAAGATAAATGATTTTCCACAGTAGGCCTCACAGCGTTCCAAATATCCAATTGCAGATTCTACAAAATGAGAGATTCAAAACTACTCAAACAAAAGATTTGTTCAACTCTTTGAGTTGAGTTCACACATCATGAAGAAGTTTCTGAGAATGCTTCTTTGTAGTTTTCATTTGAAGATATTTCCTTCTCCACAATAGGGCAAAAAGGGCTCCAAATATCTACCTGTAGATTCTACAAGAAGAGAGTTTCTAAACTGCTCAATCAAAAGATAGGTTCAACACTGTTAGTTGAATGTACACCTCAGAAAGAAGTTTCTCAGAATTTTTCTGCGTAGTTTTTATGTGAAGATATTTCCTTTTCCACAAAAGACCTCAAATGGCTCTAATTATCCACTTGCAGATTCTACAAAAAGAGAGTTTCTAAACTGCTCAAACAAAAGATAGGTTTAGTTCTATGAGTTGAATGCACACATCATGAAAAAGTTTCTGAGAATGCTTCTGTGTAGTTTTTATTTGAAGATATTTCGTTTTCAACCATAGAGCACAAAGGGCTCCAAATATCCACTTGAAGATTCTACAAAAAGTGAGATTCAAAACTGCTCAAACAAAACATAGGTTCAATTCAGTGAGTTGAATGCACACATCATGAAGAAGTTTCTGGGAATGCTTCTGTGTAGTTTTCATTTGAAGATATTACCTTTTCCACAATAAGGCACAAAGGGCTCCAATTATCCAATTGCAGATCCTACAAAAAGAGTGTTTCAAAACTACTGAATCAAAAGGAATGTTCAACTCTGTGAGATGAATGCACACCTCACAAAGAAGTTTCTCAGATTGCTTCTATGTAGTTTTTATGTGAAGATATTTCCTTTTCCAACATAGGCCTCAAAGTGATCCAAATATCGCCTTGCAGATTTTACAAAGAAAGTGTTTCAAAACTGCTCAATCAAAAGAAAAGTTCAACTCTGTGAGATGAATGCACACATCACAAAGAAGTTTCTCAGAATGCTTCTGTGTAGTTTTCTTCTGAAGATATTTGCTTTTCCACGGTAGACCTCAAAGTGAAGAAAATATCCACTTCCAGATTCTACAAAAATAGTGTTTCAAAACTGCTCAATCATAAGATAGTTTCAACCCTATAAGATGAATGCACACATCACAAATAAGTTTCTCAGAATGTTTCTGTGTAGTTTTTATATGAAGTTATTTCCTTTTCCACCATGGGCCACAATTTGTTCCAAATATCCTCTTGCAGATTCTACAAAAAGAGAGACTCAAAACTGCTCAATCAAAAGATGGGTTCAACTCTGTGAGTTGAATGCGCACATCATAAAGAAGTTTCTCTGAATGCTTCTGTGTAGGTTTTATTTGAAACTATTTCCTTTTCCACCATATTATGCAAAGGGCTCCAAATATACACTTGCATATTATACAAAAAGAGAGATTCAAAACTGCTCAATCAAAAGATAGGTCAACTCTGTGAATTGAATGCACACCTCACAAAGAAGTTTCTCAGAATGCTTCTGAGTAGTTTTTATGTGAAGGTATTTCCTTTTCCACAATAGGCATCAAAGGCCTCCAATCATCAAATTGCAGATTCTACAAAAAGAGTGTTTCAAAATTGATCAACCAAAAGAAAGGTTCAACTCTGTGAGATGAATGCACACATCATGAAGAAATTTGTCGGAATGCTTCTGTGTAGTTTTTAACTGAAGATATTTGCTTTTCCATGGTAGGCCTCAAATCGCTCCAAATATCCACGTGCAGATTCTACAAAAACAGTGTATCAAAACTGCTCAATCATGATAGGTTCAACCCTGTGAGATGAATCCACACATAAAAAAGAAGTTTCTCAGAATGTTTCTGTGTAGTTTTTATTGGAATATATTCCCTTTTCCACCACAGGCTACAAAGGTCTCCTAATATCCAATTGCAGATACTGCAAAAAGAGAGATGCTAATCTGATCAATGAAAAGATAGTTTCAACTCTGTGAGCTGAATGCACATATCACAAAGAAGTTTCTCAGAATGCTTCTGAGTAGTTTGTATGTGATATTTCCTTTTCCACAATAGCCCTCAAGGGGCTCCAATTATCAACTTGCAGATTCTACAAAAAGAGTGTTTAAAAACTGCTCAATCAAAAGATACATTCAACTGTGTGAGATGAATGCACACATCACAAAGGAATTTGTCAGAATGCTTCCATGTGGTTTCTAACTGAAAATATTTGCTTTTCCACGGTAGGCCTCAATGTGCTCCAAATATCTACTTGCAGATTCTGCAAAAAGAGAGATTCAAAACTGCTCAATCAAAAGATAGGTTCAACTTTGTGATTTGAATGCACACATCCCAAAGGAGATTATCAGAATACTTCTGTGTAGTTTTTAGGTGAAGATATTTGTTTTACCACATTAGGCCCATTGTGAGTTGAATGCTTACATCACAAAGAAGTATCTCTAAATGCTTCTGTTTAGTTTTTATTTGGAGATATTTCCTTTTCCACTGTAGGGCACAAAGGGCTCCAAATATCCACTTGCAGATTCTACAAAAAGAGAGATTCAAAACTTCTCAATGAGAAGATAAGTTCAACCATGTGAGTTGAATGCACACCTCACAAAGAAGTTTCTCAGAATGCTTCTGTGTAGTTTTTATCTAAACATATTTCCTTTTCCTCAATAGCCCTCAGAGCTCTGCAAACATCCAGTTGCAGATACTGCAAAAAGAGAGATTCGAAACTGCTCAATCAAAAGAAAGGTTCAAGTCTGTGAGTTGAATACACACATCACAAAGAAGTTTCTCAGAATGCTTCTGAGTAGTTTCTATGTCAACATATTTGATTTTCCACAGGAGGCCTCACAGCGCTCCAAATATCCACTTGCAGATTCTAAAAAAAGAAAGACTCAAAACTTCTCAATCAAAAGACAGGTTCAACTCTGTGAGTTGAATGCACCTATCATGAAGAAGTTTCTGAGAATGCTTCTGTATAGTTTTTATTTGAAGATATTTCCTTTTCCACTGTAGGGTGCAAAGGGCTACAAATATCCACTTGCAGATTTTACAAAAAGAGAGAGGCTAAACTGCTCAATCAAAGATAGTTTCAACTCTGTGAGTTGAATGCACATATCATGAAGAAGTTTCTCAGAATGCTTCTGAGTAGTTTTTATGTGAAGATATTTCCTTTTCCACAGTAGGTCTCAAAGGGCTCCAATTATCAACTTGCAGATTCTACAAAAAGAGTGTTTCAAAACTGTTCAATCAAAAGAAAGATTCAACTCTGTGAGATGAATGCACACATCACAAAGAATTTGTCAGAATGCTTCTGTGTAGTTTTTAACTGAAGATATTTGCTTTTCCATGGTAGGCCTCAAAGGGCTCCAATTATCCACTTCCAGATTCTACAAAAAGAGCGTTTCAAAACTAGTCAATCAAAAGAAAGATTCAACTCCGTTGGATGAATGCACACATCACAAAGAAGTTTCTCAGGATCCTTCAGTGTAGTTTTTATGATGGTATTTCCTTTTCCACAGTAGGTCTCAAAGGGCTCCAAATTTAAACTTGCAGATTCTAAAAAAACAGTGTTTCAAAACTGCTCCATCAAAAGAAAGGTTCAACTCTGTGAGATGAATGAACACATTACAAAGAAGTTTCTCAGAATGCTTCTGTGTATTTTTAATCTGAAGATATTTGCTTTTCCACGGCAGGCCTCAAAGTGCTGCAAATATCCACTTGCAGATTCTACAGAAAGAGTGTTTCAAAACTGCTCAATCATAAGATAGGCTCAACCCTGTGAGATGAATACACATCACAAAGAAATTTCTCAGAATGCTTCTGGGTAGTTTTTATTTGACGATATCTCCTTTTCCACAATAGGCCTTAAAGGTCTCCAATTATCCACTTTCAGATTCTACAAAAAGAGTGTTTAAAAACTGCTCAATCATAAAATAGATTCAACCTTGTGAGATGAATGCACACATCACAAAAAAGTTTCTCAGAATGCTTATGTGTAGTTTTTGTGTGATGATATTTCCTTTTCAACAGTAGGCCACGAAGGGCTCCAAATATCCACATGCAGATTCTACCAAGAGACTGTATTAAAACTGCTCAATCAAAAGAAAGTTTCAACTCTGTGAGATGAATCCACACATCAAAGAGAAGTTCTGAGAATGTTTGTGTGTTGTGTTTATCTGAAGATATTTCCTTTTCCACCATAGGCTGCAAAGGGCTCCAAATATTCACATGCAGATCCTGCAAAAAGAGAGATTCAAAACTGCACAATCAAAAGATAGGTTCAACACTATGAGTTGAATACACACATCATGAAGAAGTTTCTCGGAATGCTTTTGTGTAATTTTTATGTGAAGATATTTGCTTTTCCACAGTAGGCCACAAATGGCTCAAAATATCCACCTGTAGATTCTGCAAAAAAAAAAAAAGATTCAAAACAGCTCAATCAAAAGCTAGGTTCAACTCTGTGAGATGAATGCACACATCACAAAGAAGTTTCTCAAAATGTTTCTGTGTAGTTCTTATTTGAAGATATTTTCCACCAACAATAGGCCAAAAGGTGTTCCAAATATCCATTTGCACATTCTGCAAAAAGAGAGATTCAAAACTGCTCAATCTAAAGGTAGGTTCAGCTCTGAGTTGAATGCACACATCACAATGAAGTTTCTCAAAACGCTTTTGTGTAGTTTTTATGTGAACATATTTGATTTTCCACATTAAGCCTGACAACTCTCCCAATATCCACTTGCAGATTCTACAAAAAGAAAGATTCAAAATTGCTCAGTCAAAAGATGGATTCAACACTGTGAGTTGAATGCACACATCACAGAGGAGATTTTGAGAAAGTTTCTGTGTAGTTTTTATTTGAAGATATTTCCTTTTCCACCATAGGGCAAAAAGCACTCCAAATATCCACTTGCAGATTCTAGAAAAAGAGAATTTCAAAACTGCTCAATCATAAGACAGGTTCAACTGTGTGAGATGAATGCACACATCCCAAAGGAGTTTCTGAGAATGCTTCTCTGTGGTTTTTATCTGAAGATATTTGCTTTTCCATGGTAGGCCTCACAGCGCTCCAAATATCCACTTGTAAATTCTTTACAAAGCGTTTTTTAAAACTGCTCAATCATAAGATACGTTAAACCCTGTGAGATGACTGCACACATCACAAAGAAGTTTCTCAGAATGTTTCTGTGTAGTTTTTATTTGAAGATGGTTCCTTTTCCACCATAGGCCGCAAAGTGTTTCAAATATCCACTTACAGATTCTGCAAAAAGAGAGATTCAAAACTACCCAATCAAAGGATAGGTTCAACCCTGTGACGTGAATGCACACTTCACAAAGAAGTTTCTCAGAATGCTTCTGTCTATTTTTTATGTGAAGATATTCCCGTTTCCAACAGAGTCTTCAAAGCACTCAAAATATTCAATTGCAGATTCTACAAAAAGAATGTTTCAAAACTGCTCTATGAAGAGGAAGATTCAACTCCGTGAGTTGAATGCACACATCACAAATAAGTTTCTGAGAATGCTTCTGTTTAGTTTTTATGTGAAGTTATTCCCAATTCCAATGAAGACATCAAAGTGGTCCAAATATCCAGTTTCAGATTCTACAGAAAAAGTGTTTCACAACTGCTCTATGAAAAGGTATGTCCAACTCTGTGAGTTGAATGCAAACATCACATGAAGTTTCTGAGAATGCTCCTGCCTAGTTTTCATATGACAATATTTCCTTTTCCATCATATCCCACAAAGCGCAAAAATATTGAAATTGCAGATAATACAAAAAGAGTTTTTCAAAACTGCTCTATCAAAAGGAAGGTTGAAATCTGTCAGTTGAATGCACACATCACAAAGAAGTTTCTGAGAATCCTTCTGTGTTGTTTTTATGTGAAGTTATCCCCGTTTCCAATGAAGGCCTCAAAGTGGTAAAAATATCCACTTGGAAATTCTACCAAAGAGTGTTTCAAAACTGCTCTATGAGAAGGCACGTTCAACTCTGTGAGTTGAATGCAAACATCACAGAGAAGTTTGTGAGAAAGCTTCTGTCTAGTTTTTATGTGAAGATATTCCCGTTTCCACCGAAGGACTCAAAGTGTTCTAAACATTCACTAGCAGATACAGCAAAAAGATGGTTTCAAAACTTCTCTAACAAAAGCAAGGTTCAAATAAGTGAGTTGAATGCACACATCATACACAAAGAAGTTTCTGAGAATGGTTCTGTCTAGTTTTAACGTGAAGATATTTCCTTTTCCAACGAAGGCCTCAAAGTGCTCCAAATGTCCACTTGCAGATTCTACAAAAAGAGTGTTTCAAAACTGCTCTACCAAAAGGAAGGTTCAAATCTGTGAGTTGAATGCACCCATCACAAAGAAGTTTCTGTTAATGCTTCAGTCTACTTTTTATCTGAAGATACTTTCTTTTCCACCACAGGCCTCAAAGCGTTCCAAATATCCACTTGCAGATTCTACAAAAAACTATTTCAAAACAGCTCTATGTAAGGGAATGTTCAATTCTGTGAGTTGAATGTGCATATCAAAAAGAAGTTTCTGAGAATGCTTCTGTCAAGTTTGTATGTGAAGATATTCCCGTTTCCAATGAAGGCTTCAAAGAACTCCAAATATCCACTTGCAGATTCTACAAAAATTATGTTTCAAAACAGAATTCAAAACAGAATTTTGCTTCAAATCCATCCAAATATACCCTTGTGGTTCCTTCAAGAAGAGTGTGTCACAAATGCACTATGAAAAGGAAAGTTCAACTCTGTCAGTTAAATGCACACATCACAAAGAAGTTTCTCAGAATGCTGCTGTCTCGTTTTTTTATTTGATGATATTTACTTTCCCACCATAGCCCTCAAAGTGCTATAAATGTCCACATGCAGATTCTGCAAAAACAGTGTTTCAAAACTGCTCTATCAAAAGAAAGGTTCAACTCTGTGAGTTGAATGTACACATCACAAAGTAGTTTGTGAGAATACTTCAGTCTAGTTTTTG
Organism: Pongo abelii; assembly: GCF_028885655.2. Taxonomy (NCBI): domain Eukaryota; kingdom Metazoa; phylum Chordata; class Mammalia; order Primates; family Hominidae; genus Pongo; species Pongo abelii. The sequence continues at coordinate 14,339,728 of NC_071996.2, forward strand.
TTTGAAGATATTCCCGTGATCTACAGAGGCATATAAGCGCTCCAAATATCTCCTTGCAGATCCTACAAAAAGCATGTTTCAAAACTGCCCTATCAAAAGGAAGGTTCAAATCTGTGAGTTGAATGCACACATCATGAAGAAGTTTCCGAGAATTCTTCTGTCTAGTTATTATGTGAAGATATTTCCTTTTCCACCGAAGGCTTCAAAGAGCTCCAAATGTCCACTTGCAGATTCTACAATAAAAGTGTTCCAAAACTTCCCTATTAAAACGAAAGTTCAACTCTGTGAGTAGAATGCACACATCACAAAGAAGTTTCTGAGAATGCTTCTCTCTAGTTTTTATGTGAAGATATTCCCGTTGCCAATGAAGGCCTCAAATCGATCCACATATCCCCTTTAAGATTCTACAAAAAGAGTGGTTCAAAACTGCTCTATCAAAAGGAAGGTTTAAATACGTAATTTGAATGCACATATCACAAAGTAGTTTCTGAGAATGTTTCTGTCTAGTTTTTATGTGAAGATATATGCGTTTCCAATGAAGGCATAAAAATGGTGCAAACATCACTTTGCAGATCCTACAAAAAGAGTGTTTCATAACTGCTGTATCAAAAGGAAGTTTCAACTCTGTGAGATGAACGCACACATCACAATGTAGTTTCTGAGAATGCTTCTGTGTAGTTTATATTTGAAGATATTACCGTTTCCAAAGAGGGCTTCTAAGTGCTCCAAATATCCACTTGGAGATTCTACAAACAGAGTTTTACAAACCTGCTCTAGCAAAAGGAAGTTTCAACTCTGTGAATTGAATGCACACATCATAAAGAAGTTTCTGAGAATGCTTTGTCTAGTTTTTATCTGAAGATACTTTCTGTTCCACCGAAGGCCTCAAAGCACTCAAAATGTCCACTTGCAGATTCTACAAAAAGTGTGGTTTAAAACTGCTCTATCAAAAGTAAGGTTCAATTCTGTGAGTTGAATGCACACATCATAAAGAAATTTCTGAGAATGCTTCTGTCTACTTTTTGTGTGAAGATGTTTCTTTTCCACCAAAGCCTCGAAGCGTTCCCAATGTCCACATGCAGATACTACAAAAAAAGTGTTTCAAAACTGCTCTATCTAAAAGAAGGTTCTACTCTGTGAGTTAAATGCACACATCACAAAGACGTTTCTGAGAATGCTTCTGTCGAGTTTCCATGTGAAGATATTCCCTTTTCCAAAAAGTCTTCAAAGCACTCCAAATATCCACTTGCAAGATCTACAAATGGAGTTTTCAAAACTGCTTTATCAAAAGGAAGGTTCAACTCTGTGAGTTGAATGCACACATCACGAAGAAGTTCCTAAGAATGCTTCTGTGTAGTTTTAACGTGAGGAAACTCCCGCTTCCAATCGAGGTCTCAAAGCGGTCCAAATATCCACTTGCAGATTCTACAAAAAGAGTGTTTGAAAACTACTCTAGGAAAAGTTGTGTCCAACTCCGTGAGTTGAATGCACACATCACAAACACTTTTCTGAGAATGTTTCTGTCTAGTTTTATGTGAAGATATTTCCGTTTCCAACCTAGGCCCCAAATCCGTCCAAATATCCACTTGTACGTTCTTCAAAAAGAGTGTTTCACAACTGCTCTAAGAAAAGGTATGTTCAACTTTGTGAGTTGAATGCAAACATCACAAAGATGTTTCTGAGAATGCTTCTGTCTAGTTTATATTTGAAGATATTTCCCTTTCCACCACAGCCCTCAAAGCACTACAAATGTCTATTTGCAGATTCTATCAAAAGAGTGTTTCAAAACTGCCAAAAGGAAGTTTCAACTCTGTGAATTAAATGCACACATCCCAAAGAAGTTTCTGAGAATTCTTCTGTCTAGGTTTTATGTGAAGGTATTTCCTTTTCTACCATAGGTCTCAAAGAGATCCAAAAATCCAATTGCAGATACTACAAAAAGAGTGTTTCAAAACTTCTCTATCAAAAGGAAGTCTCAATTCTGTAAGTTGAATGTACACATCACAAAGTACTTTTTCAGAATGCTTCTGTCTAATTTTTATTTGAAGATATTCCCGTTTCCAACGAAGGCTTCAAAGCACTCCAAATATCCACTTGCAGATTCCACAAAAATAGTGTTTCAAAACTGCTCTATCAAAATGAAGGTTCAACTCTGTGAGTTGAATGCCCACGTCACAAGGAAGTTTCTGAGAACGCTTCTGTCTAGTTTTTTTGTCTAGATATTTCCTTTCCAACCATAGGCCTCAAAGCACTCCAAATATTCACCTGCATATTCTACAAAAAGAGTGTTTCAAAACTAGTCTATCAAATGGAAAGTTTAAGCCTGTGATTTGAATGCACACATCACAAAGAAGCTTCTGAGAATGCTTCTGTCTAGTTTTCATGTGAAGATATTCCTGTTTCCAACGATGGAGTCAAAGCAGTCCAAAATTCCACCTGCAGATACTACAAAAAGAGTGTTTCAAAACTGTTCTATCAAAAGGAAGGTTCAACTTTGTGAGTTGAATGCACTCATCACGAAGAAGTTTCTCAGAATGCTTCTTTTTTTGTTTTTATGTAAAGATATTTCCTTTTACACTGAAGGCCTCAAAGCGCCCCAAATGTCCACTTGCAGATTCTAAAAAAAAAAAAAGGGTTTCAAAACTGCTCTATCAAAAGAAAGGTTCAACTCTGTGAGTTGAATGCACATTATCACAAAGAAGTTTCTGAGAATACTTCTGCCTAATTTTTATGTGAAGGAGTTTCCGTTTGCAATGATGGCATCAAAGCAGTCCAAATATCCACTTGCAGAACCTACAAAAACAGTCTTTCAAAACTACTCTATGAAAAGCTATGTTAAAGTCTGGGAGTTGAATGCACACATCACAAAGTCGTTTCTGAGAATTCTTCTGTCTATTTTTTATGTGAAGATATTTCCTTTTCTACCAAAGGCCTCAAAGAGCTCCAAATATCCACATGCAGATAGTACAAAAAGAGTGTTTGAAAACTGCTCTATCAAAAGTAATGCTCAACTCTGTTAGTTGAATGCAAATATCACAAAATAATATCTGAGAATGCTTTGTGTAGTTTTCATTTGAAGATATTACTGTTTCCAACAAAGGCTTCAATGCGCTGCAAATCTGCACTTGCAGATTTTACAAAATGAGCATTTCAAAACTGCTCTATCAAAAGGAAGGTTCAACACTGCAATTTTAATGCACACATCCAAAGAAGTTTCTGAGAATGCTTCTGTCTAGTTTTTATTTGAAGATATTCCCGTTTCCAATGAAAGCCTCAAAGCGGTCCAAATATCCACTTGCAGATTCTACAAAAAGAGTGTTTCAAAACTGCTCCACCAAAAGGAAGGTTCAACTCTGTGAGTTGAATGCAGACGTCACAAAGAAGTTTCTGAGAATGCTTCTGCCTAGTTTTTATGAGAAGATATTCCAGTTTTTAACAAAGGCCTCCCAGCTTTCAAAATATTCACTCGGAGATTCTACAAAAAGAGTGTTCCAAAATTGGTCTATGAAAAGTTATGTTCACCTCTGTGAGTTGAATGGACACAACACAAATAAGTTTCTGAGAATGCTTCTGTGTAGTTTTCATTTGAAGACATTTCCATTTACAACATAGCTCTCAAAGTGCTAGAAATGTACGTTTGCAGATTCTACAAAAAGAGTGATTCAAAACTGCTCTCTCAAAGGAGATGTTCAACTCTGTGAGTGGAATGCACACATCATAAAGAAGTTTCTGAGAATGCTTCTGTTTAGTTTTTATGTGAAGATATTTTCTTGTCTACCGTAGGCTTCATGGAGCTCAAAATATCCACTTGCAGATTCTACAAAAAGCGTGTTAGAAAACTGCTCTATCAAAAGGAAGGTTCAAATCTGTGAGTTAAATGCACACATCACAAGGTAGTTTCTGAGAATGCTTCTGTCTAGTTTTTATGTGAAATTATACCAGCTTACAGCGAATGCCTCAAAGCGTTCCAAATATCCACTTGCAGATTCTACAAATAGAGTTTTCAAAGCTGCTCTATCAAAAGAAAGGTTCAACTCTGTGAGTTGAATGCACACATCACAAAGAAATTTTTGAGAATGCTTCTGTCTAGTTTTTATGTGAAGATGTTCCCGTTTCCAATGAAGGCCTCAAAACAGTCCAAATATCCCATTGCAGATTCTACAAAAAGAGGTTTTCAAAACTGCGCTATCAAAAGGAAGGTTCAGCTATGTGAGTTGAATGCACACATCACAAAGAAGTTTCTGAGAATGCTTCTATCTAGTTTTTATGTGTAGATATTCCCATTTACAACGAAGACCTCAAATCGGTCCAAATATCCATTTGCAGTTTCTTCAAAAACAGTGTTTCACAACCGCTCTATGAAAAGGTATGTTCAACTCTGTGAGTTGAATGCAAGCATCACAAAGAAGTTTCTGAAAATGCTTCTTTCTGGTTTTAATTTGAATATATTTCCTTTTCCACCAAAGCCCTCAAAGTGTTATAAATGTCCTCTTTCAGATTCTACAAGAACAGTGTTTCAAAGCTGCTCTATTAAAAGACAAGTTCAACTCTGTGAGTTGAATGCACACATCACAACGTTGTTTCTGAGAATGCTTCCGTCTAGTTTTTATTTGAAGATATTCCCATTTCCAATGAAGGCTTCAAAGCACTCCAAATATACATTTGCAGATTCTACAAAAAGAGTGTTTCAAAACTGCTCTATGAAAATGTAGGTTCAATACTGTCAGTTGAATACACACATCACAAAGAAGTTCTGGAGAATGCTTCTGTCTTGTTTTTATGTGAAGATATTTCCATGTCTACAATAGGCCTAAAAGCGCTCCAAATATCCACTTGCAGACTCTACAAAAAGAGTGTTTCAAAACTGTTCTATCAAAATGAAGGTTCAAATCTGTGTTTTAAATGCAGACATCACAAAGAAGTTTCTGAAAATGTTTCTGTCTACTTTTTAAGTGAAGATATTTCCTTTTCACAGAAGGCCTGAAAGTGCTCCAAATGTCCACTTGCATATTCTACAAAAAGAGTGTTTCAAAACTACTCTATCAAAAGGAAGGTTCAACTCTGTGAGTTGATTGTACACATCATGAAGAAGATATTTAGAATGCTTCTGTCTAGTTTTAATTGAAGATATTCCCGTTTCCAATGAATGCCTCAAATCAGTCCAAATATCCCCTAGCAGATTCTACAAAAAGAGTGTTTCAAAACTACTCTATCGTAAGGAATGTTCAACTCTGTGAATTGAATGCACACATCACAAAAACGTTTCTTGACAATGCTTCTGTCTAGTTTTTATTTGACGATATTTACTTTTGGAGCACTGGCCTCAAAGTGCTCCAAATATTCACTTGCAGATTCTATAGAAACAGTGTTTCAAAACTGCTCTATCAAAAGGAAGGTTCAACTTTCTTAGTTGAATGCACACATCAAAAAGAAGTTTCTTAGAATGCTTCTGTCTACTTTTTTGGTGAAGATATTTACTTTTAGAGCATTGGCCTCAAAGCGCTCCAAATATCCACTTTCAGATTCTACAAAAATAGTGTTTCAAAACTGCTCTGTCAAAAAGAAGTTTCAACTCTGTGAATTGAATGCAGACATCATGAAGAAGTTTCTGAGAATGCTTCTGTCTAGTTTTTAAAAGTGAAGATATTTCCTTTTCCAGCAGAAGCCTCAAAGTGCTCAAAATATCCACCTGCAGATTCTAGAAAAAGAGTGTTTCAAAACTGCTCTATCAAGAGGAAAGTTCAACAGTGTGAATTGAATGCACACATCACAAAGACGTTTCTGAGAATGCTTCTCTCTTGTTTTTATGTGAGGATATTCCCTTTTCCAGGTTAGGCCTCAAAGCGCTCCAAATATCCACTTGCAGATTCTAGAAAAGGAGTGTTTCAAAACTGCTCTATCAAAAGGGTGGTTCAGCTCTGTGAGTTGAACGCGTACATAAAAAAGAAGTTTCTGAAAATGCTGCTCTCTAGTTTTTATGTGAAGATATTTCCTTTTCCTGCTTAGGCCTCAAAGTTCTCTGAGTATTCACATGCAAATTCTACAAAAAGAGTGTTTCAAAGCTGCTGTATCAAAAGGACTGTATAACTCTATAAGTGGAATGCACACGTCACAAAGAAATTTTTGAGAATGCTTCTGTCTTGTTTTTATGTGAAGATATTTCCTTTTCCAGGATACTGCTCAAAGTGCTCCATATATACACTTGCAGATTCTCTAAAAATAGTGTTTCAAAACTGCTCTATCAAAAGAAAAGTTCAACTCTGGGACTTGAAGGCACACATCACAAAGAAGTTTGTGAAAACGCTTCTTTCTACTTTTTATGTGAAGTTATTTCCTTTTACAGCATAGGCCTCAAAGAGCTGCAAATAACCACTTGCAATTTCTACGAAAAAGGTGTTTCAAAAGTGTTCTATAAAACAGAAGGTACAAGTCTGTGAGTTGAAAGCAGACATCACAAATTAGTTTCTGAGAAGGCTTCCTTCTAGTTTCTATATGAAGATATTTCCTTTTCCACCAGAGGCCGCAATCGCTCCTGATATCCACTTGCAGACTATACAAAAAGAGTCTTTCAAAACTGCTCTATCAAAAAGAAGGTACAAGTGTGTGAGCTGAAAGCAGACATCACTAATTACTTTGGAGAACGCATTTGTCTAGTTTTTGTATGAAGATATTTCTTTTTCCACCAGAGGCCACACTTGCTCCACATATCCACTTGAAGATTCTACAAAAAGAGTGTTTCAAAACTGCTCTATCAGAAGGAAGGTTCAACTCTGTGAATTTAATGCACACATCACAAAGAAGTTTCTGAAAATATTTCTGTCTAGTTTTTATGTGGAGATATTTCCTTTTCCAACATAGGCCTTAAAGGGCTTCAAATATTCAGTTGCAGATTATACAAAAAGAGTGTTTCAAAACTGCTCTATAAAAAGGAATGTTCAACTTTGTGAGTTGAATGCATGCAGCAAATGAAGTTTCTGAGAATGCTTCTCTCTAGTTTTTATGGGAAGATATTTCCTTTTCCAGCATAGGCCTCAAACCGCTACAAATATCCTCTTGCAGATTCTACTAAAAGTGTGTTTCGAAACTGCTCTATCAAAAGGAAGGTTCAACTCTGAGACTTTAATGCACACATCACAAAGAAGTTTCTGAGAACGCTTCTGTCTAGTTTTTATGTGAAGATATTTCTTTTTCAAGCATAGGTCTTCAAGGGCTTCAAATATCCTCTTACAGATTCTATAAACAGAGTGTTTCAAAACTTCTCTATCAAAAGGAAGGTTCAACTCTGTGAGTTGAATGCAGCTATCACAAAGAAATTGCTGAGAATGGTTCTGCATAGTTTTTATGTGAAGATATGTCCTTTTCCAGCATAGGCCTCCATGTTCTCCAAATATCGACTTGTAGATTCTGCAAAAAGAGTGTTTCAAAACTGCTCTATCAAAAGGAAGGTTCAACTGTGTGAGTTGAAAACACAAATAAAAAAGAAATTTCTGAGAATGCTTCTGACTAGTTTTTATGTGAAGATATTTCCTTTTCCAACATAGGCCTCAAAGCGCTCCAATAATCCACTTGCAGATTCTACAAAAAGAGTGTTTCAAAACTGCTCTATCAAAAGAAATGTTCAACTCTCTGAGTTGAATGCACACATCACAAAAAAGCGTCTGAGAACGCTTCTGTCTAGTTTTTGTGAGAAGATATTTCATTTTCCAACATAGGCGTTAATTGGCATCAAATATCCACTTGCAGATTCCAAAAAAATAGTGTTTCAAAACTGCTCTATCCAAAGGAGGTTTCAAAACTGAAAGTTGATTGCAAATATCACAAAGAAGTTTCTGCAAAAGCTTCTGTCTACGTTTTATGGGCAGATATTTCCTTTTCCAGCATAGGCCTTTTCGCTCCAAATATCCACTTCAAGATTTTACAAAAAGAGTGTTTCAAAATAGCTCTATCAAAAGGGTGGTTCAACTCTGTGAGTTGAATACACACATCACAAAGAAGTTTCTGAGAATACTTCTGTCTTGTTCTATGTGAAGATATTTCCTTTTCCATCTTAGGCCTCAAAGCGCTCCAAATATTGACTTGCTGATTCTACAAAAAGAGTGATTCAAAACTGCTCTATCAAAAGGAAGGTTCAAGTCTGTGACATGAATGCTCACATTACAAGGCAGTTTCTGAGAATGTCTCTCTCTACTTTTTATGTGAAGATATTTCCTTTTGAAGCAGAGGCCTCAAAGTGCTCCAAATAACCACTTGCAGATTCTGCAAAAGGTGTGTTTCAAAACTGCTGTATCAAAAGAAATGTTCTACCCTGCGAATTGAATGCACACATCACAAAGAAGTTTCTGAGAATGTTTCTGTCTAGTTTTTATGTGAAAATATTTCATTTTCCAGCATAGGCCTTAAAGGGCTTCAAATATTCAGTTGCAGATTATACAAAAATAGTGTTTCAAAACTGCTCTATCAAAAGGAATGTTCAACTTTGTGAGTTGAATGCACGCAACACAGACAAGTTTCTGAGAAACCTTCTGTCTGCTTTTTATGTGTAGATATTTCGTTTTCCATCAGAGTATGAAATAATTCTAAATATCCACTTGCATATTCCACAAAAAGATTATTTCAAAACTGCTCTATCAATAGGAAGTTTCAACTCTGTGAGTTGAATGCACACATCACAAATTAGTTTCTGAGAATGCTTCTGTCTAGTTTTTATGTGAAGATATTTCCTTTTCCAGCATTCGCCTCAAAGTGCTCCAATGTCCACTTGCAGATTCTATAAAAACAGTGTTTCCAAACTGCTCTATGAAAAGGAAGTTTCAACTGTGCGAGTTGAATGCACACATCTAAAGAAGTTTCTGAGAATGCTTCTCTCTAGTTTTTATTTGAAAATATTTGATTTTCCAGCATAGGCCTCAAGGTGCTCCAAATATCCACATACAGATTCTACAAAAAGAGTGTTTGAAAACTGCTCCATCAAACAAAGTTCAATTCTGTTAGTTGAGTGCATACATCTCAGAGAAGTTTCTCAGAATGCTTCTGTCTAGTTTTTATGTGAAGGTATTTCCTTTTCCAGCATAGGCCTCAAAGCGTTCCAAATATCCACTTGTAGATTCTACAAAAAGAGAGTTTCAAAACTGCTGTTTCAAAAGGAAGGTTGAACTCTGTGAGTTGAATGCACACATCACAAAGTAGTTTCTGAGTTTGCTTCTGTCTTGTTTTCATGTGAAGATACTTCATTTTCCAGCTTAGGCCTCCAAGCGCTAAATATATTCACTTGCAGATTCTACAAAAAGAGTGTTTCAAGACTGCTTTATCAAAAGAAATGTTGAACTCCATGAGTTGAATGAAAACATCGAAAGATGTTTCTGAGAATGCTTCTGTCTAGTTTTTATGTGAAGATATTTCCTTTCCCAGCATAGGCCTCAAAGTGTTACAAATATTCCAAACATCGACTTGCAGATTCTGTAAAAACTGTGTCTCATATCTGCTGTATGAAAAGGAAGGTTCAACTTTGTGTGTTGAACGCACACATCAAAAAGCAGTTTCCAAGAATGCTTCTCTCTAGTTTTTATGTGAAGATATTTTCTTTTCCAGCTTTGGCCTCAAAGCACTCCAAATATTCACTTGCAGAGTCTACAAATGGAGTGTTTCAAAACTGCTCTATCAAAATGAACGTTCAACTCCATGAGTTGAATTCATACATCACAATGAAGTTTCTGAGAGTGCCACTCTCTTGTTTTTATGAGAAGATATTTTCTTTTGCAGCATAGTCCTCAATGTGCTCCAAATATCCACTTGCAGATTCTATAAAAAGTGTTTTTCAAATCTGCTCTATCAAAAGTAGGATTCAACTCTGTGAGTTGAATTCCCACAGCAGAGACATGTTTCTTAGAACTCTTCCATCTTTTTTTTATGTTAAGATACTTCCCTTTCCACCTGAGGATGAAATAGCTCCAAATATCCACTTTAATGTTCTACAAAAAGTGTGTTTCAAAACTGCTCAATCAAAAGGAAGGTTCAACTCTGTGAATTGAATGCACACATCCCAAAGTAGTTTCTGAGAATTCTTCTGTCTAGTTTTTATGTGAAGATATTTCCTTTCCCAGCATAGTCCTCAAAGTGCTCCAAATATCCACTTGCATATTCTCTAAAAACTGTGTTTAAAAATTGCTTTATCAAAAGGAAAGATCAACTTTGTGAGTTGAATGCAAACATCCAAAAGACGTTACTGAGAGTACTTCTGTCTGGTTTTTATGAGAAGATATATTCTTTTCCAGCTTTGGCCTCAAAGCACTCCAAATATCCACTTACAGATGCTACAAAAAAAGTGTTTCAAAACTGCTCTGTAAAAAGGAAAGTTCAACTCCTTGAGTTGAATGCACACATCACAAAGAAGTTTCTGAGAATGCTTCTGTCTAGTTTTTATGAAAAGTTATTCCTGTTTCCAATGAAGGCATCAAATCGGTGCAAATATCCACTGGTAGGATCTTCTAAAAGGGTGCTTCACAACTGCTCTATGAAAACGTGTATTCAACTCTGTGGGTTGAATGCAAACATATCACAGAAGTTTCTGAGAATCCTTCTGTGTAGTGTTTATTTGAAGATATCTCCTTTTCCATCATAGCATTCTAAGCTCTACAAAAGTCCACTTGCAGGTTCTACAAAAAGAGTGTTTCAAACTGCTCTGTTAAAAACAAAGGGTCAACTCTGTGAGTTCAACGCACACATCACAAGTTACTTTCTGAGGATGCTTCTGTCTACTTTTTATTTGAAGATATTCCGTTTTCCTGCGAATGTTTCATAGTGCTCCAAATATCCACTTGCAGATTCTACAAAAAGTGTATTTCAACACTGCTCTATCAAAAGGAAGGTTCAACTCTGTGTGTTGAATGCACACATCTCAAAGAAGTTTCTATGAATGCTTCTGTCTAGTTTTTGTATGAAGATGTTTCCTTTTCCACTGAAGGCCTCAAAGCACCCCAAATGTCCACTTGTAGATCATACAGAAAAAGTGATTCAAAACTGCTCTATCAAAAGGAAGGTTCAAGTCTGTGAGTTGAATGCAAATATCACAAAGAAGTTTCTCAGAATGCTTCTGTCTAGTTTTTATTTGAAGTTATTTCCTTTTCTACCACAGCCCTCAAAGCTCTACAAATGTCCACTTGCATATTATAAAAGAAGAGTGTTTCAAATTTGCTCTGTCAAAAGAAATGCTCAACTCTTTGAGTTGCATGCACACATCACAAAGTAGTTGCTGAGAATGCTTCTGTCTTGTTTTTATTTGAAGATATTGTCACTTCCAAGGAAGTCTTTGAAGCGCTCAAAATATCCACTTGCCGATTCTACAAAAGAGTGTTTCAAAGCTGGTCTATCAAAATGAAGGCTCACCTCCGTGAGTTGAATGGACACATCAAAAAGAAGTTTATGGGAATGTTTCTGTCCAGTTTCTATGTGAAGATATTTCCTTTTGTACCGTAGGTCTCAAAGTGCTCCAAATAACCACCTGCTGTTTCTTCAAAAAGAGTGTTTCAAAACTGCTCTATCAAAGGAAGTCTCAACTCTGTGAGTTGAATGCACTCATCACAAAGTTGTTTCTGAGAATCTTCTGACTAGTTTCTATTTGAAGATATACACATTTCCAAAGAAGGCCACAAAACTGTCCAAATATCCTATTGTGAATTGTACAAAAAGAGAGTTTCAAATCTGCTCTATCAAACGGAAGGTTCAATTCTGAGAGTTGAATGCAGACATCTCAAATGATTTTCTGAGAATGCTTCTGTACAGTTTTTATGTGATGATATTCCCCTTTCCAACCAAGGACTCAAATCGGTCTAAATATCCCCTTGCCGATTCTACAAAAAGAGTGTTTTGAAACTGCTCTATGAAAAGGAAAGTTTAGCTCTGTGTGTTGTATGCACACATCATGAAGGCGTTTCTGAGAATGCTTCTGTCTAATTTTTATGTGAAGATATTCCCGTTTCCAATGAAGGCCTTAAAGCGATCCAAATATCCACTTGCAGATTCTACTAAAAGAGTGTTTGAAAACTGCTCTGTCAAAAGGAAGATTCAACTCTCTGAGTTGAATACACACATCACAAAGAGGTTTCAGAGAATGCTTCTGTCCAGTTTTTTTTTTGTGAAGCTCTTTCCTTTTCTATCATAGGCCTGAAAGTACTCCAAATATCCCCTTGCAGATTATACAACAAGAGGGTTTCAAAACTGCTCTATCAAAAAGAATGTTCAACTCTGTGAGTTGAATGGACACATCACAAAGTAGTTTCTGAGAATGCTTCCTTCTAGGTTTATATGAAGATATTCCCGTTTCCAAAGATGGTCTCAATTCAGTCTAAATATCCACTTGCAGGTTCTTCAAAAAGAGTGTTTCAGAACTGCTCTATGAAAAAGTATGTTCAACTCTGTGAGTTGAATGCAAACATCACAAATAAGTTTATGAGAATGCTTCTGTCTAGTTTTATTTTGAAGATATTTCCTTTCACTATAGCCCTCAAAGGGCTACAAATGTCCACTTGCAGATTCCACAAAAAGAGTGTTTCAAATCTACTCTATCAAAAGAAAGGTTCATTTCTGTGAATTGAATACACACATCACATAGTAGTTTCTGAGAATTCTTCTGTCTAGCTTTTACTTGAAGATATTCCCTTTTCCAACCAAAGCTTCAAAGTGCTTCAAATATCCAATTGCAGATTCCACAAAAAGTGTTCCAAAACTGCTATATCAAAAGGAAGGTTCAAATCTGTGAGTTGAATGCACACATCACAAAGTAGTTTCTGAGAATGCTTCTGCCTAGTTTTTATGTGAAGATATTTCCTTTTCCACCAAAGCCTTTGCCTCAAAGCCCTCCAAATGTTCTCTTGTAGATTCTACAAAAAAGGTTTTTCGAAACTGCTCTATCAAAAGGAAGGTTCAAATCTGTGAGTTCAATGTACACGTCAGAAAGAAGTTTCTGAGAATGCTTCTGTCCAATTTTTATGTGAAGATATTCCCATTTCCAACGAAGGCCTCAAAACGCTCCAAATATCCCCTTGCAGATTCTAGAAAAGAGTGGTTCAAAACTGCTTTATTGAAAGAAAACTTCAATTCTGCGAGTAGAATGCACACATCACAAAGTAGTTTCTGAGAATACTTCCGTCTAATTCTTGTGTGAAATTATTCCTGTTACCAATGAAGGCCTCAAAGCAGTCCATATATCCAGTTGCAGATTCTACAAAAAGAGCGTTTCAAAACTTCTCAATCAAAAGGAACGTTCAACACTGTGAGTTAAATGCACACATCACAAAGAAGTTTCTGAGAATGCTTCTGTCTAGTTTTTATGTGAAGACATTCCCGTTTACAATGAAGGTCTCAAATAGGTCAAATATCCAATTGCAGATTCTACAAAAAGAGGGTGTCAATACTGCTCTATCAAAAGGATGGTTCAACTCTTTGAGCTAAATGCACACATCACAAAGAAGTTTCTGAGAATGCTTCTGTCTAGTTTTTCTGTGAAGATATTCCTTTTTCCAATGAAGGCATAAATGCGGTCCTAATATGCACTTGCAGATACTACAAATAGAGTGTTTCCAAACTGCTCTATGAAAAGTTGTGTTCACCTATGTGAGTTGAATGCACACATCACAAAGAAGTTTCTGAGAATGCTTCTGTCTAGTTTTTATGTGAAGATATTTCCTTTTCCACCATAGGATTCAAAGCGCTCCAAATATCCACGTGCAGATACTATGAAAAGAGTGTTTCAAAACTGCTCTATCAAAAGGAAGGCTCAACTCTGTGAATTGAATGCCCCCATCACAAATGAGTTTCTGAGAATGCTTCTCTCTGGTTTTTATTTTATGATATTCCCGTTTCCAATGAAGGCTTCAAAGGTTTCCAAATATCCACTTGCATATACTACAAAAAGAGTTTTTCAAAAGTTCTCTGTTAAAACGAAGATTCAACTCTGTGAGTTGAATGCACACATAATAAAGAAGTTTATGAGAATGCATCTGTCTAGTTTTTATGTTTAGATATTTCCTTTTCTACCATAGGCCTCGAAACGCTCAAAATATCCACACACAGGTTATACAAAAAGAGTTTTTCAAAACTGATTTATCAAAAGAAATGTTCTTCTCTGTAAGTTGAATGCACACATCACAAAGTAGTTTCTTAGAATATTTCTGTCTAGTTTTTCTTTGAAGATATTTCTTTTTCTACCATAGGCCTCAAAGCCCTCCAAATATCCGCTTGCAAATTCTACAAAAAGAGTGTCTCAAAACTGCTTTCTCAAAAGTTATGTTGAACTATGTAAGTTGAATCTAGACATCACAAAGAAGTTCTAGAGAATGCTTCTGTCTAGTTTTTAGGTGAAGATATTCCCGTTTCCAACCAAGAACTCAAATCGGTCCATATATCCACTTGCAGGTTCTTCAAAAAGTGTGTTTCAAAACTGCTCTATGAAAAGGTATGTTCAACTCTGTCAGTTGAATGCAAATATCATATAGAAGTTTCTGAGAATGCTTCTGTCTAGTTTTTATAAGAAGATATTCCGGTTTCCAATAGTGGGTGAAAATGGTCAAAATATCCCCTTGCATATTATACAAAAAGAGGGTTTCAAAAGTCTTATATGAAAAGTTATGTTCAGCTCTGTGAATTGAATGCACACATCACAAATAAGTTTATTAGAATGCCTCTGTCTAGTTTTTATTTGAAGATATTCCCGTTTCCAATGAAGACTTCAAAGCACTCCAAATATCCACTTGCAGGTTCTTCAAAAAGAGTGTTTCACAACTGCTCTATGAGAAGGTATGTTCAACTCTGTGAGGTGAATGCAAACATCACAAAGTAGTTTTTGAGAATGCTTCTGTCTAGTTTTCATTTGAAGATAGTCCCGTTTCCAAAGAAGTCTTCGAAGCTTTCAAAATATTCACTTGCAGATTCTACAAAAAGAGTGTATCAAAACTGCTCCATCAAAAGGAAGGTTCATCTCTTTTAGTTCAACACACAAATCACAAACAAGTGGCTGAGAATTCTTGTCTAGTTTGTATGTGAAGATATTCCTTTTTCTACAATAGGACTGAAAGCAGTCCAAATATACACCTTCAGATTCTACAAAAAGGTTATTTCAAAACTGCTCTATCAAAAGGAAGGTTCAACACTGTGAGTTGAGTGCAAACATCACAGAGAAGTTACTGAGAATGCTTTTGTCTAGTTTTTATTTGAAGATATTTCCTTTCCCACCGAAGAACTCAAAGCACGCCAAATCTCTGCTTTTAGATTCTACAAAAAGAGCGTTTCAAAACAGCTCTGTCAAATGGAAGGTCCAACTCTGTGAGTTGAATGCACACATCACTAAGCAGCTTCTTAGAATGCTTCTGTCTGTTTTTTATGTAAAGGTACTCCTGTTTCCAACAAAGGCCTCAAAACAGTCCACATATACTGCTGCAGATTCTACAAAAAGTGTGTTTTAAAACTGCTCTATCAAAAGGAAGGTTCAACGCTGTGGGTGGAATGGACTCATCATAAAGAAGTTTCTGAGAATGCTTCTGTCTAGTTTTTATGTGAAGATATTCCCGTTTCCAAAGAAGGCCTCAAAACGGTCCAAATATCCCCTTGCAGATATTACAGAAAGAGGGTTTCAAAACTCCTCTATGAAAAGTTATGTTCAACTCTGTGAGTTGAATGCACACATCACAAAGAAGTTTCTGAGAATTCTTCCATCTAGTTTTTATGTGAAGAAATTCCCGTTTCCAATGAAGGCCTCAAATCGATGCAAATATCCACTTGCAGATTCTTCAAAAAGGGTGTTTCACAAGTGATATATGAGAAGGTATGTTCAACTCCGTGAGGTGAATGCAAACATCACAAAGAAGTTTCTGAGAGTGCTTCTGTCTACTTTTAATTTGAAGATATTCCTGTTTCCTACGAGGATTTCAAATTGCTCAAAATATCCACTTGCAGATTGTACAAAAACAGTAATTCAAAACTGCTCTATCAAAAGGAATTTTCAACCCCTCTATGAGTTGAATGCACACATCAGAAAGAAGTTTCTGAGAATACTTCTGTCTAGTTTTTATGTGAAGACATTCCCCTTTCCAATGAAGGCTTCGAAGTGGTGCAAATATCCACTAGCATATACCACAAAAGGAGTGTTTCAGAACGATCTGTCAAAAGGAAAGTTCAACTCTGTGAGTTGAATGCACACATCACAGAGAATTTTCTGAGAATGTTTCTGTCCAGTTTTTACGTGAAGATATACCCGTTTCCAATGAAAGCTTCAAATTGGTCCAAGTACCCACTTGGAGGTTCTACAAAAAGTGTGTTTCACATCTGGTCTACCAAAAGGAATGTTCAACTCTGTGAGTTGAATGCACACATCACAAAGAAGTTTCTGAGAATTCTTCTGTCTAGTTTTTATGTGAAGATATTACCTTTTCTACCATATGCCTCAAAGCAGTCCAAATATCCCTTGGAAATTCTACAAAAAGAGTGTTTCAAAACTGCTCTATCAAAAGGAAGGGTCAAATCTGTGAGTTGAATGCACACATCAAAAAGTAGTTTCTGAGAATGCTTCTGTCTAGTTATTATGTGAAGACATTCCCGTTTCCAACGAAGGCTTCAAAATCCTCCAAATATCCACTTCCAGATTCTACAAAAAGAGTCTTTCAAAACTGCTCTATCAAAAGGAATGTTCAACTCTGTGACATGAAAGCACGCATCACAAAGCAGTTTCTGAGAATGCTACTGTCAAATATTTTTTTGAAGATATTCCCATTTCCAAAGAAGGCTTCAAAGCACTCCACATTTCCTCCTTCTGATTCTACAAAAAATGTGTTTCAAAACTGCTCTATCAAAAGAAAGGTTCAACTACGTGGGTTGAATGCACATATCACAAAGAAGTTTCTGAGAATGTTTCTTTCTAGTGTCTATGTGACAATATTTGCTTTTCTACCATTTGCCTCAAAGCGCTCCGAATATCCACCTGCAGATTCTACAAAAAAAGTGTTTCAAATCTGCTGTATGAAAAGTTTTGTTCAACTCTGTGAGTTGAATGCACACATCTCAAAATAGTTTCTGAGAATGCTTCTGTGTAGGTTTTATGTGAATATATTCCGGTTTCCAAAGAAGGACTCAAATCGGACCAAATATCTACATGCAGGTTCTTCAAAAAGAGTGTTTCACAACTGCTCTATGAAAAGGTATGTTCAACTCTGTGAGTTGAATGCACACGTCACATGTAAGTTTCTGAGAATTCTTCTGTCTACTTTTTATGTGAAGATATTCCCATTTTCAATGAAGGCCTCAAAGCGGTCCAAATATCCACTTGCAGATTGTACAAAAAGAATGTTTCAAAACTTCATTATGAAAAGTTGTGTTCAAATCTGTGAGTTTAATGCACACATGACAAAGAAGTTTCTCAAAATTATTCTATCTAGTTTTTATGTGAAGATTTTCCCTTTTCCAATGAAGGCCTCAAATCAGTCCAAATATCCACTTGTAGGTACTTCAAAAAGACTGTTTCACAACTGCTTTATGAAAAGGTATCTCCAACTCTGTGATTTGAATGCAATCCTCCCAAGGAAGTTTCTGAGAATGCTTTTGTGTGTTTTTTATTTGAAGATAATTCCTTTTCCACCATAGCCCTCAATGTGCTATAAATGTCCCCTTGCAGCTTATACAAAAAGAGTGCTTGAAAACTGCTCTATCAAAAGAAAGGTTCAACCCCCTGAGTTAAATGCACACATCACAAAGTAGTTTCTGAGAATGCTTCTGTTCAGTTTTTATTTGAAGATATTCCCGTTTCCAACGAAGGCTTCAAAGCGCTCCACATATTCACTTGCAGATTCTACAAACAGAGAGTTTCAAAACTGCTCTATCAACAGGAGGTTTTAACTCTGTGAGTTGAATGCACTCATCATGAAGATGTCTCTGAAAATTCTTCTGTCTAGTTTTTATGTGTAGATATTTCCTTTTCTACAAAAGGCCTCAAAGCACTCAAATTGTCCACTTGCAGATTCTATTAAAAAAGTCTTTCAAAACTGCTGTGTCAAAAAGAAGGTTCAACTCTGTGAGTTGAATGCAAACATCACAAAGAAGTTTCTGACAATGCTTCTGTCTAGTTTTTATGTGAAGATATTCCTGACTCCAACAAAGGCCTTAAATAAGTCAAAATATCCCCTTGCAGATTCTACAAAAAGAGAGTTTCAAAACTGCTCTATGAAAAGGAACGTTCAAATCTATGACTTGTATGCACACATCTCAAAGAAGTTTTTGAGAATGCTTCTGTCATGTATTTATGTGAAGATATTTGCTTTTCCAGCATAACCCTCAAATTGCTCCAAATATCCACCTGCAGATTCTACAAAAACAGTGTTTCAAAACTGTTCTATCAAAAGGAACGTTCCACACTGTGAGTTGAATGCACAATTCTGAAAGAAGTTCCTCTGAATGCTTCTGTCTAGTTTTTATGTGAAGATATTTCCTTCTCCAGCATAGGTCTCAAAGATCTTCAAATATCCACTTGCAGATTCTAAAAAAAGAGTGTTTCAAAACTGCTCTATCAAAATTAAGGTTCAACTCTGTGAGTGGAATGCATACGTAACAAAGAAGTTTCTGAGAATACTTTTGTCTAGTTTTTATGCAAAGATATTTATTTTTCCAACATATGCCTGAAAATGCTCCGAATATCCATTGCAGATTCTACAAAAAGAGTGTTTCAAAAGTGTTTTATTAAAAAGAAGGTTCAACTCTGTGAGTTGAATACACAAATCACAAAGAAGTTTCTGAGAATAGTTCTGTCCAGTTTTTATGTGAAGATATTTCCTTTTCCAGCATAGGACTCAAATCCCTCCAAATATACACTTGCATATTCTACAAAAAGATTGCCGCAAAACTGCTCTATCAATAGGTAGTTTCAACTCTGTGAGTTAGATGCACATATCACAAAGAAGTTTCTGAGAATGCTTCTGTCTAGTTTTTAAATTAAGATATTTCCTTTTCCAGCATAGGCCTCTAAGTGCTCTAAATATCCACTTGCAGATTCTACAAAAACAGTGTTTCAAAACTCGTATACCAAAGGAAGACTCAACTCTGTGAGTTGAATGCACACATCACAAAGAAGCTTATGGGAATGCGTCTGCCTTGTCTGTATGTGAAGATATTTTCTGTTCCACCAGAGGCCACAATAACTCCAAATATCCACTTGCAGATACTAAGAAAACAAGGTTTCTAAACTGCTCTATCAAAAGTTAAGTTCAACTATTAGAGATGAACGCATACATAGCAAAGAAGTTTCCGAGAATGCTTGTCTCGTTTTTATGTAAAGATATTTCTTTTTCTACCACATGTCTCAAAGTGCTCCAAATATCCACTTGCAGATTCTACAAAAACAGTGTTTCAAAACTGCTCTATTAAAAGGAATGTTCATCTCAGTGAGTTGAATGTACACCTCACAAAGTTGTTTCTGAGAACACTTCTGTCAAGTTTGTCTGTGAAGGTATTTCCTTCACAAGGAAATTTGCAATTTCTTTGCAAATTCTACAAAAACTAGTGTTTCAAAACTGTTCTATGAAAAAGAGGGTCCAACTCTGTGAATTGAATGCACACATCACAAAAAGTTGCTCTGAATACTTGCATCTAGTTTTTATGTGAAGATATTTCCTTCTCCAGCATAGGCCTCAAAACTCTCCAAATATCCACTTGCAGATTCTACAAAAAGAGTGTTTGAAAACTACTCTAACAAAAGAAAGATTCAACTCTATGAGTTGAATGCACACATCACAAAGAAGTTTCTGAGAATGCTTCTGTCTAGTTTTTATGTGAAGATATTTTCTTTTCTAGCGTAGGCCTTTAAGACCTCCAAGTATCCACTCGCCGTTTCTTCAAAAAGGAGGTTTCAAAACTACTCTATCAAAAGTAAGGTTCAACTCTGTGAGTGGAATGTATACATAACAATGAAGTTTCTGAGAATAATTCTCTCTAGTTTTTATGTGAAGATATTCCTTTTTCCTTCATAGAACTCAAAGTGCTCCAATCATCTTCTTGCATATTGTACAAAAAGAGTGTTTCAAAGCTGCTGCATTAAAAAAAAGGCACGACTCTGTGAGGTGAATGCACACATTGGAGAGT
This sequence comes from Pongo abelii, assembly GCF_028885655.2. Classification (NCBI taxonomy): domain Eukaryota; kingdom Metazoa; phylum Chordata; class Mammalia; order Primates; family Hominidae; genus Pongo; species Pongo abelii. Next base: position 14,359,840 of record NC_071996.2, read on the forward strand.
AATTTCTGAGAACGATTCTGTCTGTTTTTCTGTGAAGATATTTAATTTTCCAGCATAGGCCTCAAAGTGCTCCTAATATCCACTTGCAGATTACAAAAAAGTATTTCAAAAGTAAGGTTTAACTCTGTGAGTTGAATGCAGATATCACAAAGAAGTTTCTGAGAACGCTTCTGTCTAGTTTTTATGTGAAGATATTTCGTTTTACTGCATAGGCCTCAAATCACTACAAATATCCACTTGCAAATTCTACAAAAAAAGTGATTCAAAACTGCTCTCTCAAAAGGAAAGTTCAAATCTCTGAGTTAAATGCACACATCACAGACAAGTTTCTGAGAATGCTTTTGTCCAGTTTTTATGAGGGGATATTTCCTTTCTGGCATAGGTGTCAAAGTGCTCTAAATATCCACTTGCAGATACAACAAAAATAGTGTTTCAAAACTGTTCAATCAAAAGGATAGTTCAACACTGTGATTTGAATTCACGCATCACAAAGAAGTTTCTGAGAATACTTCAGTCTAGTTTTTATGTGAAGATATTTCCTTTTCCAGCATACGCCACAAAGAGCTCCAATTATCCACTTGCCATTCTACAAAAATAGTGTTTCAAAACGGCTCTATTAAAAAGAAGTTTCAACTCTGTGAGTTGAATGCACACATCAGAAGAAGTTTCTGAGAATGCTTCTGTCTAGTTTTTATGTGAAGATATTTCCTTTTCCAGCATAGGCCTCAAACCGCTCCAAATGTCCACTTTCAGTTTCTACAAAAAGAGTTTTTCAAAACTGCTCTATAAAAAGGAAGGCTCAACGCTCAGAATTGAATGCACACATCATGTAGAAGTTTCTGAGAATGCTTCTGTATAGTTTTTATGTAAATTTATATCCTTTTCCACCAGAGGACGCAATCGCTCCAAATATCCACTTGCAAATTCTACAAAAAGAGGGTTTCAAAACTGATCTATCAAAGGGTAGGTTCAACCCTGTGAGTTGAATGCATACGTAACAATGAAGTTCCTCTGAATGCTTCTGTTTCGTTTTTATGTGAAAATATTTGTTTTTCCACCTCACGCCCCAAAGCGCTCCAAATATGAACTTGCAGATTCTACAAAAGCAGTGTTTCAAAACGGCTCTATCAAAAGGAAGGCTCAACATTATGAGTTGAATGCACACATGACAAACCAGGTTCTAAGAATGCTTCTGTCTAGTTTTTATGTGAGGATATCTCCTTTTCCATCATACGCCTCAAAATTCTCCAAATATCCACTTGCAGATTACACAAAAACAGTGTTTCAAAACTGCTCTATCAATAAGAAGGTTCAACACTGTAAGCTGTAGGCACACATTACAAAGAAGTATCTGAGAATACTTATGTTTAGTTTTTTGTGAAGATATTTCCTTTTAAAGCATACGCCTCAAAGTGCTCCAAATATCCAGTTGCATATTCTACAAAAACAGCAGTTGAAAACTGCTCTATTGAAAGTAAGTTTCAACTCTGCCGGTTGAATACATACATAAAAATGAAGTTTCTGAGAATGATTCTGTCAACTTTTTATGTGAACATATTTCCTTTTCCTAACATAGGCCTCAAAGCACTCCAAATCCCCACTTGCAGATTCTACAAAAGAGGGTGTCAATACTGCTCTATTAAAAAGAAGTCTCAACTCTGTTAGTTGAATGCAGACATCGCGAAGAAGTTTCTGAGAACGCTTCTGTCTAGTTTTTCTTGAAGATTTGCTTTTCCAGCATAGGCCTTAAAGTGCTTCAAATGTCCACTTGCAGATTCCACAAAAACTGTGTTTAAAAACTGTTATATCAAAAGGTAGGTTCAACTCTGTGGGTTGAATGCATTCGTAAAAAAGAAGTTTCTCTGATTGCTTCTGTTTCGTTTTTATATGAAGATATTTTCTTGTACACCATAGGCATCAATCTCTCCAAATATCCACTTGCAGATTCTACAAAAAGAGAGTTTCAAAACGGCTCTAACAAAAAGAAGGTTCAAATATGTGACTTAAATGCACACATCACAAAGAAGTTTCTGAGAATGCTTCTGTCTAGTTTTGATGTGAAGATATTTCCTTTTCCACCAGAGGCCCCAATAGCTCCTAATAGCCACTTGCAGATTCTACAAAAAGAGGGTTTTAGAACTGATCTATCAAAGGGAACATTCAATTCTGTTAGATGAATGTACAGCTCATAAAGAAGTTTCTGAGAACGCTTCTGTCTAGTTTTTAAGTGAAGATATTTCCTTTTCCAGCCAAGGTCTCAAATCTCTCCAAACATCCACTTTCAGATTACACAAAAAGCCTGTTTCAAAACTGCTCTATCAATCAGAAGGTTCAACTCTGTGAGTTGAATGCACACGTCACAAAGAAGTTCCAGAGAATGCGTCCGTACAGTTTTTATCTGAAGACATTTCCTTTTCCAGCACAGGCCTCAAATAGATCTAAATATCAGCTTGCACATTCTACAAAAACTATGATTCAAAACTGTTCTCTCAAAAGAAAGGTTCAACTCTGTGAGATGAATGCACACATCTCAAACAAGTTTCTGAGAACGCTTCAGTCTAGTTTTTATGTGGGCATATTTCCTTTTCCAGCATAGGCCTCAAAGTGCCCCAAATATCCGCTTGCAGATCCTATAAATACTGTGTTTCAAAACTGCTCTATCAAAACGAAGTTTCTACTCTGTGAATTGAATGCACACTTCACAAGGAAGTTTCTGAGAATACTTCTGTCTACTTTTTATGTGGAGATATTTGCTTTTCCAGCATACGCCTCAAAGCACTCCAAATATCCACTCGCAGATTCAACAAAAATAGTGTTTCAAAACTGCTCTATCAAGAGGAAATTTCAATTCCATCAGTTGGATGCACATATTATAAAGAAGTTTCTGAGAATGCTTCTGTCTAGTTTTTATGTGAAGATATTTCCTTTTGCAGCATAGACGACAAAGCTCTCCAAATACCCACTAGCAGATACAACAAAAAGACTGTTTCAAAACTGCTCTATGAAAATGAAGGTTCACCTCCATGAGTTGCATAGACACAACACAAAGAAGTTTCTAAGAATGCTTCTATCTAGTTTTTATGTGAAGATATTTCCTTTTCCAACAGAGGCTTCCACCGCTCCAACTATTCACTTGCAGATACGACAAAAGGAGGGTTACAAAACTGTTCTAAGAAAATGAAGGTTCAACTCTGTGAGTTGAATGCACACATCACAAAGTAGTTTCTGAGAACGCTTCTGTGTAATTTTTATTTGAAGGTGTTCCCATTTCCAAAGAAGGCTTCCATGAACTCCAAATACCGACTTGCAGATTCTACAAAAAGAGTGTTTCAAAACTGCTCTATCAAAAGTAGTGTTCAACTCTGTGAGTGTAATGCACACATCACAAAGAAGTTTCTGAGAACGCCTCTGTCAAATTTTTATGTGAAAATATTTCCTTTTCCAGTATAGGACAGAAATTGCTCCAAATATCCACTTGCAGATTCTACAAAAAGAGTGTTTCAAAACTGCTCTATAAAAAGGAAGGTTAAACTCTGTGAGTTGAGTGCACACATGACAAAGAAGTTTCTGATAATGCTTCTGTCTAGTTTTTTTTTTTTTAAGTTAATTCCTTTTCCTGCATAGGCCTCTAAGTGTTCGTATTATCCACCTGCAGATTCTACAAAAACCGTGTTTCATAACTACTTTATCAAAAGAGAAGTTCAACTCTCTGAGTTGAATGCACACATCACAAAGAAGTTTCTGATAATGCTTCTGTCTAGTTTGTAGGTGAAGATATTTCCTTTTCCAGCATAGGTTTCAAACCGCTTCAAATATCCTGTTGCAGATTGTACAAAAAGAGTGTTTCAAAACTCCTCTATCAAAAAGAAGGTTCAATACTCTGAGTTGAATGCACACACCAAAAAGAAGTTTCTGAGAACACTTCTGTCTAGTTTTTACGTGAGGACATTTCCTTTTCAAGAAGAGGCCTCAAATCTCTCCAAATATCCTCTTGCAGAGTCTCCAAAAAGATTGCTTCAAGTCTGCTCTATCAAATGGAAGGTTCAACTCTGTTAGTTGAATGCACACGTCACAAAGTTGTTTCTGAGAATACTTCTATCTAGTTTTTATGTGAAGATGCTTCCTTTTGCGGGATAGGCCTCGAATTGCTCGAAATATGCACTTGCAGATTCTACGAAATGTGTTTCAAAACTGCTCTCTCAAAAGGAAGTTTCGACTCTGTGAGTTGAAAGCACACATTAAAAAGAAGCTTCTGAGAATGCTTCTGTCTAGTTTTTACGTGAAGATATTTCCTTTTCCAGGATAGGCCTCAATTTGCTCCAAATATGCACTTACAGATTCTACAAAAACATTATTTCAAAACTGACCTATTAAGAAGAAGGTACAACTCTGTGAGTTGAATGCACACATCACAAAGAAGTTTCTCTGAATACTTCTGTTTAATTTTTATATGAAGATATTTCCTTCTCCAGCGTAGGCCTCAAGTCGCCCCAAATATACACTGGCAAGTTCAACCAAAAGATAGTTTCAATACTGCTCTATCAAAAGGAAGGAAGGTTTAACTCTGGGAATTGAACGCATACATCACAAAGAAGTTTCTGATAAAGCTTCTGTATAGTTTTTATGTGAAGACATTACTTTTTCCAGCATATCCCTCAAAGACCTCCAAATATCCACTTGCAGATTTTACAAAAACCGTGTTTCAAAACCGCTCTATCTAAAGGAAGTTTCAACTCTATGAGTTGAATGCACAGATCACAAAGAAGTTTCAGATTATGCTTCTGTCTAGTTTTTATGCGAAGATATTTCCTTTTGCAGCATAGGCCTCAAAGCACTCCAAATATTCACTTGCTGATCCTACAAAAAGAGAGTGTCAATACTGCTCTATTAAAAAGAAGGCTCAACTCTGTAAGTTGAATGCACACATCACAAAGAAGTTTCTGAGAATGCTTCTGTCTAGTTTTTCTGTGAAGATATTTCCTTTTCCAGCATAGGCCTCAAAGTGCTCATATATCCACTTGCAGATCCTTCAAAAACAGTGTTTCAAAGCTGTTCTATCAAAAGGATTGTTCAACTCTGTGAGTTGAATGGACACATCACAAAATAGTTTCTGAGAACCCTTCTGTCTAGTTTTTATGTGAAGATATTTCCTTTTCTGCCATGGGTCTCAAAGCTCTCCAATTATCCACTTGCAGATTTTACAAAAAGAGTGTTTCCATCAGGTCTATCAAAAGGATCGTTCAACTCTGCGTGTTGAATGCACACATCACAAAGATGATTCTGAAAATGCTTCTGCCTAGATTTTATGTGAAAATATTCTCGTTTCCAATGAAGGCCTCAAAGCGGTCCTAATATCCACATGCAGATTCTACAAAAACAGTGTTTCAAAACTACTCTCTGAAAAGTTATGTTCAACTAAGTGAGTTGAATGCACACACCAGAAAGCAGTTTCAGAGAATTCTTTGTCTAATTTTTATATGAAAATATTTCCTTTTCTACAGTGGCCTCAAAGCGCTGCAAATATCCACTTGCAGATTCTAGAAGAAGAGTGTTTCAAAACTGATCTATCAAAAGGAAGACTCAACTCAGTGAGCTGAATGCACACAACACTAAGTAGTTTCTGAGAATGATTCTGTGTAGGTTTTATTTGAAGTTATACCCTTTTGGAACGAAAGCTTCAAAGCGCTCCAAATATCCACTTTCAGATCCTACAAAAACAGAGCTTCAAAACTGCTCTACAAAAAGAAGTTTCAACTCTGTGACTTGAATGTACACATCACAAAGAAGTTTCTGAGAATGGTTCTGTCAAATTTTATGTGAAGATATTTTTTTTTCTACCATAGGCCTCAAAGCTCTCCAAATATCTACTTGCAGATTCTAAAAAAAGACTGTTTCAAAACTGCTCTATCAAAACCAAGGCTGAATTCTGTGAGTTGAATGCACACATCAGAAAGTTGTTTCTGAAAATGCTTCTGTCTGGTTGTTATTTGATGATATTTTCGTTTCCAATAAAGGTTTCATAGTACTCCAAATATCCACCTGTAGATTCTGGAAACAGAGTGTTTCAAAACTTCTCTATCAAAAGGAAGGGTCAACACAGTGAGTTGAATGCACACATCACAAAGTACTGTCTGAGAATGGATCTGTCTAGTTTTATTTGAAGTTATTCCCCTTTACAATGAATGCTTCAACGTGCTCCAAATATCCACTTACAGATTCTACAAAAAGAGTGTTTCAAAACTGCTCTATCAAATGGAAAGTTCAATTCTGTGAGTTGAATGCACATATCTCAAAGAAGTTTCTGAGAATTCTTATATGTAGTTTCTATGTGAAGATATTTCCTTTTCCACTAAATTCCTCAAAGCCCTCCAAAGGTCCACTTGCAGATTCTTCAAAAAAAGCGTTTCAAAACTGCTCTATGAAAGAAAGGTTCAACTCTGTGATTTGAATGCACACATCACAAAGAAGTTTCTGAGAATGCTTCTGTCTAATTTTTATGTGAAGACATTCCCTTTTCCAATGAAGGCCTCGAAACGGTCCAAATATCTCCTTGCAGATTCTACAGAAAAAGTGTTTCAAAACTGCTCTATCAAAAGGAGGGTTCAACTCTGTGATCTGAAGGCACATGTCACATAGCAGTTTCTCAGAATACTTCTGTCTAGTTTTTATGTGAAGATATTCCCGTTTCTAATGAAGGTCAAAAAAAGTCCAAATATTCCCTTGCAGATCCTTCATAAAGAGTGTCTCAAAAATGCTCTATCAAAAGGAACATTCAACTCTGTGAATTGAATGCACACATCAGGAAGAAGATTCTGAGAATGCTTCTGTCTAGTTTTTATGTGAAGATATTCCCTTTTCTACCACAGGCCTCAAAGCACTCCAAATATCCACTTGAAGACACTACAAAAAGAGTGTTTCAAAACTGCTCTATCAAAAGAAGTTTCAAATCTGTGAGTTAAATGCACACATCACAAAGAAGTTTCTGTGAATGCTTCTGTCTGGTTTTTATGCGAAGATATTCCCTTTTTTACCATGGGTCTCAAAGCGCTAAAAATATCCACTTGCAGATTCTACAAAAAGACTGTTTCAAAGCTGTTCTATCAAAAGGAAAGCTCAACTCTTTGAGGTGAATGCACACATCACAAAGTAGTTTCTGAGAATTATTCTGTCTAGTTTTTATTTGAAGATATTCCCGATTCCAATGAAGGCTTCAAACGCTCCAAATATCCACTTGCAGATTCTACAATAAGAGTGATTCAAAACTGCTCTATCAAAAGGAAGGTTCAACTCTGTGAGTCGAATGCACAAATCAGAAAGTAGTCTCTGAAAATGCCTCTGTCTACTTTTTATGTGAAGATATTTCCTTTTCGATCGAAGGCCTCAAAGCTGTCCATATATCCACATGTAGATTCTACTAAAAGAGTGTTTCAAAATTGTTCTATGAAAAGATGTGTTCAACTCTGTGAATTGAATGCACACATCACAAAGAAGTTTCTGAAAATGCTTCTGTATAGTTTCTATGTGAAGATATCCCGATTTCCAATGAAGCCCTCAAATCTTTCCAAATATCCACTTACAGATCCTATAAAAAGAGTGTTTCTAAACTGCTCTATGAAAAGTTATGTTCAACTGTATGAATTGAATGTGCACATCTCAAAGAAGTTTCTGAGAAATCTTATGTCTAGTTTTGAGGTGAAGATATTTCCTTTTCTACCAAAGGACTCAAAGCGCTCTGAATAACCACTTGCAGATTCTACAAAAAAAAGTTTCAAAAGTGCTCTATCAAAAGGGAGGTTCAACTCTGGGAGTTGAATGCACATATCACAAAGAAGTTTCTGAGAATGCTTATGTCTAGTTTTTATGTGAAGATATTTCCTTTTCCACTGAAGGCCTCAAAGGACTCCAAATGTTCGCTTGCAGATTCTACAAAAAAAAGTGTTTCAAAAGTACTCTTTCAAAAGGGAGGTTCAAATCTGTGAGTTGAATGCCCACATCACAAATAAGTTTCTGAGAACGCTTTTGAATACTTTTTATGTGAAGATATTTCCTACTCCACCGCAGGCTTCAAAGCAGTCCAAATATCCACATGCAGAAACTACAAAAAGAGTGTTACAAAACTGCTCTATGAAAAGATGTGTTTAACTCCTTGAGTTGAATGCACACATCACAAAGAAGTTTCTGAGAATGCTTCTCTCTAATTCTTATGTGAAGATATTCCCGTTTTCAATGAAGGCCTCAATCAGTCCAAATATCCGCTTACAGATTCTACAAAAAGAGTGTTTCAAAACTGCTCTATGAAAAGTTATGCTCAACTCTGAGAATTGAATGCACACATCTCAAAGAAGTTTCTGAGAATGCTTCTGTCTAGTTTTTATGTGAAGTTACTAACGTTTCCAAAGAATGCCTAATACTGGTCAAAATATCCACTTGCAGGTTCCTCGAAAAGAGTGTTTCACAACTACTCTATGAAAAGGTATGTTCACATCTGTGAGTTGAATGCAAACATCATCAAGGAGTTTCTGAGAATGCTTCCATCTAGTTTTTATTTGAAAATATTTCCTTTTCCAATGTAGCCCTCAAAGTGCTACATATATCCACTTGCAGATCCTACAAAAAGAGTGTTTCAAAACTGCTCTGTCAAAAGAAAGGTTTAACTCTGTGAGTTGAATGCACACATCACAAAGTAGTTGCTGAGAATGCTTCTGTCTAGTTTTTATTTGAAGATATACCCGCTCCCAATGAATTCTTCAAAGTGCTCCTAAAATCCAATTGCAATTTCTACAAAAGGAGTATTTCAAAACTTCTCTATCAAAAGGAAGGTTCACCTCTGTGAGTTGAATGCCCCCGTCACAAAGGAGTTTCTGAGAATGCTTATGTCTAGTTTTTATGTGAAGATATTTCCTTTTCCACTGAAGTCCTCAAAGCAGTCTAAATGTCAACTTACAGATACTACAACAAATGTGTTTCAAAACTATTCTATCCAAAGGGAGGTTCAACTCTGTGAGTTGAATTCCCACATCACAAAGAAGTTTCTGAAAATGTTTCCATCTAGTTTTTATGTGAAGATATTTCCTATTCCACCACAGGCCTCAAAGCAGTCCAAATATCCACTTGCCGATACTACAAAAAGAGTGTTTCAAAACCGCTCTGTGAAAAGTTATGTTCAATTCTGTGAATTGAATGCAGACATCTCAAAGAAGTTTCTCAGAATGCTTCTGTCTTGTTTTTATATGAAGTTATTAACGTTTCCAAAGAAGCCCTCAAATCAGTCAGAATATCCACTTGCAGATTCCTTAAAAAGAGTGTTTCACAAATGCTCTATGAAAAGGTATGTTCAACTCTGTGAGTTGAATTCAAACAGCCCAAAGGAGTTTCTGAGAGTGTTTCCTTCTAGTTTTTATGTGAAGATATTTCCTTTTCCACCATAGCCCACAAAGCGCTAAAAATGTCCACTTGATTATCCTACAAAAAGAGTGTTACAAAACTACTCTATCAAAGGAAAGGTTCAACTCTGTGAGTTGAATTCACATATCACAAAGTAGTTTCTGAGAATACTTCTGTCTAGTTTTTATTTGAAGATATTCCCGCTTCCAATGAAGGATTCAAAGCGCTTCAAATATCCACTTACAGATACTATAAAAAGAGTGTTTCAAAACTGCTCTATCAACAGGAATGTTCAACTCTGTGAGTTGAATGTACACATCACAAAGAAGTTTCTGAGAACGCTTCTGTCTAGTTTTTATTTGAATATATTCCCACTTCCAATGAAGGATTCAAAGCGCTTCAAATATCCAATTACAGATTCTATAAAAAGAGTGTTTCAAACCTGATCTATCAACAGGAATGTTCAACTCTGCGAGTTGAATGCACACATCACAAAGAAGTTTCTGAGAATGCTTCTTTCTAGTATTTATGTGAAGATATTCCCGTTTCGAATGATGGACTCAAATTGGTCCAAATATCTACTTGCAGATTCTACAAAAAGAATGATTCACAACTGCTCTATGAAAAGATTTGTTCAAGTCTGTGAGTTGAATTCAAACATCACAAAGAAGTTTCTGAGAATGTTTCTGTCTAGTTTTTATTTGCAGATTTTCCTTTTGCACCAGAGCCCTCAAAGTGCTACAAATGTCCACTTGCAGAATGGACAAAAACAGTGTTTGAAAACTGCTCTATCAAAGGAAAAGTTCAACTCTGTGATATGAAAACACGCATTACGAAGTACTTTCTGAGAATGCTTCTGTCTAGTTTTTATTTCAAGATATTCCCGTTTCCACTGAAGACATCAAAAAACTCCAAATATCCACTTGCAGATTCTACAAAAAGAGTGTTTCAGAACTGCTCTATCAAAAGGAAGCTTCAATTCTGTGAGTTGAATGCACACATCACAAAGAAGTTTCTGAGAATACTTCATTCTTTTTTTTATGTGAAGATATTTCCTTTTCCACCAAAGGCCTCAAAGCTCTCAAATGTCCACTTGCAGATTCAACAAAAGAAGTGTTTCAAAACTGCTCTATAAAAAGGAAGGTTCAACTCTGTGAGCTGAAAGCACACATCACAAAGAAGTTTCTCAGCATGCTTGTTTCTACGTTTTTTGTAAAGATATTTCTATTTCCACGAAACGAGTTAAAGCAATCCAAATGTCCACTTGCAGATTCTACAAAAAGAGTGTTTCAAAACTCCTCTATGAAAAGTTATGTTGAACTCTGTGAGTTGAATGTACACATCAGAAAGAAGTTTCTGAGAATGCTTCTGTATAGTTTTTATTTGAAGATATTTCCATTTCCAATGAAGGCTCCAAGGCCCTGCAAATATCCCCTTGCATATTCTACAACAAGATGTTTTCAAAACTCCTCTATGAGAAGTTATGTTCAACTCTGTTATTTGAATGCACACATCACAAAGCAGTTTCTGAGAATGCTTCTGTCTAGTTTTTATCTCAAGATATTCCCGTTTCCAATGAAGGCCTCAAATGATCCAAATATCCACTTGCAGATTCTAAAAAAGGAGTGTTTCAAAACTGCTCTTTGAAAAGTCTTGTTGAAATCTGTGAGTTGAATGCACACATCTGAAAGAAGTTTCTGAGAATGCTTCAGTCCAGTTTTTATTTGAAGACATTTCCTGTTGTACCATAGACCTCAAAGCGCTCTGAATATCCACTTTCAGATTCTACAAAAAGAGTGTTTCAAAAATGCTCTATGAAAAGGAAGGCTCAACACTGTGAGTTGAATGCACACATCAAAAGGTAGTTTCTGAGAATGCTTCTGCCTAGTATTTATGTGAAGATATTTCCTTTTCCAGCATAAGTCTCAAAGCCATCCAAATATCCACTTGCAGATTCTACAAAAAGAGTGTTTCAAAACTGCTGTATGAAAAGGAAAGTTTATCTCTGTGAGATGAATGCGCACATCACAAAGAAGTTTCTGAGAATGCTTCTGCCTAGTTTTTATTTGAAGATATTGACGTTTCCAATGAAAACTTCAAAGCGCTCCTAATATTCCTTGCAGATTCTACAAAAAGAATGTACCAAAACTGTTCCATCAAAAGGAAGGTTCCACTCTGTGAGTTCAATGTACACATCACTAAGAAGTTTCTGAGAATGCTTCTGTCTAGTTTTTATGTGAAAGGATACCCTATTCCAATGAAGTTGCGAAATTGGTCCAAATATCCACTTGCAGGTCCTTCAAAAGGAGTGTTTTGCAACTACTCTATGAAAAGGTACGTTCAACTCTGTGAACTGAATGCAAACATCACAAACAGGTTTCTGAGAATGTTTCTGTCTAGTTTTTATATAAAGATATTCCCTTTTCCAATGAAGGCTTCAAAACGGTCGTCTATTCCCTTGCAGATTTTAAAAAAAGAGCGTTTCAAAACTGCTCTATCAAAAGGAAGGCGCAACTCTGTCAGTTGAAGGCACACAACACAAGAAGTTTCTGAGAATGCTTCTGTCTAGTTTTATGTGAAGATATAAGCATTTCCAAGGAAGGCCCCAAATCGGTCGAAATACCCACTTGCGGATTCTTCAAAAAGAGTGTTTTAAAACTGTTTTATGAAAAGGAAGGTTCATCTCTGTGTGTCGAATGCACACATCACAAAGAAGTTTCTGAGAATGCTTCTGCTTTTATGTGAAGATATTCTTGTTTCCAACGAAGGCCTCAAAACGGTCCAAATATCCACTTGCGGGTAATACAAAAAGAATGTTTCACAACTGCTCTATAAGTAGGTATTTTCAACTCTGTGAGTTGAATGTAACAGTCACAAACATGTTTCTCAGAATGCTTCTGCCTAGTTTTTATTTGAAGATATTTCCTTTGCTGCCATAGCCCTCAAAGCGCTTCAAATGTCCATCTGCAGATTCTTCAAAAAGTGTGTTTCAAAACTGCTTTTTGAAAAGGAAGGTTCAACTCAGTGAGTTGAACGCACACATCACAAAGTTGTTTCTGAGAATGCTTCTGTGTAGTTTTTATGTGAAGATATTCCGTTTTCCAAAGAAGGTTTCAAAGCACTCCAAAAATCCCCTTGCAGATTCTACAAAAAGAGTGTTTCAAAATTGCTCTAACAAATGGAAGGCTCAACACTTTGAGTTGAATTCACACATCACAATTTAGTTTCTGAGAATCCTTCTGTCTAATTTTTATTTGAAGATATACCCATTTCCAACGAAGGCTTCAAAGTGCTCCAAATATCCACCTACAGATTCTACAAAAAGAGTGTTTCAAAACTGTTCTATCAAAAGCAAGGCTCAACTCTGTGAGTATAATGCACACATCACAAAGAATTTTCTGAGAATGCTTCTGTCCAGTTTTTATGTGAAGATATTTCCTTTTCCACTGAAGGCCTCAAAGCGCTCCAAATGTCCTCTTACAGATACTACAAAAAAAGACTTTCAAAACTGTCCTATTAAAAGGAAGGTTCAACTGTGTGAGTTGAATGCACATAAAAAAGATGTTTCTGAGAATGCTTCTGTCTAGTTTTAACGTGAAGATATTCCCGTTTCCAACGAAGGCCTCAATGTGGTCCAAATTTCCACTTGCAGATACTATAAAAAGAGTGTTTCAAAACTGCTCTATGAGAAGTTATCGTCAAATCTATGAGTTGAATGCACACATCACAAAGTAGTTTCTAAGAATACTTCTGACTAGTTTTTATTTGAAGATATTTCCTTTTCCACCATAGCCCTCAAAGCGCTACAAGTTTCCTCTTTCAAATTCTTCAAAAACAGAATTTCAAAACTGCTCTTTCAAAACTAAGGTTCAACTCTGTGAGTTGAATGGACACATAGAAATGTTGTTTATGAGAGTGCTTCTGTATAGTTTTTATTTGAAGATATTCCCGTTTCCAACGAAGGCTTCAAAGCACTCCAAATATACACTTGCAGATTCTACAAAAAGAGTGTTTCAAAACTGCTCTGTCCAAAGGAAGGTTCAACTCTGTGAGTTGAATGCACACATCACAAAGTCGTTTGTGAGAATGTTTCTGACTAGTTTTTATGTGAAGATATTTCCCTTTCTACCATAGGCCTCATAGCGCTCCAAATATCCACTTACAGATTCTACAAAATAAGTGTTTCAAAATAGCTCCATCAAAAGGAAGGCTGAACTCTGTGAGTTTTATGCACATATCACAAAGTAGTTTCTGAGAATACTTCTAACTACTTTTTATTTTAAGATATTCCCTTTTCCAATGAAGGCTTCAAAGTGCTCCAAATATCCTCTTGCAGATTCTACAAAAAAAGTGTTTCAAAACTCCTCTATCTGAAGGAAGGTTCAACTCTGTTAGTTGAAAGCACACATCACAAAGAAGTTTAGGAGGACGCTTATGCTAGTTTTTATGGGAAGATATTGCCCTTTCCACTGAAGGCCTCAGAGTGATCCAAATGTCCACTTGCACATTCCATAAATAAAGGTTTCACACTGCTCTATCAAAAGGAAGGTTCAACTCTGTGAGTTGAATGCACACATCACAAAGAAGTTTCTGAGAATGCTTCTGTCTAGTTTTTATGTGAAGATATTCACGTTTGCAACGAAGGCCTGAAATCTGTCCAAATATCCACTTTCAGATTCTACAAATAGAGTGTTTCAAAACTGCTCTATGAAAAGTTATGTTCAACACTGTGAGTTGAATGCACACGTCACAAAATAGTTTCTGAGAATGCTTCCGTCTAGTTTTCATGTGAAAATATTCCCGTTTTTAACAAAGGTCTCCAATCGTTTCAAATATCCACTTGAAAGTTCTTCAAAAAGAGTGTTCAACAACTGCTCTATGAAAAGGTATGTTCATCTCTGTTATTTGAATGCAAAGATTCCAAAGACGTTTCTGAGAATGCCTCTGTCTAGTTTTTATTTGAAGTTATTTCCATTTCCACAATAGCCCTCAAAGCGATACAAATGTCTTCTTTCAGATTCTACAAAAAAGAGAGTTTGAAAACTGCTCTATCAAAACAAAGGTTTAACTCTGTGAGTTGAATGGACACATCACAAAGTTGTTTCTGAGAGTGCTTTTGTCTAGTTTTTATTTGAAGGCATTCCCTTTGCCAATGCAGGCTTCAAAGCGCTCCAAGTAAACACTTGCAGATTCTACAAAAAGAGTGTTTCAAAACGAGTTATCAAAACCAATGTTCAACTCTGTGAGTTGAATGTACACATCACAATGAAGTTTCTGAGAACACTTCTGTCTAGTTTTTATGTGAAGATATTTCCCTTTCTACCACAGGCCTCATAGCGCTCCAAATATCCCATTGCAGAGACTACAAAAAGAGTGTTTCAAAACTGCTCTATCAAAAGGAAAGTTCAACTCTGTGAGCTGAATGCACACATCACAAAGAAGTTTCTGATAATGCTTCTGACAAGTTTCAATCTGAAGATATTGAAGTTTCCAATGAAGGACTCACAGCGATCCAAATATCCACTTGCAGATTCTACAAAAACAGTGTTTCAAAATAGCTCTATGAAAAGTTATGTTCAACTCTGTGAGTTGAATGCAGACATCACAAAAAAGTTTCTGCAAATGCTTCTGTCTAGTGTTTATTTGAATACATTTCCTTTTCCACCATAGCCCTCAAAGTGCTACAAACGTCCATTGGCAGATTCTACCAAAAGAGATTTTCAAAACTTCTCTATGGCAGGAAATGTTCAACACTGTGAGTTGAATGCACATATCACAAAGTAGTTTCTGAGAATGCTTCTGTCTAGTTTTAATTGAAAATACTCCCATTTCCAATGAAGGCTTCAAAGAGATCCAAATATCAACTGGCAGATACTACAAAAAGTTTGTTTCAAAACTGCTCTATCAAAAGGAAGATTCAACTCGGTAAGTTGAAGGCACACATCAAAAAGTAGTTTCTGAGAATGTATCTGTCTAGTTTTTATGTGAAGATATTTCCTTTTCCATAGAAGGCATCAAAGCGCTCCAAATGTCCAATTGCAGACTCTACAAAAAGAGTGTTTCAAAACTGTTCTATCAAAAGTTATGTTCAACTCTGTGATTTGAATGCCCACATCACAAAGAAGTTTCTAAGAATGCTTCTGTCTAGTTTTTATGTGGAGATATTCCCATTTCCAATGAAGGCCTCAAATCGGTCTAAATAAACCCTTGCAGAAACTACAAAAACAGTGTTTCAGAATTGCTCTATCAAAAGGAAGGTTCAACTCTGTGAGTTGAATGCACACATCACAAAGAAGTTTCTGAGAATGCTTCTGTCTAGTTTTTATGTGAAGATATTTCCATTGCCAACAAAGTCCTCAAGGTGTTCAAATATCCACTTGCAGATTCCACAAAAAGACTGTTTAGAAACTGCTCTCTGAAAAGTTATGTTCAACTCTGTGAGTTGAATGCACACATCATAAAGACGTTTCTGAGAATGCTTCTGTCTAGTTTTTATTTGAATATATTTCCTTTTCCAACATAGCCCTAAAAGCACTAAAAATATCCATTTGCGGATTCTACAAAAAGAGTGTTTCAAAACTGCACTTTAAAAAGATAGTTAAACTCTATGAGTTGAATAGGCACCTCACAAAGTAGTTTCTGAGAATGCTTCTGTCTAGTTTTTATGTGAAGATATTACCGTTTCCAATGAACGCTTCAAAGCACTCGAAATATACACTGTCAGATTCTACAAAAGGAGTGTTTCAAAACTGCTCTATGAAAAGTTATTTTCAACTCTGTGAGTTGAATGCACACATCACAAAGGAGATTCTGTGAATGCTTCCGTCAAGTTTTTATGTGAAGATATTGCCGTTTCCAACGAAGGCCTCAAACGGTCCAAATATTCACTTGCAAATTCAAGAAAAAGACTGTTTCAAGACTGCTCTATGAAAAGTTATTTTCAACTCTGTGAGTTGAATGCACACAAAGAAGTTTCTGAGAATGCTTCTGTCTAGTATTTATGTGAAGATAAAACCGTTTCCAAAGAAGGTCTCAAATCGGTCTAAATATCCACTTGCAGGTTCTTCAAAAAGAATTTTTCACAAAGGCTCTATGAAAAGACATGTTGAATTCTATGAGTTAATGCACACATCACAAAGAAGCTTCTGAGTATGCTTTGTCTAGTTTTTATGTGAAGATATTTCCTTTTCTATGTTGGCCTCAAAGCCCTCCAAATATCCTCTTGCAGATTCTACAAAAAGAGTGTTTCAAAACTGCTCTATGAAAAGGAAGTCTGAACTCCGTGAGATGAATGCACCCATCAAAAAGTAGTTTCTGAGAATGCTTCTTTCTAGTTTTTATTTGAAGATATTCCCGTTTCCAATGCAGGGTTCAAAGCGCTCCAAATATCCACTTGCAGATTCTACAAAAGGAGTGTTTCAAAACTGCTATATCAAAAGGAAAGTTCAACTCTGTGAGTTGAATGCACACCTCACAAAGTAATTTCTGAGAATACTTCTGTCCTGTTTTTGTTTGAGGATATTCGTTTTCCAGCATAGGCCTCAAAGCACTCCAAATATCCACTTGTAGATTCTACAAAAAGAGAGTTACAAAACTTTTCTATCAAAGGGAAGGTTCAACTCTGCGAGTTGAATGCACACATCACAAAGAAGTTTCTGATTATGCTTCTGTCTAGTTTTTATGTGAAGATATTCTCCTTACCAATGAAGACCCCAAATCGGCTCAAATATCCACTTGCTGGAACTCCAAAAAGGCTGTTACACAACTGTTGTATGAAAAAGTTTCTTCAACTCTGAGAGTTGAATGCCACATCACAAAAAAGTTTCTGATAATGCTTCTACTTTTTATTTGAAGACATTTCTTTTTCTACCATAGCCCTCAAAGCCCTGCAACTCTCCTCTTTCACATTCTGCAAGAGGAGTGTTTCAAAACTGCTCTATCAAAAGGAAGATTCAAGTCGGTGAGTTGAATGCACACATCACATAGAAGTTTCTGAGAATGCCTCTGTCTATTTTTTGTGTGAAGATATTCCAGTTTCCAAAGAAGGCTTCACAGCCGTCAAAATATACACTTGAAGGTCCTACAAAAAGAGTGTTTCACAACAGCTGTATGAAAAGGAAAGTTCAACTCTGTGAGTTGAATGCAAACATCACAAAGTTGTTTCTGATAGTGCTTCTGTCTAGTTTTAAATTGAAGATATTTCCTTTTCCAACATAGACCTAAAAGTGCTACAAATGTCCACTAGCAGATTCTACAAAAAGAGTCTTACAAAACTGCTCTATCAAAAGAAAGGTTCAACTCTGTGAGTGGAATAACACATCATAACGACGTTTCCGAGAATGCTTCTGTCTAGTTTTTATGTGAAGATATTCCCGTTTGCAATGAAGTACTCAAAACAGTCCAAATATCCCCTTGCAGATTATACAAAAAAGAGTGTTTCAAAACTGCTCTATCAAAAGAAAGGTTCAACTCTGTGAGTTGAGTGCACACATCACAAAGAAGTATATCAGAATGCTTCTGTCTAATTTTTATGTGAAGATAATCCCGTTTGCAATGAAGGCCTCAAAACAGTCCAAATATCCCCTTGCAGATTATACCAAAAGAGTGTTTCACGCCTGCTCTATGAAAAGGTACTTTCAACTCTGTGAGATGAGTTCAAACATCACAAAGAAGTTTCTGAAGATTCTTCTGTCTAGTATTTATTTATACATATTTCCTTTTCCACCACAGCCCTCAAACCACAAGAAATCTCCACTTAAAGATTATACAAAAAGAGTGTCTCAAAACTGCTCTGTCAAAAGAAAGGTTCAACTCTGTGATTTGAATGCAGACATCACAAAGTAGTTTCTGAGAATGCTTCTGTCTAGTTTTTATTTGAAAATATTGCCAATTCCAATGAAGGCTTCTAAGTGCTCTAAATATCCACATGCAGATCCTACAAAAAGAGTGTTTCAAAACTGCTCTATCAAAACGGAGGTTCAACTATGTGAGTTGATTTCCCACATGACAAAGCAGTTTCTGAGAATGCTTCATTCTTGTTTTTACGTGAAGATATTTCCTTTTCTACCGAAGCCTAAAGCACTCCAAATGTCTTTTGCAGATTCTACAAAAAAAAGTGATTCACAACTGCTCTATCAAAGGGGAGGTTCAACCCTGTGAGTTGAATGCACACTTCAGAAAGAAGTTTCTGAGAATGCTTCTGTCTAGTTTTTATGTGAAAATATTCCCTTTTCCAACAAAGGCTTGAAAGCGGTCCAAATATCCACATGCAGATTCTAACAAAAGGGTGTTTCAAAACTGCTCTATCAAAAGGAAGGTTCAAAAGGAAGGTTTCATTTGAAGATATTCCCGTTTCCAACGAAGGATTAAAAGTGGTCCAAATATCCACTTGCAGGTTCTTCTAAAAGAGTGTTTCACAACGGATCTAAGAAAAGGTATGATCAACTCTGTGAGTTCAATGCAAATATCACAAAGAAGTTTCTGAGAATGATTCTGTCTAGTTTTTATTTGAAGATATTTCCTTTTGACCTATAGCCCTCAAATTGCTAAAAATGTGCACTTGCAGATTCTACAAAAAGGGTGTTTCAAAACTGCTTCATCAAAAGAATGGCTCAACTCCATTAGCTGAATGCACACATCACAATGTAGTTTCTGAGAATGATTCTGTCTAGTTTTTATTTGAAGATATCCCAGTTTCCAATGAAGGCTTCAAAACACTCCAAATATCCACTTGCAGATTCCACAAAAAGAGTGTTTCAAAACTGCTCAATCTAAAGGAACATTCAACTATGTGTGTTGAATGCACACATCACAAAGAAGTTTCTGAGAATGCTACTGCCTAATTTTTATATGAAGATATTCCCATTTCCAACGAAGACTTCAAAGGGTCCAAATGTCCTCTTGCAGATTCTACAAAAAAAGTGTTTCAAAACTGCTGTATTAAAAGGAAGGTGCAACTCTGTGAGTTGAATGCACAGATCACAAAGATATTTCTGAGAATGGTTCTGTCCAGTTTTTATATGAAGATATTCCCGTTTCCAATGAAGGCCTCAAAGCTATCCAAATGTCACCTTACAGATTCTACAAAAAGATTGTGTCAAATCTGCCATATCAAAAGGAAGTATCAACTCTGTGAGTTGAATGCACACATCTCAAAGAAGTTTCTTGGAATACTTCTGTCTAGTTTTTATGTGAAGATATTCCCACTTCCTAAGAAAGCCTCATAGACGTCCAAATATCCTCCTGCAGATTCTACGAAAAGAGTGTTTCAAAACTGCTCTATCAAAAGGAAAGTCTCAACTGTGTGAGTTGAATGCACACATCACAAAAAATTTCTCAGAATGCTTCTGTCTTTTTTTATGTGAAGATAATCCCATTGGAAACGAACGCCTCAAAGCAGTCCAAATATCAACTTGCAGATCCTACAAAAAAAGTGTTTCACAACAGCTCTATCAAAAGGTATGTACAACTCTGTGAATTGAATGCAAACCTCACAAAGAAGTTTCTGAGAATGCTTTTGTCTTGTTTTTATGTGAAGATATTCCTGATTCCAACGAAGGCCTCATATAAGTACAATTTTCCATATGCAGTTTCTACAAGAAGACTGTTTCAAAACGACTCTATGAGAAGTCATGTTCAAATCTGTGAGTTGAATTAACACTTCACAAAGAAGTTTCTGAGAATGCTTCTGTCTACTTTTTATGTGATGATATTCCCGTTTCCAAAGAAGGCCTCAAAGGAGAGCAGATATCCACTTGCAGATTCTACAAAAAGTGTGTTTCCAAACTGCTCTATGAGAAGTTATGTTGAACTCTGTGAGTTGAATGCACACATTATGAAGAAGTTTCTGAGAATGTTTCTATCTAGTTTTTATGTGAAGATATTCCCTTTTCCAATGTAGGGCTCAAATCGGTCCAAATATCCAATTGCAGTTTCTCGAAAAAGAATGTTTCACAACTGCTCTATGAAAATGTATGTTCAACTCCATGAGTTGAATGCGAACATCACAAAGAATTTTCTGAGAATGCTTCTGTCTAGTTTTTATTGGAAGATATTTCCCTTTCCAACTTAGCCCTGAAAATGCTACAAGTGTCCACTTGCAGATTCTTCAAAAAGAGTATTTCAAAACTGCTCTATCAAAAGAAAAATTCAAATCTGAGAGTTGAATGCACACATCACAAAGAAGTTTCTGAGAATGCTTCTCTCCACTTTTTCTGTGAAGACACTTTCGTTTCTAAAGAAGGCCTAAAAAGAGTCCAAATATCCACTTGCAGGTACTTCTAAAAGAGTGTTTCACAACTGCTCTATGAAAAGGCATGGTCAAACCTCTGAGTTGAATGCACACATCACATAGAAGTTTCTGAGAATGCTTATGACTAATTTTTATGTGAAGATATTTCCTTTTCTACCAAAAGCCTCAAAGCGCTCAAAATGTCCTTTGTCAGATTCTACAAAAAAAGGGCTGCAAAACTGCTGTGTCAAAAAGCACGTTCAATTTTATGACTTGAATGCACTCCTCAAAACGTAGTTTCTGAGAATGCTTCTGTCTAGTTTTTATGAAAAAATATTTCCTTTTCCACCAAAGGCTTCAAAGCACTCCAAATGTCAGCTTCTAAATTCTACAACAAAAGTATTTCAAAACTGCTCTATCAAAAGGAAGGATCAAATCTGTGAGTTGAGTGCACAAAGTACAAATAAATTTCTGAGAATCCTTCTGTCTAGTTTTTATGCGAATGTATTCTTGTTTCCAACGAAGGCCTCAAAATGGTCCAAATATACCCTCCCACATTCTACAAAAAGAGTGTTTCAAAACTGATCTATCAAAAGGAAGGTTCAACTCTGTGACTTGAATGCACACTTCACAAAGAAGTTTCTGAGAATGCTTCTATCTAGTTTTTAGGTGAAGATGTTTCGTTTTCCACCATAGCCTTCAAAGCAATAATAATGCCCAGTTGCAGATTCTACAAAAAGTGTGATTCAAAACTTCTCTATCAAAAGAAAGGTTCAACCCTGGGGGTTGAATTCACACATCACAAAGTAGTTTTGGAGAATGCTTCAGTCTAGTTTCCATCTGAAGATATTTCCTTTTCTACCATAGGCCTCAAAGCACTCTAAATATCCACTTGCAGATTCTTCAAAAAGAGTGTTTCAAAACTGCTTTATCAAAAGGACAGTTCAAGTCTGTGGGTTGAATGCACTCATCACAGAGAAGTTTCTGAGAATGCTTCTGCCTAGTTTTTATGTGAAGATATTCCCGTTTCTAACGAAGGCATCAAAACGGTCCAAATACCCACATGCACATTCTGTAAAAGAGGGTTTCAAAATTGCTCTGTGAAAAGTTATTTTCAAATCTGTGAGTTGAATGTCCACATCACAAAGAAGTTTTTGGGAATGCTTCTGTCTAGTTTTTATGTGATGATATTCCGGTTTCAAACAAAGGCCTCAAATCTGTGCAAATATCCCACTGCAGGTCCTTTAAAAGAGGGTTTCAAAACTTCTATATCAAAAGAAGGTTCAACTCTGTGAGTTGAATGCACACATCACAAAGAAGATTCTGAGAATGCTTCTGTACGGTTTTTATGTGAAGATATTTCCTTTTCCAGCATTGGCCTCAAAACGGTCAAAATATCAACTTGCAGATTCTACAAAATGAGTGATTGAAAACTGCTCTCTTAAAAGAAAGGTTCAACTCTTTGAGGTGGATGCACATATCACAAAGAGGTTTCTGAGAATGCTTCTGTCTAGCTTGTATGTGAAGATATTTCCTTTTCCAGCATTGGCCTCAAAGCGCTAAAAATATCCACTTGCAGATTCCACAAAAATAGTGTTTCAACACTCCTCTAACAAATGGAATGCTTAACACTGTGAGTGGAATGCACACATCAAAAAGAATTTTCTGGTAATGCTTCTGTGTCGTTTGCATGTGAAGATATTTCCTTTTCCAGCAGAGGACTAAAAGTGATCCGAAGACCAACTTGCATATTCCACAAAAGCAGAGGTTCAAAACTGCTGTATCAAAAGGAATGTTCAACTCTATGAGGTGAATGCACACATCACATAGAAGTTTCTGAGAATGCTTCTGTCTAGTTTTTATTTGAAGTTATTTCCCTTTCCAGCATAGGCCTCAAAGTGCACAAAATATCCACTTGCAGATTCTTCAAAAATAGTGTTGGAAAACTGATCTATCAAAAGGAAGGTGCAAATTTATGAGATGAATGCACAAATCACAAAATGTTTCTCTGAATAATTCTGTCTAGTTTTTATGTGAAGATATTTCGTTTTCCAGCATGTGCCTCAAAGTGCTCCAAATGTACACTTGCAAATTCTGCAAAAAGAGCGTTTCTAAACTACTCTATCAAGAGAAATGTTCAATTCTGTGAGTTGGATGCACCTATCACAAAGTAGTTTCTGAGAATGATTCCGTCTAGTTTTTATGTGAAGATATTCCCTTTTCCAGCATAGGCCTCAAAGAGCTTCAAATACCAATTTGCAGATTCTACAAAAAGAATATTTCAAATCTGCTCTAACAAAACGATGGTTCAACTCTGTGAGTTGAATGCACACATCACAAAGTAGTTTCTGAGAATGCTTTTGTCTAGTTTTTATGTGAAGATATTTCCTTTTCCAGCATTGGCCTCAAAACGGTCCAAATATCCATTTGCAGACTCTACAAAAAGAGTGATTGAAAACTGCTCTCTTAAAAGGAAGGTTCAACTCTTTGAGGTGAATGCACATATCACAAAGAAGTTTCTCAGAATGCTTCTGTCTAGTTTTTATGTGAAGATATTTCCATTTCCAGCATTGGCCTCAAAGCACTCAAAATACCCACTTGCAGATTCTACAAAAATAATGTTTCAAAACTGCTCTAGCAAAAGGAAGGCTCAATTCTGTGAGTTGAATGCACGCATCAAAAAGAGTTTTCTAGGAATGCTTTTGTCTAGTTTTTTTGTGAAGATATTTCCTTTTCCATCAGAGGCCTAAAAGCGATCCAAAGACCAACATGCAGATTCCACAAAAGGAGAGTTTCAAAACTGTTCTATCAAAAGGAATGTTCAACTCCGTGAGGTGAATGCACACATCACATAGAAGTTCCTGAGAACGCTTCTGTCTAGTTTCTATGTGAAGATATTTCCATTTCCAGCATATGCCTAAAAGTGCTCCAAATAACCAAATGCAGATCCTACAAAAACAGTGTTTCAAAACTGCTCCATCAAAAGGAAGGTTCAACTCTGTGAGTTGAATGCACACATCACAAAGAATTTTCTGAGATTGCTTTTGTATAGTTTTTATTTGAAGATATTTCCTTTTCAAGCATGTCCCTCAAAGCCCTACAAATGTCCACTTGTAGATTCTACAAATGACTCTTTCACAACTGCTCTGTGAAAAGAAATGTCCAACTCTATGCGTTGAATTCACACATCACAATGAAGTTTCTGAGAATGATTCCATCTAGTTTTTATGTGAAGATATTCCTTTTTCCAGCATATGCCTCACAGAGCTCCAAATACCAAATTGCAGATTCCACAAAAAGAGTGTTTCAATACTACTCTAACAAAAGGGCATTTTAATTCTATGAGTTGAATGCACAGAACACAAAGTAGTTTCTGAGAATGCTTCTGTCTACTTTTTATGTGAAGATATTGCCTTTTCCAGCATAAGCTTTAGCGCTCCAAATATCAACTTGCAGATTCTACAAAACGGATGTTTCAAAACTGCTCTCTCAAAAGGAAGGTTCAACTCTGTGAGTTCAATGCACACATCACAAAGAAGATTCTGAGAACGCTTCTGTCTAGTTTTTATTTGAAGACATTTCCTCTTCCAGCATTGGCCTCAAAACGGTCCAAATATCCATTTGCAGATTCTACAAAAAGAGTGAAGGAAAACTGCTCTCTTAAAAGGAAGATTCAACTCTTTGAGGTGGATGCACATATCACAAAAAAGTTTCTCAGAATGCTTCTCTCTAATTTTTATATGAAGATATTTCCTTTTCTAACATTGGCCTCAAAGTGCTCCAAATAGCCAATTGCAGATTCTACAAAAATAGTTTTTCAAAACTGCTCTAACAAATGGAAGGCTCAACTCTGTGAGTTGAATGCACACATCAAAAAGAATTTTCTGGGAATGCTTCTGTCTAGTTTGTATGTGAAGATATTTCCTTTTCCAGCAGACGCCTAAAAGTAATCCAAAGACCAACTTGTAGAATCCACAAAAAGAGAGTTTCAAAACTGCTCTATCAAAAGGAATGCTCAACTCTGTGAGGTGAACGCACACATCAGATATAAGTTTCTGCGAATGCTTCTGTCTAGTTTTTATGTGAAGATATTTCCTTTTCCAGTATAGGCCTCAAAGTGCACCAAATATCCATTTGCCGATTCTACAAAAACAGTGTTTCAGAACTGTTGTATCAGAAGGAAGGTTCAAATCTATGAGTTTAAAGCACACTTCACAAAGAAGTTTCTAAGAATGATTCTGTCTAGTTTTTATCTGAAGATATTTCCTTTTCCACCTGAGGCCACAATCGCTCCATATATCCACTTGCAGATTTAAAAATGAGGTTTTCAAAACTGCTTTATCAAAAGTAATGTTCAACTCTGTGAGTTGAATGCACACATCACAAAGAAGTTTCTGAGAACACTTCTGTGTAGTTTTTATTTTTTTCCTTTTCCAGCAGAGGCCTAAAATTGCTCCAAATATCTAAATGCATATCCTACAAAAACAGTGTTTCAAAACTGCGCCATCAAAAGGAAGGTTCAACTCTGTGAATCGAATGCACACATCACAAAGTAGTTTCTGGGAACGCTTCTCTCTAGTTTTTATGTGAAAATATTTCCTTTTCCAGCATAGGCCTAAAAGTGCTCCAAATATCCCAATGCAGATTCTACAAAAACAGTGTTTCAAAACTGCTTCATGAAAAAGAAGGTTCAACTCTGTGAGCTGAAAGAACACATCACAAAGAATTTTCTGAGAATGCTTCTATCTAGTTTTTATTTGAAGATATTTCCTCTTCAACCATGTCCCTCAAAGAGCCACGAATGTCCACTTGCAGATTCGACAAATGACTCTTTCAAAACTGCTCTATCAAAAGAAAGGTTAAGCTCCATGAGTTGAATGCACACATCACAAAGAAGTTTCTGAGAATACTTTTGTCTAGTTTTTATTTGAAGATATTCCCGTTACCAGCGAAGGCATTCCAAATATCCACTTACAGATTCTTCAAAGGGAGTCTTTCAAAACTTATCTATCAAAAGGAAGGTATAACTCTGTGAGTTTAATGCACGCTTCACAAAGAAGTTTCTGAGAATGCTTCTGTCTAGTTTTTATGTGAAGACATTTCCTTTTCTACCATGGGGCTAGAAGCAGTCCAAATATCCGTCCGCAGAGTCTACAAAAAGAGTGTTTCAAAACTGCTCTATCAAAAGGAAGGCTGAAATCTAAAAGTTGAATGCACACATCACAAAGAAGTTTCTGAGAATTCTTCTGTCTAGTTTTTATGTGAAGATATTCCCATTTCCAATGAAGGCCTCATAGTGGTCCAAATATCCACTTGCAAATTCTCCAAAAAGAGTGTTACAAAACTGCCCTATGAAATGTTATATTCAACTCTGTGAGTTCAATGCACACATCACAAAGAAGGTTCTGAGAATGCTTCTGTCTAGTTTTTATGTGAAGGCAATCCCATTACCAACGAAGGCCTCAAAGCTGTCCAAATATCCAATTGCAGATTCTACGAAGAGTGTCTCAAAACTGCTGTATCAAAAAGAAGGTTCAACTTTGTGAGTTGAATGCATGCATCTCAAAGAAGTTTATGAGAATTCTTCTGTCTAGTTTTTAGACGAAGATATTCCCGTTTCCAATGAAGACCTCAAATCCGGTCCAATTATCCACTTGCAGGTTCTTCAAAAAGAGTATTTCACAACCCCTCTATGAAAAGGTATGTTCAACTCTGTGAGTTGAATGTACACATCACAAAGTAGTTTCTCAGAATGCTTCTATCTAGTCTTTATTTGAAGATATTTCCGTTTCCAATGAAGGCTTGAAAGTACTCCAAATATCCACTTGCAGATCCTTCAAAAGAGTGTTTCAAAACGGCTCTAACAAAATTAAGATTCAACTCTGTGAGTTGAATGCACACATGACAAATAACTTTCTGAGAATGCTTCTGTCTTATTTTTATGTGAAGACATTCCCATTTCCAACGAAGGCTCCAAAGCACTCAAAATATCCACTTGCAGATTCTGCAAAAAGAGTGTTTCTTAACTGCTCTATCAAAATGAAGTTTCAAATCTGTGAGCTGAATGCACCCATGAGAGAGAAGTTTCTGAGAATGCTTCTATCTAGGTTTTTTGTGAAAATATTCCTGTTTCCAATGAAATTCTCAAATCGTTCCAAATATCCACTCACAAGTTCTTCAAAAAGGGTGGTTCACAAATGTTCTGTTAAAAGATATGTTCAAATCTGTGAGTTGAATGCACACATCACAAAGATGTTTCTGAGAATGCTTTGTCTAGTTTTTATTTGATGATATTCCCATTTCCAATGAAGGCTTCGAAGCGCTCCAAATATCCACTTGCATATTCTACAAAAAGAGTGTTTCAAAACTGTGCTATCAAAAGGTTGGTTCAATTCTGTGAGTTGAATGAATGCATCTCAAAGAAGATTCTGAGAATGCTTGTGTCTAGTCTTTATTTGAAGCTATTTCCTTTTCCACTGTAGCCCTCAAAGTGCTACAACAGTCCACTTGCAGATTCTACAAGAGAGTGTTTCAAAACTGCTCTATCAAAAGAAAGGTTCCCCTCTGTGAGTTGAATGCACACATCACAAAGAAGTTTCTGGGAATGCTTGTGTTTAGTTTTTATTTGACTATATTCCCATTTCCAATGAAGGTCTCAAAGCGGTCCAAATATCCACTTGCAGATTCTACCAAAAAAGTGTTTCAAAACTGCTCTATGAAAAGTTATGTTCAACTCTGTGAGTTGAATGCACACATCACAATGAAGTTTCTGAGAATGCTTCAGTCTAGTTTTTATGTGAAGGTATTCTCTTTTCCAATGAAGGCCTCAAATCGGCCCACATATCCAGTTGCAGATTCCTCAAAAAGAGTGTTTTGCAATTGCTGTGTGAAAAGGTATGCTGATGCCTGTGATTTCAATACAAACATCAAAAAGAAGTTTCTGAGAATGCTTCTGTCTAGTTTTTAGTTGAAGATATTTCCTTTTCCACCATAGCCCTCAAAGCGATAATAATGTCCACCTGCAGATTCTACAAAAAGAGTGACTCAAAACTTCTCTATCAAAAGAAAGTTTCAACCCCGTGTGTTGAATGCACACATCACAAATAAGTTTCTGAGAATGCTTCTGTCTAGTTTCTGTCTGAAGTTATTTCATTTTCTACCATAGGCCTCAAAGTGATCTAAATATCCACTTGCAGATACTACCAAAAGGGTGTTTCTAAACTGCTCTATCAAAAGGAAGGTTCAAGTCTGTGAGTTGAATGCACTCATCACAATGATGTTTCTGAGAATGCTTCTGTCTAGTTTTTATGTGAAGATATTTCCTTTTCCACCATATGCCTCAAAGCACTCAAAATATCCACTTGCAGATTCTACAAAAATAGTGTTTCAAAACTGCTCTATCAAAAGGAAGGTTCAACTTTGTGAGTTGAATGCATGCATCCTGAAGAAGTTTCTGAGAATGCTTCTGTCTAGTTTTTAGATGAAGCTATTCCCTTTTCCAATGAAGACCACAAATCCGGTCCAAATATCCACGTGCAGGTTCTTCAAAAATAGTATTTCACAACTGCTCTATGAAAAGGTATGTTCAACTCTGTGAGTTGAATGCACACATGATAAAGTAGTTTCTGAGAATGCTTCTGCCTAGTTTTTATTGGAAGATATTCCCATTTACAACGAAGGCTTCAAAGTGCTCTAAATATCCACTTGCAGATCCTACAAAAAGAGTGTTTCAAAACAGCTCTAAAAAAATGAAAGTTCATCTCTGTGCATTGAATGCAAACTTGGCCAAGAACTTTCTGAGAATGCTTCTCTGTAGTTTGTATGTGAAGATATTCCCTTTTCAAATGAAGGCTTCAAAGTGTTCCCAATATCCACTTGCAGATTCTAAAAAAAGAGTGTTTCTAATCTGCTCTATCAAAAGGAAGTTTCAACTCTGTGAGCTGAAGGCACACATCACAAAGAAGTTTCTGAGAATGCTTCTATCTCGTTTTTTGTGAAGATATTCCCGTTTCCAATGAAGTTCTCAAATCGTTACAAATGTCCACTCACAGGTTCTTCAAAAAGAGTGTTTCACAACTGCTTTACTAAACGGTATGTTCAAATCTGTGAGTTGACTACACACATCACAATGATGTTTCTGAGAATGCTTTGTCTAGTTTTTCTTTGAAGATATTCCCGTTTCCAACAAAGGCTTCGAAGTGCTCCAAATATTCACTTGCATATTCTACAAAAAGAGTGTTTCAAAACTGCACTATCAAAAGGAAGGTTCACCTCTGTGAGTTGAATGCACACATTACAAAGAAGTTTCTGAGAATGCTTGTGTCTAATTTTTATTTGAATATATATCCTTTTCCACCATAGCCCTCAAATTGCTGCAACTGTCCAATTGCAGATTTTACAAAGAGAGTTTTTCAAAACTGCTCTATCTAAAGAAAGGTTCAACTCTGTGAGTTGAATGCACACATCACAAAAAAATTTCTGAGAATGCTTCTGTCTAGTTTTTATTTGAATAAATTCCCGTTTCCAATGAGGGCCTCAAAGTGGTCCAAATATCCTCTTGCAGATTCTATAAAAAGAGTGTTTTAAAACTGAGCTATGAAAAGGAAGTTTCAACTGTGTCAGTTGAATGCACACATCACAATGAAGTTTCTGAGAGTGCTTCTGTCTAGTTTTTATGTGAAAGTATTCTCGTTTCCAATGAAGGCCTCAAATCCTTCCAAATATCCAGTTGCAGATTATTCACAAAGAGTGTTTCTCAACTGCTGTATGGAAAGGTATGCTGAACTCTGTGATTTGAATGCAAACATCAAAAAGAAGTTTCTGGGAATGCTTCTGTCTAGTTTTTATTTGAAGATATTTCCTTCCAACACTATGTTGAATAGGAGTGGTGAGAGAGGGCATCTCTTTCTTGTGCCAGTTTTCAAAGGGAATGTTTCCAGTTTTTGTCCATTCATTATGATATTGGCTGTGGGTTTGTCATAGATAACTCTTATTATTTTGAGATACATCCCATCAATACCTAATTGATTGAGAGTTTTTAGCATGAGGAGTTTTTGAATTTTGACAAAAGCCTTCTCTTCATCTATTGAGATAATCATGTGGTTTTTGTCTTTGGTTCTGTTCATATACTGGATTACATTTACTGATTTACGTATATTGAACCAGCCTTGCATTCCAGGGATGAAGCCTATTTGATCATGGTGGATAAGCTTTTTGATGTGCTGCTGGATTTGGTTTGCCAGTATTTTATTGAGGATTTTTGCATCAATGTTCATCAAGGATATTGGCCTAAAATTCTCTTTTTTTGGTTGTGTCTCTACCCGGCTTTTGTATCAGGATGATACTGGCCTCATAAAATGAGTTAGGGAGGATTCCCTCTTTTTCTATTGATTGGAATAGTTTCAGAAGGAATGGTATCAGTTCGTCCTTGTACCTCTGGTAGAATTCGGCTGTGAATCCATCTGGTCCTGGAATTTTTTTGGTTGGTAAGCTATTGATTGTTGCCGCAATTTCATCTCCTGTTATTGGTCTATTCAGAGATTCAATTTCTTCCTGGTTTAGTCTTGGGAGAGTGTATGTGTCGAGGAATTTATCCACTTCTTCTAGATTTTCTAGTTTATTTGCATATAGGTGTTTGTAGTATTCTCTGATGGTAGTTTGTATTTCTGTGGGATCAGTGGTGATATCCCATTTATCATTTTTTGTTGCATCTATTTGATTCTTCTCGCTTTTTTCTTTATTAATCTTGTTAGTGGCCTTTCAATTTTGTTGATCCTTTCAAAAGACCAGCTCCTGGATTCATAAATATTTTAAAGGGTTTTTTGTGTCTCTATTTCCTCAGTTCTCCTCTGACTTTAGTTATTTCTTGCCTTCTGGTAGCTTTTGAATGTGTTTGCTCTTGTTTTTCTAGTTCATTTAATTGTGATGTTAGGGTGTCAATTTTGGATCTTTCCTGCTTTCTCTTGTGGGCATTTAGTGCTATAAATTTCCCTCTACACACTGCTTTGAATGCATCCCAGAGATTCTGGTATGTTGTGTCTTTCTTCTCATTGCTTTCAAAGAACATCTTTATTTCTGCCTTCATTTCGTTATGTACTCAGTAGTCATTCAGGAGCAGGTTGTTCAGTTTCCATGTAGTTGAGCGGTTTTGAGTGAGATTCTTAATCCTGTGTTCTAGCTTGAATGCACTGTGGTCTGAGAGACACTTTGTTATAATTTCTGTTCTTTTACATTTACTGAGGAGAGCTTTACTTCCAAGTATGTGGTCAATTTTGGAATAGGTGTGGTGTGGTGCTGAAAAATATGTATATTCTGTTGATTTGGGGTGCAGAGATTTGCAGATGTCTCTGGCCAGGGCAATTAGGCAGGAGAAGGAACTGAAGGTTATTCAGTTAGGAAAAGAGGAAGTCAGTTTGTCCCTGTTTACAGACGACATGATTGTATATCTAGAAAACCCCATCGTCTCAGCGCAAAATCTCCTTAAGCTGATAAGCAACTTCAGCAAAATCTCAGGATGCAAAATCAATGTGCAAAAATCAAAAGCATTTTTATACACCAATAACAGACAAACAGAGAGCCAAATCATGATTGAACTCCCATTCACCATTGCTCCAAAGAGAATCAAATACCTAGGAATCCAACTTACAAGGGATGTGAAGGGCCTCTTCAAGGAGAACTGCAAACCACTGCTCAAGGAAATAAAAGAGGATACAAAAATATGGAAGAACATCCCATGCTCATGGGTAGGAAGAATCAATATTATGAAAATGGCCATACTGCCCAAGGTAATTTAGAGATTCAATGCCATCCCCATCAAGCTACCAATGACTTTCTTCACAGAATTGGAAAAAAATACCTTAAAGTTCATAAGGAACAAAAAAAGAGCCTGCATTGCCAAGTCAATCCTAAGCCAAAAGACCAAAGCTGGAGACATCACACTACCTGACTTCAAACAATACTACAAGGCTACAGTAACCAAAACAGCGTGGTGCTGGTACCAAAATAGAGATATAGATTAATGGAACAGAACAGAGCCCTCAGAAATAATGCTGCCTATCTACAACTATCTGATCTTTGACAAACCTGAGAAAAACAAGCAATGGGGAAAGGATTCCATATTTAATAAATGGTGCACAGAAAACTGTCTAGCCATAAGTAGAAAGCTGAAACTGGATCCCTTCCTTACACCTTATACAAAAATCAATTCAAGATGGATTAAAGACTTAAACTTTAGACCTAAAACCATAAAAACCCTAGAAGAAAACCTAGGCATTACCATTCAGGACACAGGCATGGGCAAGGACTTCCTGTCGGAAACACCAAAACCAATGGCAACAAAAGCCAAAATTCACAAATGGGATCTAATTAAACTGAAGAGCTTCTGCACAGCAAAAGAAACTACCATCAGAGTGAACAGGCAACCTACAAAATGGGAGAAAATATTCACAAGCTACTCATCTGACAAAGGGCTAATATCCAGAATCTACAATGAACTGAAACAAATTTACAAGAAAAAAACAAACAACCCCATCAAAAATTGGGTGAAGGACATGAACAGCCACTTCTCAAAAGAAGACATTTATGCAGCTAAAAAACACATCAAAAAATGCTCACCATCACTGGCCATCAGAGAAATGCAAATCAAAACTACAATGAGATACCATCTCACACCAGTTAGAATGGCAATCAGTAAAAAGTCAGGAAACAACAGGTACTGGAGAGGATAAGGAGAAATAGGAACACTTTTACAGAGTTGTTGGGATTGTAAACTAGTTCAACCCTTGTGGAAGTCAGTGTGGCGATTCCTCAGGGATCTAGAACTAGAAATTCCATTTGACCCAGCCATCCCATTACTGGGTATGTACCCAAAGGACGATAAATCATGCTGCTATAAAGACACATACACATGTATGTTTATTGCGGCATTATGCACAATAGCAAAGATTTGGAACCAACCTGAATGTCCAACAATGATAGACTGGATTAAGAAAATGTGGCACAAATACACCATAGAATACTATGCAGCCATAAAAAATGATGAGTTCATATCCTTTGTAGAGACATGGATGAAATTTTAAATCGTCATTCTCAGTAAACTATCACAAGAACAGAAAACCAAACACCGCATATTCTCACTCATAGGTGGGAATTTAACAATGAGAACACATGGACACAGGAAGGGCAACATCACACGCTGGTGACTCTTGTGGGGTGGGGGAAGGGGGAGGGATAGCAGTGGGAGATATACCTAATGCTAGAC
This sequence comes from Pongo abelii, assembly GCF_028885655.2. NCBI lineage: Eukaryota > Metazoa > Chordata > Mammalia > Primates > Hominidae > Pongo > Pongo abelii. The sequence continues at coordinate 14,392,713 of NC_071996.2, forward strand.
GACGAGATAGTGGGTGCAGTGCACCAGCACGGCACATGTATAGAAATGTAACTAACCTGCTCATTGTGCACATGTACCCTAAAACCTAAAGTATAATAACAATGAATAAATTAAAAAAAAAAAAAAAAGATATTTCCTTTTCCACCACAGCCCTCAAAGCAATAATAATGTCCACTTGCAGATTCTACAAAACGAGTGTTTCAAAACTTCTCTATCAAAAGAAAGGTTCAACCCTGTGTGTTGAATGCACACTTCACAAAGAAGTTTCTGAGAATGCTTCTGTCTAGTTTTTATGTGAAGATATTTCCTTTTCTACCAAGGCCTCAAAGCGCTCTAAATATCCACTTTCAGATTCTACAAAAAGAGTGTTTCAAAACTGCACTATCAAAAGGAACTTTCAACTGTGAGTGTTGAATGCACACATCACAACGGAGTTTCTGAGAATGCTTCTGTCTAGTTTTTATTTGAAGATATTTCCTTTTCTACCATGGGCCTCAAATCACTCCAAATATCCACTTGCAGATTCTACAAAAACAGTGATTCAAAACTGGTCTATCAAAAGGAAGGTTCAACTCTGTCTGTTGAATGCACATATCAAAAAGTAGTTTCTGAGAATGATACTGTCTAATTTTTATTTGAAGATATTCTTGTTTCCAACAAAGGCTTCAAAGCACTTCAAATATCCACTTGCGGATATTACAAAAAGAGTGTTTCAAAACAGCTCTAACAAAACGAAGGTTTACCTCTTTGAGTTGAAGGCACACATCACGAAGATGTTTCTGAGAATGCTTCTGTGTAATTTTTATTTGAAGGTGTTCCCATTTCCAACGAAGGCTTCCAAGCGTTCCAAATAGCCACCTGCAGATTCTACAAAAAGTGTGTTTCAAAACTGTTCTATCAGAAGGAACGTTCAACTTTGTGAGTTGAATGCACACATCCCAGAGAAGTTTCTGAGAATGATTCTGTCTAGTTTTTAGCTGAAGATATTCCCGTTTCCAAGGAAGACCACAAGTCCGTTCCAAATATCCAATTGCAGGTTCTTCAAAAAGAGTATTTCACAACTGCTCTATGAAAAGGTATGTTCAAATCTGTGAGTTGAATGAACATGTGACAAAGAACTTTCTGAGAATGCTTCTGTCTAGTTTTTATGTGAAGATATTCCCATTTCCAATGAAGGCTTCAAAGTGCTCCAAATATCCACAAGCAGATTCTACAAAAAGAGTGTTTCTAAACTGCTGAATCAAAAGGAAATTTCAACTCTGTGAACTGAATGCACATATCACAAAGATGTTTCTGAGAATGCTTCTATCTAGTTTTTTTTAAGAAGATATTCTGGTTTCCAATGAAGTTCTCAAATCGTTCCAAATATCCACTCACCGGTTCTTCAAAAAGAGGGTTTTGCAACTGTTCTACTAAAAGGTTTGTTCAAATGTGTGAGTTGAATGCACAAATCACAAAGATGTTTCTGAGAATGCTTTGTTTAGTTTTTATTTGAAGATATTCCCATTTCCAACAAAGGCTTTGAAGTGCTCCAAATATACAACTGCATATTGTATAGAAAGAGTGTTTCAAAACTGCGCTATCAAAAGTAAAGTTCAACTCTGTGAGTTGAATGCACACATCTCAAAGAAGTTTCTGAGAAAGGTTGTGTCTAATTTTTATTTGAAGATATTTTGTTTTCCACCTTAGCCCAGAAAGCAATGGAACTGTTCACTTGCAGATTATACAAAGAGAATGTTCCAAAACTGCTCTATCAAAAGAAAGGTTCAACTCTGTGAGTTGAATGCACACACTACAAAGAACTTTCTGAGAATGGTTCTGTGTAGTTTTTATGTCACGATATTCCCGTTTCCAAAGAAGGCTTCAAAGCGTTCCAAATATCCACCTGCAGATTCTACAAAAGAGTGTTTCCAAACTCCTATATCAAAAGGTAGTTTCAACTTGGTGAGCTGAAATCACACATCAGAAAGATGTTTCTGAGAATGCTTCTAGTATTTGTGTGAAGATATTCGCGTTTCCAATGAAGTTCCCGAATTGTTCCAAATATCCACTCACAGGTTCTTCAAAAAGAGTGTTTACAACTGCTCTATCAAAAGGCAAGTTCAAATCCATGAGTTGAATTCACACATCACAAAGATGCTTCTGAGAATGCTTTGTCTAGTTTTTTTTTTTGGAAGATATTCCCGTTTCCAACAAAGGCTTCGAAGTGCTCCAAATATCCACTTGCATATTCTACAAAAGAGTGTTTCCAAACTTCGCTATCAAAAGGAAGGATCAATTCTGTGAGTTGAATGCACACATGTCAAAGAACATTCTGAGAATGATTGTGTCTAATTTTTATTTGAAATAATTAGCTTTCCACCGTAGCCATCAAAATGCTACAACTGTCCACTTGCAGATTCTAGAAAGAGAGTGTTTCAAAACTGCTCTATCAAAGAAAGGTTCAACTCTGTGGGTTGAATGCACACATCACAAAGAAGTTTCTGAGAATGCTTCTGTCTAGTTTTTATTTAAATAGATTCCCATTTCCAATGAAGGCTGCAAAGCGGTACAAATATTCACTTGCAGATTCTACAAAAAGACTGTTTCAAAACTTCTCTATGAAAAGTTATGTTCAAACCTGTGAGCTGAATGCACACATCACAATGAAGTTTCTCAGAATGCTTCTATCTAGTTTTTATATGAAGGTATTCTCTTTTACAATGAAGGCCACAAAACGGTCCAAATATCCAGTTGCAGATGCTTCAAGAAGAGTGTTTCGCAACTGCTCTATGAAAAGGTATGCTCAACTCTGTGATTTGAATGCAAACATCAAAAAGAAGTTTCTGAGAATGCTTCTGTCTAGTTTTTAGTTGAAGATATTTCCTTTTCCACCATAGCCCTCAAAGCGATAATAATTTCCACAGGCAGATTCTACAAAAAGAGTGATTCAAATTTTGTCCCTCAAAAAAAGGTTCAATCCAGTGTGCTGAATGAACACATCACAAAGAAGTTTCTGAGAATGCTTCTGTCTAGTTTTTATGTGAAGATATTTCCTTTTCCATCACAGGCCTAAAAGCGCTCCAAATATCCACTTGCAGATTCTACAAAAAGAGTGTGGGAAAACTGTTCTATCAAAAGCGTGGTTCAACTCTGTGAGTTGAATGCACTCATCACAGATAAGTTTTGAGAATGTTTCTCTCTAGTTTTTATGTGAAGATATTTCCTATTCTACCATAGGCCTCAAAGCACTCTAAATATCCACTTGCAGATTGTACAAAAAGAGTGTTTCAAAACTGCTCTATCAAAAGGAGTTTTCAACTCTGATAGTTGAGTGCACACATCACAACGATGTTTCTGAGAATGCTTCTGTCTAGTTTTTAAGTGAAGATATTTCCTTTTCTACCATGGGCCTCAAATCTCTCCAAATATGCACTTGCAGGTTCTTCAAAAAGAATGTTTCAAAACTCCTCTATCAAAAAGAAGGTTCAACTCTGCAAGTTGAATGCACACATCACAAAGTAGTTTCTGAGAATGCTTATGTCTAGTTTTAATATGAAGATGTTTCCTTTTCCACAACAGGCCTGAAACCACTCCTAATATCCACTTGCAGAATCTACAAAAAGAGTGATTCAAAACTGGTCTATCAAAAAGAAGGTTCAACTCTGTGGGTTGAATGCAAACATTAAAAAGTAGTTTCTGAGAATGCTACTGTCTGGTTTTTATTTGAAGATGTTCCCGTTTCCATCAAAGGCTTCAAACCACTTCAAATATCCACTTGCGGATCCTACAAAAAGAGTGTTTCAAAACACCTCAAACAAAACGAAGGTTCAACTCTGTGAGTTGAATGCACCCAGCACAAAGAAGTTTCTGAGAATGCTTCTGTCTAGTTTTTAATGTGAAGATATTCCCGTTTCCAACGAAGGATTCAAAGCGCTCCAAATATCCACATGCAGATTCTGCAAAAGGAGTGTTTCTAAACTTCTCTATCAAAAGGAAATTTCAGCTCTGCGAACTGAATGCACACATCACAAAGAAGTTTCTGAGAATGCTTCTATCTAGTTTTATTGTGAAGATATTTCCGATTAAAATGAAGTTCTCATATCGTGCCAAATATCCACTCACAGGTTCTTTAAAAGGAGTGTTTCACAACTGCTCTATTAAAAATTATGTTCAAATCTGCGTGTTGAATGCACACATCACAAAGATGTTTCTGAGAATGCCTTGTCTGGTTTTTATTTGAAGATGTTCCAGTTTCCAATGAAGGCTTTGAAGCGCTCCAAATATCCACTTGCATACTCTACAAAAAGAGTGTTTCAAAACTGCGCTAACAAAAGGAAGGTTCATCTCTGTTAGTTGAATTCACACATCACAAAGAAGTTTCTGAAAATGCTTGTGTCTAATTTTTATTTGAAGATATTTCCTTTTCACTGTAGCCCTCAGAGCTCTAAAACTGTCCACTTGCAGATCCTACAAAGAGAGTGTTTCAAAACTGCTCTATCAAAATAAAAGCTAAAATCTGTGAGTTGAATGCACACATGCACACATCACAATGAAGTTTCTGAGAATGCTTCTGTCTAGTTGTTGTTTGAATATATTCCCGTTTCCAACGAAGGCGTCAATACGGTCCAAATATCCACTTGCAGATTCTACAAAAAGAGTTTTTCAAAACTGCTCTATGAACAGCTATGTTCAATGTTCAACAATCTCTCTTGAATGCACACACACAATGAAGTTTCTGAGAATGCTTCTGTCTAGTTTTTATGTGAAGGTATTCTCGCTTCCACTGAAGGCCTCATATTGGTCCAAATATCCATTCTTCAAAAAGAGTGTTTCACAGCTTCTCTACGAAAAGGTATGCTCAACCCTGTGATTCGAATGCAAATATCAAAAAGAAGTTTCTGAGAATGTCCCTGTCTTGTTTTTAGTTGAAGATATTACCATTTCAACCATAGCCCTCAAAGCGATTACAATGTCCACTTGCAGATTCTACAAAAAGAGTGATTAAAAACTTCTCTATCCAAAGAAAGGTTAACCCCTGTGGGTTGAATGCACACGTTACAAAGAAGTTTCTGAGAATGTTTCTGTCTAGTTTTTACGAGAAGATATTTCCTTTATTACAACAGGTCTCAAAGCGCTCTAAATATCCACTTGCAGATTATTCAAAAAGAGTGTTTCAAAACTGCTCTACTAAAAGGAAGTTTCAACTCTGAGAGTTGAATGCACACATCACAACGATGTTTCTGAGAATGCTTCTTTCTAGTTTTTATGTGAAGATATTTCCTTTTCTAAAATAGGACTCAAATCGCTCCAAATATCCACTTGCAGTTTCTACAAAATAATGTTTCAAAACTCCTCTAGCAAAAGGAAGGTTCAGCTCTGTGACTTGAATGCACATATCACAAAGTAGTTTGTGAGAATGCTTATGTCTAGTTTTAATGTGAAGATATTTCCTTTTCTGCCACAGGCCTGAAAGTGCTCCGAATATCCACTTGCAGATTGTACATAAAGAGTGATTCATAACTGGTCTATCAAAAGGAACCTTCAACTCTGTGAGTTGAATGCACACAACAAAAAGTAGTTTCTGAGAATGCTACTGTCTAGTTTTTATTTGAAGATATTACCTTTTCCAATGAAGGCTTCAAATTGCTTCAAATATCCACTTCCAGATACTACAAAAAGAGTGTTTCAAAACAGCTCTAACAAAACGAAGGTTCACCTCTTTGAGTTGAAAGCACACATCACAAAGAAGTTTCTGAGAATTCCTCTGTATAATTTTTATTTGAAGGTGTTCCCATTTCCTACGAAGGCCTCCAAGCCTTCCAAATATCCACTTGCAGATTCTACAAAAAGAGTGTTTCAAAACTGCTCTATCAAAAGGAAGGTTCAACTTTGTGAGTTGAATGCACACATCCGAAAGTAGTTTCTGAGAATGCTTCTGTCTCGTTTTTAGTTGAAGATATTCCCATTTCCAATGAAGACCACAAATCCGGTCCAAATACTCACTTGCAGGTCTTCAAAAAGAGTATTTCACAACAGCTCTATGAAAAGGTATGTTCATCTCTCTGAGTTGAATGCACACATCACAAAGTAGTTTCTGAGAATGCTTCTGTCTAGTTTTATTTGAATATATTCCCATTTCCAATGAAGGCTTCAAAACGCTCCAAATATCCACTTGGAGAACCTACAAAAGAGTATTTCAAAACAGCTGTAACAAAATGAAGATTCAACTCTGTGAGTTGAATGCACACAAAACAAAGAACTTTCTGAGAATACTTCTGTCTAGTTTTTCTGTGACGATATACCCTTTTCCAACGAAGGCTTCAAAGCGCTCCAAATATCCACTTGCAGATTCTACAAAAAGAGTGTTTCTAAACTGCTGTATCAAAAGAAAGTTTCAACTCTGTGAGCTGAATGCAGACATCACAAAGAAGTTTCTGAGAATGCTTCTATCTAGTTTTTTTGTGAAGATATTCCCGTTTCCAATGACATTCTCAAATCATACCAAATATCCACTCTCAGATTATTAAAAAAGAGTATTTCACAACTGCTCTATTAAAACGTAGGTTCAAATCTGTGAGTTGAATGCACACATCACAAAGATGTTTCTGAGAATGCTTGTGTCTAGTTTTTATTTGAAGATATTTCCTTGTCCAAGATAGCCCTCAAAGCACTACAACTGTCCACTTGCAGATTCTAAAAAGAGAGTGTTTCAAAACTGCTCTATCAAAAGAAAGGTTCAACTCTGTGAGTTGAATGAAAACATCACAAAGAAGTTTCTGAGAATGCTTCTGTCTAGTTTTTATTTGAATATTTTCCCGTTTCCAACGAAGGCCACAAAGTGATCCCAATATCCACTTGCAGATTCTACAAAAAGAGTGTTTCAAAACTGCTCTATGAAAAGTTATGTTCATCTCTGTGAGTTGAATGCACACATCACAATGAAGTTTCTGAGAATGCATCTGTCTAGTTTTTATTTGAGGTTATTCTCGTTTCCAAAGAACGCCCCAAATCAGTCCAAATATCCAGTTGCAGATTCTTCAATAAGAGTGTTTCACAACTGCTCTATGAAAAGGTATGCTCAACACTATGATTTGAATACAAACTCAAAAAGAAGTTTCTGAGAATGCTTCTGTGAATTTTTTAGTTGAAGATATTTCTTTTCCACCATAGCCCTCAAAGCGATAATAATGTCCACTTGCAGATACTACAAACAGAGTGATTCATAACTTCTCTTTAAAAAGAAAGGTTCAACCCTCTGTGTTGAATGCACACATCAAAAAGAAGTTTCTGAGAATGCTTCTGTCTAGTTTTTATGTGAAGATATTTCCTTTTCTACCACAGGCCTCAAAGCGCTCTAAATATCCTCTTGCAGATTCTACAAAAACAGTGTTTCAAAACTGCTCTATCAAAAGGAAGGTTCAACTTTGTGAGTTGATTGCACACATCCAAAAGTAGTTTCTGAGAATGCTTCTGTCTAGTTTTCAGATGAAGATATTCCCGTTTCCAACGAAACCACAACTCCGGTCAAAATATACACTTGCAAGTCCCTCAAAAAGAATATTTCACAACTGCTCTATGAAAAGGTTTGTTCACCTCTGTGAGTTGAATTCACACATTGCAGAGTAGTTTCTGAGAATGCTTCTGTCTAGTTTTTATTTGAAGATATTCCCTTTTCCAACGAAGGCTTCAAAGAGCTCAAAATATCCACTTGCAGATCCTACAAAAAGAGTGTTTCAAAACAGCTCTGAGACAATGAAGTTTCAAATCTGTGAGTTGAATGCACACATGACAAAGAATTTTCTGAGAATGCTTCTGTGTAGTTTTTATGTGAAGATATTCCCGATTCCAACGAATGCTTCAAAGCTCTACAAATATCCACTTGCACATTATACAAAAAGAGTGTTTATAAACTACTCTATCAAAAGGAAGTTTCAACTCTGTGAGCTGAATGCACACATCACAAAGAAGATTCTGAGACTGTTTCTATCTAGTTTTTTTTGGAAGATAGTCTCGTTTCCAATGAAGTTCTCAAATACTTCCAAATATCCACTCACAGGTTCTTCAAAAACACTGTTTCACAACTGCTTTATTAAATGGTATGTTCAAATCTGTGAGTTGAATGCACACATCACAAAGATGTTTCTGAGAACGCTTTGTCTAGTTTTTATTTGAAGATATTGCCGTTTCCAACAAGGGTTTTGAAGTGCTCCAAATATTCACTTGCATATTCTACAAAAAGAGTGTCTCAAAACTGCACTGTCAAAAGGAAGGATCAACTCTGTGAGATGAATGCTCACATCTCAAAGAAGTTTCTGAGAATGCTTGTGTCTAATTTTTATTTGAAGATATTTCCTTTTCCACTGTAGCCCTAAAAGCACGGCAGCTGTCCACTTGCAGATTCTACAGAGTGTGTTTCAAAACTCCTCTATGAAAAGAAAGGTTGAACTCTGTGAGTTGAATGCACACACCACAAAGAATTTTCTGAGAATGCTTCTGTCTAGTTTTTATTTGAATAGATTCCCATTTCTTACAAAGTCCTCAAAGCAGTCCAAATATCCACTTGAAGATACTACAAAAAGTGTTTCAAAACTCCCCTATGAAAAGTTATGTTCAACTCTGTGAGGTGAAAGCACTCATCACAATGAAGTTTCTGAGAATGCTTTTATCTAGTTTTTATGTGAAGGTATTCTCGTTTCCAATGAAGACCTCAAATTGGTCCAAATATCCAGTTACAGATTACTCAAAAAGAGTGTTTCACAACTGCTCAAAGAAAAGGTATGCTCAACTCTGTGATTTGAATGCAGACATCAAAAAGAAGTTTCTGAGAATGCTTCTGTCTAGTTTTTATGTGAAGATATTTCCTTTTCCAGCATAGGCCTCAAAGCGCTCCATGTGTCCACTTGCAGATGCTACAAAAAGAGTGTTTCAAAACGGCTCTTTCAAAAGGAAGCTTCAAGTCTGTGAGATGAATGCACTCATCACAAAGACGTTTCTGAGAATGCTTCTGTCTAGTTTTCATGTGAAGATGTTTCCATTTAAAGCATAGGCCTCAAATCGCTCCAAATATTCACTTGCAGATTCCACAAAAAGAGTGTTTGGAAACTTCTCTATCGATTGGTAAGTTCAACTCTGTGAGTTGAATGCCCTCTTCACAAAGAAGTTTCTGAGAATGCTTCTGTCTAATTTTTATGTGAAGATATACCCTTTTCCAACATAGGCCTCAAAGCGCTCCGAATAAACACTTGCAGATTCTACAAAAGGAGTGTTTCAAAACTGTTCTATCAAAAGGAACGTTGAAGTCTGTGAGTTGAATGCACTCATCTCAAAGAGGATTCTGAGAATGCTGCTGTCTAGTTTTTATGTGAAGATATATCCTTTTAAAGCATAGGCCTCAAAGCACTCCAAATATCCACTTGCAGATTCTGCAAAAAGACTGTTTCAAAACTGCTCTATCAAAAGAAATATTCAACCCTGTTAGTTGAATACAGATATCACAAAGAAATTTCTGAGAATGCTTCTGTCTACTTTTTATGTGAAGATATAACCTTTTCCAGCATAGGCCTCAAAGCCTTCCAAAAATCCACTTACAGATTCTACAAAAGGAGTGTTTCAAAACTATTCTCAAAATGAAGGTTGAACTCACAGAGTTGAATGCACTCATCACAAAGAAGTTTTTGAGAATGCTTCTGTCTAGTTTTTAAGTGAAGATATGTCCTTTTCCAGCATAGGCCTCAATGCACTCCAAATGTCCACTTGCAAATTGTACAAAAAAAATGTTTCTAAACTGTTCTATCAAAAGGAAGGTTCTACTCTGTGAGTTGAAGGCACTTATCTCAAAGAACTTTTTGAGAATAATTCAGTCTAGTTTTTATGTGATGATGTTTCCTTTTTCAGCATAGGCCTCAAAGCACTCCAAATATCCACTTGCAGATTCTACAAAAAGAATGTTTCAAAAGAGCCCTATCAAAAGGTTGGTTCATATCTGTGAGTTGAAGGCACTAATCATAAAGGAGGTTCTGAGAATGCTTCTAATTTTTATGTGAAGGTATTTCCTTTACCGTCATAGGCCATAAAGCCCTCCAAATATCCACTTGCACACTCTACAAAATGTGTGTTTCCAAACTGCTCTATCAAAGGGAAGGTTCAACTCTGCAAGATGAATGCACACATCACGAAGAAGTTTCTGAGAATGCTTTTGTCTAGTTTTTATGTAAAGATATATCCTTTTCCAGCATAGTCCTACAAGCGCTCCAAACATCCACTTGCAGATTCTACAAAAAGAGTGTTTCAATACTGCTCTATCAAAAGAAGGTTCAAGTCAGTGAGTTGAATGCAGGCATCACAAAGAAGTTTCTGAGAATGCTTCAGTCTAGTTTTTATGTGAAGTTTTTTCCTTTTCTAGCATAGGCCTCAAAGCACTCCAAATATCAATTTGCAAATTCTACAAAAAGCGTGTTTCAAAACTGCTCTATCAAAAGGAAGGTTAAAATCTGAGAAGTGAATACATTAATTACACGGAAGTTTCTGAGAAAGATTCTGCCTAGTTTTTATGTGAAGACATTTCCTTTTCCAGCACAGGACTAAAAGCGCTCCGAATATCAACTTGCAGATAAAAGGGTGTTTCAAAACTGCTCTATCTAAAGGAAGGTTCAAATCTGTGAGTTGAATGCACACATCTGAAAGAAGTTTTTGAGAATGCTTCTGTCTAGATTTTATGTAAAGATATTCCCTTTTCCAGCATAGTCCTGAAAGCTCCCAAATATCCACTTGCAGATTCCACAAAAAGAGTATTTCCAAACTGCGATATCAAACGGAATGTTAACTCTCCAAGTTGAATGCGCACATGACAAAGAAGTTTCTGAGAATGCTTCTCACTAGTTTTTATGTGAAGATATTTCGTTTTCCAGCATAGGCCTCAACGCACTCCAAATAGCCACCTGCAGACACTTCAAAAAGAGTGTTTCAAAACGGTTCTAACACTAGGACGATTCAAGTCAGTGAGTGGAATGAACTCATCACAAAGTAGTTTCTGAGAATGCTTCTGTCTAGTTTTTATGTGAAGATATGTCCTTTTCCATCATAGGCATATCAAAGGGAAGGTTCAAGTCTGTGAGTTGAAAGCACACATCAGAAAGGAGTTTTTGAGAATGCCTTTGTCTAGTTTTTATGTGAAGTTATATCCTTTTCCAGCACAGGTCTCAAAGCACTCCAAGTATCTACTTGCAGATTCTACAAAAAGAGTGTTTCAAAACTGCTCTATCAAAAGGAAGTTTGAAGTCTGTGAGTAGAATACATGAAACACAGGGAAGTTTCTGAGAATGCTTCTGTCCAGTTTTTATGTGAAGATATTTCCTTTTCCAGCATAGCCCTCAAAGCACTCCAAATATCCACTTGCAGATTCTTAAAAAAAGGTGTTTCAAATCTGCGCTGTCAAAAGGAAGCTTCAACTCTGTGAGTTGAATGCTTAAAGCACAGGAAAGTTTCTGTGAATTCTTCTGTCTAGTTTTTATGTGAAGATATTTCTTTTTCCAGCATAAGCCACCAAGCGCTCCAAATATCCACCTGCAGATTCTTTAAAAATAGTTTTTCTAGACAGTTCTATCAAAATAAATGTTCAACTCTGTGAGTTGAATGCACTCATCAAAAAGAAGTTTCTGAGAATGCTTCTGCCTAGCTTTTATGTGTAGATATTTCTTTTTCTAGCATAGGCCTCAAAGCATTCCAAATATCCACTTACAGATTCTACAAATAGAGTGTTTCAAAACTGCTCTACAAAAAGGAAGGTTCAAGTTTGTGAGTTGAATGAATAAAGCACAGGGAACTTTCAGAGAATTCTTCTGTCTTGTTTTCATATGAAGATGTTTACTTTTCCAACATAAGCCTCGAAGTGTTCAAAATATCCACTTGCAGATTCTACAAAAAGGGTATTTCAAAACTGCTCAATTAAAAGAACGGTTCAACTCTGTGAGTTGAGTGCACTCATCACAAAGAAGTTTCTGATAATGCTTCTGTCTAGTTTTTTTAAAGATATTTCCATTTCCAGCATAGGCCTCAAAGTGCTCCAAATATCCACTTACAGATTCTACAAAAAGAGTGTTTGAAAACTGCTGTATCAAAAGGAAGTTTCAACTCGGTGAATTGAATCCACTTATCAAAGAGAAGTTTCTGAGAATTCTTCTGTCTAGTTTTTATGTGAAGATATTTCCTTTTCCATCATCGGCCTCAAAGCACTCAAAATATCCAATCGCACATTCTATAAAAAGAGTTTTTCTAAACTTTGAAATCCAAAGGAAGGTTTAACTCTGTGAGTTGGATGCATAAAGCACAGTGTATTTTCTGAGAATGCTTCTGTCTAGTTTTTATGTGAAGATATTTCCTTTCCCAATTTAGGCCTCAAAGCACTACAAATATCCACCTGCAGATTCTATTAAAAGAGTGTTTCAAAACTGCTCTGTCAAAAGGAAGGTTGAAGTCTGTGAGTTGAATGCACTCATCTAAAGAAGTTTCTGAGAATGCATCTGTCTAGTTTTTATGTGAAGATATTTCCTTTTCCACTGTTGACATCAATGCCCTCCAAATATCCACTTGCAGTTTCTACAAAAAGGGTGTTTCAAAACTGTTCTATCATAAGGAAGGTTCAAATCTATGAGTTGAATGGTTTCTTACAAGCGAAGTTTCTGAGCATGCTTCTGTCTAGTTTTTATGTGAAGATATTCCCTTTTCCAGCATAGGCCCCTAAGCACTCCAAATATCCACTTGCAAATTCTACAAAAGGGTTGTTTCAAAACTGTCCTATCAAAAGCAGGTTCAACTATGTGAGTTGAATGCGCTCATCAAAAAGATGTTTCTGAGAATGCTTCCGTCTATTTTTTATCTGAAGATATTTCCTTTTCCAGCATTGGTCACAAAGCACTCCAAATATCCACTTGCACATTCGTCAAAAAGAGTGTTTCAAAGCTGCACTATCAAAAGGAAAGTTCAACTCTGTGAGTTGAACATGCACATCACAAAGAAGTTTCTGAGAATGCTTTTGTCTAGTTTTTATGTGGAGATATTTCCTTTTCCAGCATAGGCCTCAAAGCACTCCAAATATCCACATACAGATTCTACAAAAATACTGTTTCAAAACTATTCTATCAAAAGGAAGGTCCAAGTCTGTGAGTTGAATGCACTCATCACAGAAAAGTTTCTGAGTATGCTTCTGTCAATTTTTTCTGTGAAGATATTTCCTTTTCCAGCATAGGCCCCAAAGCGCTCCAAATATCCACTTGCAGATTGTACAAAAAGGGTGTTTCAAAACTGTTCTATGAAAGGGAAGGTTCAAATCTGTGAGTTGAATGGATTCTTACCAGCGAAGTTTCTGAGAATACTTCTGTCTAGTTTTTATATGAAGATATTTCCTTTTCCAGCATAGGCCCCAAAGCGCTACAATTACCCACTTGCACATTCTACAAAAAGGTTGTTTCAAAACTGCTCTATCAAAAGCAGGTTCAACTTCGTGAGTTGAATGCACTCATCAAAAATATGTTTCTGAGAATGCTTCTGTCTAGTTTTTATGTGAAGATATTTCCTTTTCCAGCATAGGCCTCAAAGCGCTCCAAGCATCCACTTCCAGATTCTACAAAAAGAGTTTTTCAAAACTATTCTGTCAAAGGGAATGTTCAACTCTGTGAGGTGAATGCACTCATCACAGAGAAGTTTCTGAGAATGCTTCCGTCTAGTTTTTATGTGAGGGTATTTCGTTTTCCATCATAGGCCTCAACTACAAAAAGAGTGTTTCAAAACTGCTCTATCAAAAGGAATGTTCAAGTCTGAGAGTTCAATGCAGTCATCACAAAGAAGTTTCTGATAATGCTTCTGTCTAGTTTTTTTGAAGATATTTCCATTTCCAGCATAGGCCTCAAAGTGCTCCAAATATCCACTTACAGGTTCTACAAAAAGGGTGTTTGAAAACTGCTCTATCAAAAGGAAGGTTCAACTCTGTGAATTGAATCCACTTATCAAAGAGAAGTTTCTGAGAGTTCTTCTGTTTACTTTTTATGTGAAGATATTTCCCTTTCCATCATAGGCCTCAAAGTGCTCAAAATATCCAATTGCACATTCTACAAAAAGAGTTTTTCTGAACTTCACAATCCAAAGGAAGGTTTAATTCTGTGAGTTGAATGCATAAAGCACAGTGTATCTTGTGAGAATGCTTCTGTCTAGTTTTAATGTGAAGATATTTCCTTTTCCAATGTAGGCCTCAAAGCACTGCAAATATCCACCTGCAGATTCTATTAAAAGAGTGTTTCAAAACTGCTCTGTCAAAAGGAAGGCTGAAGTCTGTGAGTTGAATGCACTCATCCAAAGAAGTTTCTGAGAATGCTTCTGTCTAGTTTTTATTTGTAGGTATTTCCTTTTCCAGTGTAGGCGTCAAACCGCTCCAAATATCCACTTACAGATTCTACAAAAAGAGTGTTTCAAAACTGCTCTCTCAAAAGGAAGGTTCAACACTGTGAGTTGAATGCATTCATCAGAAAGAAGTATCTGAGAATGCTTCTGTCTAGTTTTAATGTGAAGATATTTTCTTTTCAATCATAGGCCTCAAAGTGCTCCAAATATCCTCTTGCAGAGTCTACAAAAAGAGTGTTTCAAAACTGCTCTATTAAAAGTCAGGTTCCAGTCTGTGAGTTGAATGCACACATCACAACGAAGTTTCTCAGAATACTTCAATCTAGTTTTTATGTGAAGTTATTTCCTTTTCCAGTATAGGTCTCAAAACCCTCCAAATATCTACTTGCAGATTCTATGAAAAGAGTGTTTCAAAACTGTTCTCTCAATAGGAAGGTTCAACTCTGTGAGTTGAATGTGTAAAGCACAGGGGAGTTTCTGAGAATGCTTCTGTCTAGTTTTTAGGTTAAGATATTTCCTTTTCCAGTTTAGGTCTCAAAGAACTCCAAATATCCACTTGCAAATTCTACAAAAAGAGTGATTCAAAGCTGTTTTATCAAAAGGCAGTATCAACTCTGTGAGTTTAATGCGCTCACCTCAAATAAGTTTCTGAGAATGCTACAATCTAATTTTTATGTGAAGTTATTTACTTTTCAAGCATACGACTCAAAGCACTCCAAATATTCAAATGCAGAATCTACAAAAAGAGTGTTCCCAAACTGTGCTATCAAAAGGAAGGTTGAACTCTGTGGGTTGAATGCATTAGTCACAGGGAAGTTTCTAAGAATGCTTCTGTCTAGATTTTATGTGAAGGTATTTCCTTTTCTAGTGCAGGCATTCAAACCACTCCAAATATCCACTTCAAGATTCGACAGAAAGATTGTTTCAAAACTGCTCTATCAAAACGAAGGTTAAACTCTGTGACTTGAATGCCCACATCACAAAGAAATTTCTGAGAATGCTTCTGTTTAGATTTATATGAAGATAGTTACATTTCTAGCATAGGAACCAAAGTGCGCCAAATATACAATTGCAGATTCTACAAAAAGAGTGCTTCAAAACTGCTCTATGAAAAGGAAGGTTCAACCCTGTGAGTTGAATGCAGTCAACACAAAGAAGTTTCTGAGAATGCTTCTGTCTAGTTTTTATGTGAAGATATTTCCTTTTAAAGCATAGGACTCATACACTCCAAATATCCACTTGCAGATTCTACAAAAAGAGTGTTTCAAAACTATTCTCTCAAAAGGAAGATTCAATTCTGTGAGTTAAATGCACACAAAACAAAGGAGTTTCTGAGAATGCTTCTGTCTAGTTTTTATGTGAAGATATTTCCTATTCTAGCATAGGCCTCAAAGCACTCCAAATATCCAATTGCAGATTCTACAAAATGGGTGTTTCAAAACTGCTCTATGAAAAGGAAGGTTCAACTTTGTGAGTTGAATGCACCCATCACAAAGAAGTTTCTGAGAATGGTTCTGTCTAATTTTTATGTGAAGATATTTCCTTTTCCAGCGTAGGCCTCAAAGGGCTCCAAATACCACTTCCAGATTCTACAAAAAGAGTGTTTCAAAACTGCTCTATCAAAAGGAAGGTTCAAGTCTGTGAGATGGTTGCACACATTACAAAGAAGTTTCTGAGAATGCTTAAATCTAGCTTTTATGTGATGTTATCTTCTTTTCCAGCATATGAATCAAAGAGTCCAAAATATCCAATTGTAGATCCTACAAAAAAAGTATTTCAAAACTGTTCCATCAAAAGGAAGGTTGAACTCCATCAGTTGAATGCATAAAGCACAGGAAAGTTTCTCAGAATCCTTCTGTTTAGTTTTTATATGAAAATATTACATTTTCCTGTGTAGGCCTCAAAGGACTCCAAATATCCACTTGCAGAGTCTACAAAAAGAGTGTTTCAAAATTGATCTTTCAAACGAAGGTTCAACTCTGTGAGTTGAATATGCACATCACAAAGAAGTTTCTGAGAATGCTTCTGTCTATTCTTTATGTGAAGATATTTCCTTTTCCACCATAGGCCTCAAATCACTCCAAATATCCACTTGAAGATTCGGCAAAAAGAGACTTACAAAACTGTTCTATCAAAAGGAAAATTCAACTCTGGGAGTTGAATGCACTCATCCCAAAGAAGTTTCTAAGAATGCTTCTGTCTGTTTTTTTATGTGAAGATATATCCTTTTCCAGCATAGGCCTCAAAGCACTCCAAATATGGACTTGCAGACTCTACAAAAAGAGTGTTTCAAAACTGCTCTCTCAAAACGAGGGATCAAATCTGTGAGTTGAATGCATAAAGCATAGGGAAGTTTCTGAGAATGCTTCAGTCTGGTTTTTAATGTGAAGATATTGACTTTTCCAAGGTAGGGCTAAAAGCATTCCAAATATCCACTTGCATATTCCATTAAAAGAGTGTTTCAAAACTTTTCTATCTAAAGGAAGGCTCAACTCTGTGGGTTGAATGTGCACTTCACAAAGAAGTTTCTGAGAATGCTTCAGTCAAGTTTATATATGAAGATAATTCCTTTTCCATCATAGGCTTCAAAGCACACAAAATATCCACTTGCAGAATCTACAAAAAGAGAGTTTCAAAACTGTTCTATCAAAAGGAAGGTTCAACTCTGTGACTTGAATGCACTAATCACAAAGAAGTTTCTCAGAATGTTTTTATGTGAAGATATTTCCTATTCCATCATAGGCCTCAAAGCGCTTCAAATATCCACTTGCAGATTCTACAAAAAGAGTGTTTCAAAACTATTCTATCAAAAGGAAAGTTCAAGTATGTGAATTGAATGCACTCACCACAAAGAAATTTCTCAGAATGCTTCTGTCTAGTTTTTATATGAAGATATTTCCTTTTCCAGCATGTGCCTCAAAGCACTCCAAATATCCACTTGCAGATTCTACAAAAAGTGTGTTTCAAAACTGCTCTATGAAAAGGAATCTTCAACTCTGTGAGTTGAATGCACGCATGAAAAAGAAGTTTCTGAGAGTGCTTCTGCTTAGTTTTTTGTGAAGATAATTCCTTTTCCAGCATAGGCCTCAAAGCACACCAAATATCCACGTGCAGATTCTACAAAAATAGTGATTCAAAACTGCGCTACCAAAAGGAAGGTTCAGCTCTGTGAGTTCAATGTGCTCAACACAAAAAAGTTTCTGAGAATGCTTCTGTCTAGGTTTTATGGGAAGTTATTTCCTTTTCAACCATAGGCCACAAAGTGCTCCAAATATCCACTTGCAAATTCTACAAAAAGTGTGATTCAAAACTATTCTATCAAAAGGAAGGTTCAATTTGGTGAGTTGAATGCAGTCAAGACAAAGGAGTTTCTGAGAATGCTTCTGTGTAGTTTTTATGTGAAGATATTTCCTATTTCAGCATAGGCCTCAAACTCCTCCAAATACCCAATTGCAGATTCTACAGTAAGCGTGTTTCAAAACTGAGCTATCAAAAGGAAGATTCAGCTCTGTAAGTTGAATGCGCACATCACCAAGATGTTTCTGAGAATGATTCTGTCTTGTTTTTATGTGAAGATATTTCCATTTCCAGCATATGCCTAAAATGTCTCCAAATATCCACTTCCAGATTCTACAAAAAGAGTGTTTCAAAATTGCTGTATCAAAAGGAAGGTTTAAGTCTGTGAGATGAATGCAGACATTACAAAGCAGTTTCTGAGAATGTTTCAATCTAGTTTTTATGTGAAGTTATCTTCTTTTCCAGCATAGGCCCAAAAGCGTCCCAAATATCCTATTGCAGATTCTATAAACAGAGTTTTTCAAAACTGTTCTATCAAAAGGAAGGTTCAACCCTGTCAGTTGAATGCTCTCATCACAGAGAAGTTTCTGAGAATGCTTCTGTCTAGTTTTTATCTAAAGATATTTCCTTTTCCAGCATAGGCCTCAAATTGCTCCAAATATCCAATTGCATACACTACAGAAAGAGTGTTTCAAAACTGCTCTATCAAAAAGAAGGTTCATATCTGTGAGTTGAATGCACACATCATGAAGAAGTTTCTGAGAATGCTTCTGTCTAGTTTTTATGTGAAGATATTTCCTTTTCCAGCACAGGTCTCAAAGGGCTCCAAATATCCACTTGCAGATTCTGCAAAAAGAGTGTTTCAAAACTGCACTATCAAAAAGCATCTTCAACTGTGTCACTTAAATGCATAAAGCACAGGGAAGTTTCTGAAAATGTTTCTGTGCAGTTTGGATATGAAGATATTTCCTTTTCCAGAGTAGGCCTCAAATCACTCCAAATATACTCTTGCAGATTCTACTAAAAGAGCGTTTCAAAACTGTTCTATCAAAAGGAATGTTCAACACTATGATTTTAATGCACACATCACAAACAAGTTTCTGAGAATGCTTCTGTCTAGTTTTTATGTGAAGGTATTCCCTTTTCCAGCACAGGCATCAAATCACTCCAAATATCCACTTGCAGATTCTACAAAAAGAGTGCTTCAAAACTGTCCTACCAAAAAGAAGTTTCAACTCTCTGAGTTGAATGCACTTATCACAAAGAAGTTTGTGAGAATGCTTCTGTATAGTTTTTATGTGATGATATTTCCATTTCCTGCACAGGCCTCAAAGCGCTCCCTAATATCCACTTGCAAATTCTATAAAAAGATTGTTTCAAAATTGCTCTGTCAAAAAGAAGGTCCAAGTCTGTGATTTGAATGCACTCATCACAAAGCAGTTTCTGAGATTTCCACTCTCTAATTTTTATGTGAAGCTATTTCCTTTCCTAGCTTAGGCCTCAAAGCGCTCCAAATATCCACATGCAGATTCTACAAAAAGAGTGTTTCAAAACTGCTCTATCAAAAGGAAGGTTCAACTCTGTGAGTTGAATGCACACATCTCAAATAAGTTTCTGAGAATACTTCTCTTAGTTTTCACGTGAAGATATTTCCTTTTCCAGCATAGGCCACAAAGCACTCCAAATATCCACTTACAGACACTTCAAAAAGTGTGTGTCAAAACTTCTCTTTCTAAAGGAAGTTTCGAGTCAGTGAGTTGAATGCACTCATCATAAAGAAGTTTCTTATAATGCTTCTGTCTAGGATTTTGAAGATATTTCCCTTTCCAGCATAGGCCTCAAAGCACTCCAAATATCCACTTGCAGTTTCTACAAAAAGGGTATTTCAAAACTACTGTATCCAAAGGAAGGTTCAACTCTGTGAGTTCAATGAACACATCACAAAGAAGTTTCTGAGAATGATTCTGTCTAGTTCTTATGTGAAGATATTTTCTTTTCCAGCATAAACCTCAAAGCCCTCCAAATATCCACTTGCAGATTAAACAAAAACAGTGTTTCAAAACTGCTTTATCAAAAGGAGGTTTTAAGTCTGTGAGTTGAATGCACACGTCACAAAGGAGTTTTTCAGAATGCTTCGGTCTAGTTTTTATGTGAAGATATTTACTTTTTCAGCATAGTCCTCAAACAGCTCCAAATATCCACTTGCAGATCCTACAAAAAGCGTGTTTCAAAACTGTTTTATCAAAAGGAACTTTAAACCCTGTGAGTTGAATGTACTTATCATAGAGAAGTTTCTGAGAATGCTTCTGTCTAGTTTTTATATGAAGATATTTGCTTTTCCAATGTAGGCCTCAAAACACTCCAAATATCCACTTGCAGATTCTACAAAAAGAATTTTTCAAAACTGCACTATCAAAAGGAATGTTCAACTCTGTGGGTTGAATGCATAAAGCACAGGGAAGATTCTGAGAATGCTTCTACCTAGCTTTTATGTGAAGATACTTCCTTTTACAATGTAGGCCTCAAAGCACTACAAATATCCACTTGCAGATGGTAATAAAAGAGTGTTTCAAAACTGCTCTATCAAAGGGAATGTTCAAAACTGTGAGTTGAATGTGCACATCACAAAGTAGTTTCTGAGAATACTTCTGTCTAGTTTTTATGTGAAGATATTTCCTTTACCAGCATAGGCCTCAAAGCACTCCAAATATCCACTTGCAGATTCTACAAAAAGAGTGTTTCAAAGCTGCTCTTTCAAAAGGAGCGTACAAGTCTGTGAGTTGAATGCACACATCACAAAGAAATTTCTGAGAATGCTTCAATCTAGTTTTGATGTGACGTTAGTTCCTTTTCCAGTGAGTTGAATGCACACATCACAAAGAAGTTTCTGCGAATGCTTCAATCTAGTTTTTATGTGAAGTTATTTCCTTTTCCAGTGCTCCAAATATCCACTTGCAAGTTGTACAAAAAGAGTGTTTCAAAATTGTGCTATCAAAGCGAATGTTCACCACTGTGAGGTGAACGCATAAAGCACAGGGAAGTTTCTGAGAATGCTTCTGTCTAGTTTTTATGTGAAGATATTTCCTTTTCCAGGGTAGGCCTCAAAGCACTCCAAATATACACTTGCAGCTTCTTCTAAAAGGGTGTTTCACAACTGCTCTATAAAAAGGAATGTTCAGCACCGTCAGTTGAATGCGCATATCACAAAGAAGTTTCTCAGAATTCTTCTGTCTAGTTTTTATTTGGAGACATTTCCTTTTCCAGTGTAGGCCTCAAAGCGCTCCAAATATCCTCTTGCAGATACTACAAAAAGAGTGTTTCAAAACTGCTCTATCCAAAGTAAGGTTCAAATCCGTGAGTTGAATGCACACATCAGAAAGAAGTTTCTGAGCATGCTTCAATCTAGTTTTCATGCGAAGATATTTCCTTTTCAAGCATAGGCCTCTTAGCGCTGCAAATATTCACTTGCAGAAACTACAAAAAGAGTGTTTCAAAACTGTTCTAACAAAAGGAAGGTTCGGTTCTGTGAGTTGAATATACTCATCACAAAGTAGTTATTGAGAATGCTTCTGCCTAGTTTTTATGAAAAGATATTCCCTTTTCCAGCATAGGACTGAAAGCATTCCAAACATCCATAGCAAATACAAGTTTAACCTTCCATCAAAAGGAAGGTTCAACTATGTTAGTTGAATATACACATCACAGAGAAGTTTCTGAGAATGCTTCTGTCTAGTTTTTATGTGAGGATATTTCATTATCCAGCATAGGCCTCAAAGCGCTCCAAATATCCACTTGCAGATTCATCAAAAAGTGTGTTTCAAAGCTGCTGTATCAAAAGGAAAGTTCAATCTTTGAGTTGAATTCACTCATCATAAAGAAGTTTCTGAGAATGCTTCTGTCTAGGTTTTATGTGAAGATATTTCCTTTTCCAGCATACGCCTCAAAGTGCTCCAAATATCCACTTGCAGCTTCTACAAAAAGAGTGATTCAAAAATGCTCTATCAAAAGGAAGGTTAAACTCCGTGAGGTGAATGCACACATCACAAAGAAGTTTCTGAGAATGCTTCTGTCTAGTTTTTATGTGGAGATATTTCCTTTCCCAGCATAGGCCTCATAGCACTCCAAATATCCACTTGCAGATTCTACAAACAGAGTTTTTCAAAACTGTTGTATGAAAAGTAAGTTTGAAATCTGTGAGTTAAATGCTCTCATCACAGAGAAGTTTCTGAGAATGCTTCTGTCTAGTTTTTATGTAAAGATATTTCCTTTTCCAGCACTGGCCTCAAATTGTTCCAAATATCCACATGCATATACTACAAAAAGAGTATTTCTAAACTGCCCTATCAACAGGACGGTTCAAATCTTTGAGTTGAATGCACACATCATGAAGAAGTTTCTGAGAATGCTTCTGTCTAGTTTTTATGTGAAGATATTTCCTTTTCCAGCATAGGTCTCATAGCGCTCCAAATATCCACTTGCAGATTCTGCAAAAAGAGTTTTTCAAAACTGTGCTATCAAAAGACATGTTCAACTCTGTGATTTGAATGCATAAAGCACAGGGAAGTTTCTGACAATGGTTCTCTCCAGTTTTTATATGAACAGATATCCTTTTCCAGTGTAGGCCTCAAATCACTCCAAATATCCACTTGCAGATTCTACTAAAATAGTTTTTCAAATCTTTTCTATTAAAAGGAAGGTTCAACTCTGTGAGTTGAATGCGCTCATCTCAAAGAAGATTCTGAGAAAGCCTCTGTCTAGTTTTTATGTGAAGATATTTCCTTTCCCAGCATAGGTGTCAAATCACTCCAAATATCCACTTGCACATTCTACTAAAATAGTTTTTCAAATCTTTTCTATTAAAAGGAAGGTTCAACTCTGTGAGTTGAATGCGCTCATCCCAAAGAAGATTCTGAGAAGGCTTCTGTCTAGTTTTTATGTGAAGATATTTCCTTTCCCAGCATAGGTGTCAAATCACTCCAAATATCCACTTGTAGATTCTACAAAAAGAGTGCTTCAAAACGGTCCTACCAAAAAGAAGGTTCAACTCTCTGAGTTGAATGCACTTATCACAAAGAAGTTTCTGAGAATGTTTCTGTCTACTTTTTATATGATGATATTTCCATTTCCTGCATAGGCCTCAAAGTGCTACCTAATATCCACTTTCAAATTCTATAAAAAGAGTGTTTCAAAACTGCTCTGTCAAAAAGAAGTTCCAAGTCTTTGATTTGAAAGCACTCATCACAAAGAAGTTTCTGAGATTTCCTCTGTCTAGTTTTTATGTGAAGAGTTTCCTTTTCTAGCTTAGTCTTCAAAGTGCTCTAAATATTCACTTGCAGATTCTACAAAAGAGAGTTTCAAAACTGCTCTATCAAAAGGAAGGTTAAACTCTGTGAGTTGAATGCACACATCTCAAAGAAGTTTCTGAGAATGGTTCTGTTAGTTTTCATGTGAAGATATTTCTTTTTCCAGCATAGGCCTCAAAGCGCTCCAAGTATCCACTTACAGATTTTACAAAACGTTTGTGTCAAAACTGCTCTATCTAAAGGAATTTTCAAGTCAGTGAGTTGAATGCACTCATCAAAAGAAGTTTCTGATAATTCTTCTGTCTAGTTTTTTTGAAGATATTTCCTTTTCTAGCATAGGCCTCAAAGCGCTCCAAATATCCACTTGCAGTTCCTACAAAAAGGGTATTTCAAAACTACTCTATCAAAAGGAAGGTTCATCTCCGTGAGCTGAATGCACACATCACAAAGTAGTTTCTGAGAATGATTCTCTCTAGTTCTTATGTGAAGACATTTTCGTTTCCAGCATAAACCTCAAAGCCCTCTAAATATCCACTTGCAGATTCAACAAAAAGAGTGTTTTAAAACTGCTCTACCAAAAGGAAGGTTCAAGTCTGTGTGTTGAATGCACACATCACAAAGAAGTTTCTCAGAATGCTTCTGTCTAATTTTTATGTGAAGATATTTCCTTTTTCATCATAGGCCTCAAAGCGCTCCAAATATCAACTTGCAGATTCTACAAAAAGAGTGTTTCAAAACCGTTTTATCAAAAGGAAGTTTCAACTCCTTGAGTTGAATGCACTTATCATAGAGAAGTTTCTGAGAATGCTTCTGTCTAGTTTTTATGTGTAGATATTTGCTTTTCCAATGTAGGCCTCAAAGCACTCCAAACATCCACTTGCAGATTCAACAAAAAGAGTTTTTCAAAACTGCGCTATCAAAAGGAAAGTTCAACTCTGTTGGTTGAATGCATAAAGCACTGGGAAGATTCTGAGAATGCTTCTGCCTAGTTTTTATGTGAAGATATTTCCTTTTACAATATAGGCCTCAAAGCACTCCAACTATCCACTTCCAGATTGCAATAAAAGAGGGTTTCAAAACTGCTCTATCAAAGGGAATGTTCAACACTGTGAGTTGAATGCGCACATCACAAAGAAGTTTCTGAGAATACTTCTGTCTAGTTTTTATGTGAAGTTATTTTCTTTACCAGCATAGGCCTCAAAGGGCTCCAAATATCCACTTGCAGATTCTACAAAAAGAGTGTTTCCAAACTTCTCTATCAATTGGTAGGTTCAATTCTGTGAGTTGAATGCGCTCATCACAAAGAAGTTTCCGAGAATGCTTCTGTCTAGTTTTTAGGTGAAGATATTTCCTTTCCCAACATAGGCCTCAAAGAGCTCCGAATAAACATTTGCAGATTGTCCAAAAGGAGTGTTTCAAAACTGTTCTATCAAAAGGAACATTCAAGTCTTCGAGTTGAATGCACTCATCACAAAGAGGTTTCTGAGAATGCTCCTGTCCAGTTTTGAAGTGAAGATATTTCCTTTTCCTTGCATAGGCCTCAAATCGCTGGAAATATCCAATGGCAGATTTCACAAAAAGAGTGTTTCCAAACTGCTCTATCAAAAGACAGGTTCAACTCTGTGAGTTGAATGCACTCATCGAGAAGAACTTTCTGAGAATGCTTCTGTCTAGTTTTTAGGTGAAGATATTCCATTTCCCAGCATAGGCCTCAAAGTGCTCCAAATATCCACTTGCAGATTTTACAAAAAGAGTGTTTCAAAACTGCTCTTTCAAAGGAAAGATTCAAGTCTGTGATTTGAATGCACTGAACACAAAGAAGTTTCTGAGAATGCTTCTGTCAGGTTTTTATGTGAAGATATTTCCTTTTCCAGCATAGGCCTCAAAGCGCTCCAAATATCCACTTGCAGATTCTACAAAAAGAGTGTTTCCAAACTTCTGTATCAATTGGTAGGTTCAAGTCTGTGAGTTGAATGCACTCATCACAAAGAAGTTTCTGAGAATGCTTCTCTCTAGTTTTTATGTGAAGATATTTCCTTTTCCAACATAGGCCTCAAGGTGCTCCGAATAAACACTTGCGGATTCTACAAACTTAGTCTTTCAGAACTGTTGTGTCAAAAGCAACGTTCAAGTCTGTGAGTTGAATGCACTCATCACAAAGAAGTTTCTCAGAATGCTTCAGTCTAGTTTTTAGGTGAAGATATTCCATTTCCCAGCATGGGCCTCAAAGCGCTCCAAATATCCACTTGCAGATTCTACAAAAAGAGTGTTTCCAAACTTCCCTATCAATTGGTAGGTTCAAGTCTCTGAGTTGAATGCACTCATCACAAAGAAGTTTCTGAGAATGCTTCTCTCTAGTTTTTATGTGAAGATATTTCCTTTTCCAACATAGGCCTCAAGGTGCTCCAAATAAACATTTGCGGATTCTACAAACTTAGTGTTTCAGAACTGTTCTATCAAAAGCAACGTTCATGTCTGTGAGTTGAATGCACTCATCACAAATAAGTTTCTGAGAATGCTTCAGTCTAGTTTTTAGGTGAAGATATTCCATTTCCCAGCATGGGCCTCAAAGCTCTCCAAATATCCACTTGCAGATTCTACAAAAAGAGTGTTTCAAAACTGCTCTTTCAAAAGAAAGCTTCAAGTCTGTGAGTTGAGTGCACTCAATACAAAGAAGTTTCTGAGAATGCTTCTGTCTAGTTTTCAGGTGAAGATATTTCCTTTTCCAGCAGAGGCCTCATATCTCTCCAAATATCCACTTGCAGATTCTAGAAAAAGAGTGTTTCAAAACTGTTCTATCAAAAGGAAGTTTCATCTCTGTGGATTGAATGCACTCATCACAGAGAAGCTTCTGAGAATGCTTCTGTCTAGGATTTATGTGAAGAGATTTCTTTTTCTAGCGTAGGCCTCAACATGATCCAAATTTCCACCTGCAGACTCTACAAAAAGTGTTTTTCAAACTGTTCTATCAAAAGGAAAATTCAAGTCTTTGAGTTGAACACACACATCACAAAGTAGTTTCTGAGAATGCTTCTCTCTAGTTTTTACCTGAAGATATTACCTTCTCCAGCTTAGGCCTCCAAGCGCTCCAAATATCCACTTGCAGAGTCTACAAAAAGAGTGTTTCAAACCTGTTCTATCAAAAGGAATGTTCAGTTCTGTGAGTTCAATGTGCACATCACAAAGAAGTTTCTGAGAATTCTTCTGTCTACTTTTTAGGTGAAAATATTTCCCTTTCCAGCATAGGCATCAAAGCACTCCAAATATCTAATTGGAGATTCCACAACAGGGGTGTTTCAAAACTGCACTATTAAAAGGAAGGTTCAACTCTGTGAGTTGAATGCATAAAGCACTGGGAAGTTTCTGAGAATACTTCTGTCTAGTTTTCATGTGAAATTATTTCCTTTTCCAGTGTAGGCCTGAAAGCACTCAGTAGATCCACTTGCCCATTATACTAAAAGAGTGTTTCAAAACTGCTCCATCAAAAGCAAGTTTCAACTCTGTGAGTTGAATACACACATCACAAAGTAGATTCTGAGAATGAGTCTATGTAGTTGTTATGTGAAGATATTTCCTTTTCTAGTGTAGGCCTCAAAGCACTCCATATATTTACTTTCAGATTCTACAAAAACTGTTTTTCAAACTGTTCTATCAAAAGGAAAATTCAAGCCTTTGAGTTGAATGCACACATCATGAAGCAGTTTCTGAGAATGCTTCTTTCTAGTTTTTACGTGAAGGTATCTCCTTTTCTAGCTTAGGCCTATAGCGCTCCAAAAATCCACTTGCAGATTCTACAAATAGAGAGTTTCATAACTGTTCTATCAAAAGGAAAGTTAAAGTCTGTGAGTTGAATGCACTCAACACAGAGATGTTTCTGGGATTGCTTCTGTCTAGTTCATGTGTGAAGATATTTCCTGTTCCATCTTAGGCCTCAAAGGGCTCCAAATGTCCAATTGCAAATTCTACAAAGGAGTGTTTCAAAACTGTTCTATGAAAAGGAAGGTTCAACTCTGAGAGATGAATGCATAAAGCAATGGGAAGTTTCTGAGAATAATTCTGTCTTATTTTTATGTAAAAACATTTCCTTTTGCATCATAGGTCTCAAATTGCTCCAAGTATCCACTTGCATATTCTACCAAAACAGTGCTTCAAAACTGTTCTATCAAAAGGAAGGTTCAACTTTCTGAGTTGAATACACTCATCAAAGAGAAGTTTCTG
This sequence comes from Pongo abelii, assembly GCF_028885655.2. Classification (NCBI taxonomy): domain Eukaryota; kingdom Metazoa; phylum Chordata; class Mammalia; order Primates; family Hominidae; genus Pongo; species Pongo abelii. Next base: position 14,419,904 of record NC_071996.2, read on the forward strand.
AGAAAGCTTTAGCCTAGTTTCCATTTAAAGATATTTCCTTTTACAGCATAGGCCTCAAAGTGCTCCAAATATCCACTTGCAAATTCTACAAAAGAGTGTTTCAAAACTGTTCTATCAAAAGGAAAGTTCAACTGTGTGAGTTGAACGCACTCATCACAAAGAAGTTTCTGAGAATGCTTCTGTCTAGTTTTTATGTGATGATATTTCCTTCTCCTGCATAAGCCTCAATGTGCTGCAAATTTCCATTTGCAGAGTTTACAGAAAGAGTGTTTCAGAACTGCTCTAAAAACAGGAAGCTTCAACTCCCTGAGTTGAATGCACACATCACAACGAAGTCTCTGGGAATGCTTCAATCTTGTTTTTATGTGAGGTTATTTCCTTTTCCAGCATAGGCCTCAAAGCGCGTCAAATATCCAATTGCAGATTCTAAAAAAAAGAGTGTCTCAAAACTGCTCTATCAAAAGAAGGTTCAAGTCTGTGAATTGAATACATAAAGCACAGGGAACTTCCTGAGAATGCTTCAGTCTAGTTTTTATGTGAAGATATTTCCTTTTCTAGCACAGGACTCAAAGCTCTCCAAATATCCAATTGCAGATTCTACTAAAAGGATGTTTCAAAATTACTCTATCAAAAGGAATGTTCAACACTGCTTATTGAAAGCACACATCACAAAGAAGATTCTGAGATTGCTTCTGTCTATTTTTTATGTTAAGATATGTCCTTTTCCAGCATAGGCCTCAAAGTGCTTCAAATATCCACTTACATATTCTACAAAAAGAGTGTTTCGAAACTGTTCTATCAAAAAGAAGCTTTAACTCTCTGAGTTGAATGCACTCATCACAAGAAGTTTCTGAGAATTCTTCTGTCTACTTTTTATGTGATGATGTTTCCTTTTCCAGTATAAGCCTCAAAGCGCTCCCCAATATCCAATTGCAGATGCTACAAAAAGAGTGTTTCAAAAATGCTCTATCAAAAGCAAGGTTCAAGTCTGTGGATTGAAAGCACTCATCCCAGAGTAGTTTCTGAGACTTCTTCTGTTTAGGTTTTATGTGAAGATATTTCCTTTTCCAGCATAGGCCCCAAATCACTACAAATATACAATTGCAGATTCTACAAAAAGAGTGTTTCCAATCTGCTCTATCAAAAGGAAAGTTAAACTCTGTGAGTTGAATGTGAAAATCACAAAGAAGTTTCTGAGAATCCTTCTGTCTAGTTTTTATGGGAAGATATTTCCTTTTAAAGCATAGGCCTCTAAGCGCTCCAAATATCAACTAGCAGACCCTACACAAGTAGTGTTTCAAAACTGCTCTATGAAAAGGAAGTTTGACCTCTGTGAGGTGAATGCATAAAGCAGAGGGAAGTTTCTCATAATGATTCAGTTTAGATTTTATGTAAAGATTTTCCCTTTTCCAGTGTTGGCCTCAACTCACTCCAAATATACACTTGCAGATTCTACAAAAAGAGTGTTCCAAACTGCACTATCTAAAGGAAGTTTCAACTCTGTAAGTTGAATTCACTCATCACAAAGAGGTTTCTGAGAATGCTTCTGTCTAGTTTTTATGTGAAGATAATTCCTTTTCCAGCATAGGCCTGAAATCGCTCTAAATATCCACTTGCAGATTCTAAAAACAGAGTGTTTCTAAACTGTTCAATCAAAAGGAAGGTTCAACTCTTTGAGTTGAATGCACTCATCCCAGAGAAGTTTCTGAGAATGCTTCTGTCTAGATTTTATGTAAAGATATTTCCTTTTCCAGCATAGGTTTGAAAGCCCTTCAAATATAGATTTGCAGATTCTACAAAAAGAGTGTTTCAAAACTGCTCTATCAAAGGAAGGTTCAACTCTGTGAGTTGAATGCGCACATACCAAGGAAATTTCTGAGAATGCTTCTGTCTCGTTTTTCTGTGAAGATATTTCCTTTTCCAGCATAGCCTTCAAACCACTCCAAATATGTACTCGCAGATTCTACAAAATGAGTGTTCCAAAATTGCTCTAACAAAAGAGAGGTTCAACTCTCTGTGTTGAATGCACTCATCACAAAGAAGTTTCTGAAAACGCTTCCGTCTAGTTTTTATGTGAAGATATTTCCTTTTCCAGCATAGGCCTCCAAGCGCTCCAAATATCCACATGTAGATTCTACAAAAAGAGTGTTTCAAAAGTGCTCTATCAAAAGGGCAGTTCAACTCTGTGAGTTGAATGCACAGTTCACAAAGAAGTTTCTGAAAATGCTTCCGTCTAGTTTTTATGTGAAGATATTTCCTTTTCCTGCATAGCCTTCAAAGCACTCCAAATATCTACTCACAGATTCTACAAAACGAGTGTTCGAAAACTGCTCTAACAAAAGGGAGGTTCAACTCTCTGTGTTGAATGCACTGATCACAAAGAAGTTTCTGAAAACGCTTCCGTCTAGTTTTTATGATAAGATATTTCCTTTTCCAGCATAGGTCTCAAATCGCTCCAAATATCCACTTGTAGATTCTACAAAGAGAGTGATTCAAAACTGTTCTATCAAAAGGAAGGTTCAAATCTCGGAGTGAATGCACTCATCACAGAGAATTTTCTGAGAATGATTCTGTATAATTTTTATGTAAAGATATTTCCTTTTCCTGCATAGGCCTCAAAGTGCTCCAAATATCCACTTGCAGATTCTACAGAAAGAGAGTTTCAAAACTGCTTTATCAAAATGAAGTTTCAACTCTGTGAGTTGAATGCACACATCACAAAGAAGATTCTGAGAATGCTACTGTCCAGTTTATATGTGAAGTTATTTTCTTTTCCATCATAGGCCTTAAATTGCTCCAAATATCAACTTACACATTCTATAAAAGGAGTGTTTCAAAACTGCTCAATCAAAAGGAAGGTTCAAGTCAGTGAGTTGAATGCACTCATCAGAAAGAAGATTCTGAGAATGCTTCTGTCTCGTTTTTATGTGAAGATATTTTCTTTTCCAGCTCAGGCCTCAAAGCGCTCCAAATATCCACTTACAGATTCTACAAAAAGAGTGTTTCAAAACTGCTCTATCAAAAGGAAGATTCAAGTCTGTGAGTTGAATGCACTCATCACAAAGAAGTTTCTCAGAAAGCTTCCGTCTAGTTTCATTGTGAAGATGTTTCCTTTTCCATCATGGGCCTCAAAGAACTCCAAATATGCACATGAACATTCCAGAAAAAGAGTGTTTCAAAACTGCTCTATCAAAAGTAAGGTTCAACTCTGTGTGTTGAATGCGCACATCACAAAGGTGTTTTTGAAAATGCTTCTGTCTAGTTTTTATGCGAAAATATTTCCTCTTCCAGCATTGGCCTCAAAGCGATCCAAATATTCACTTGCAGATCGTACAAAAAGAATTTTTCAAAACTGTTCTATCAAAAGGAATGTTCAAGTCTGTCAGTTGAATTCGCACATCACAATGTAGTTTCTGAGAATGCTTTTCTCTAGTTTTTATATGAAGATATTACCTTTTCCTTCAGAGGCCTCAAAGGCCTCCAAGTATCCACTTTCAGATACTACAAAAAGAGTGTTTCAAAACTGCTCTATCAAAAGGAAGGTTCATGTCTGTGAGTTGAATGCACACATCACAAAGAAGTTTCCGAGAATGCATCAACTGGTTTTTATGTGAAGCTGTTTCCTTTTCCATCATAGGCCTGAAAGCACTCCAAATATCCTCTTGCACATTCAATAAAAAGAGTGTTTCAAAAATGTGCTATCAAAAGGGATGTTCAACTTTGTGAGTGGAATGGACTCATCACAAAGAAGTTTCTGAGAATGCTCCTGTCTAGTTTTTATGTGATGATATTTCCTTTTCCAGTGTAGGCCTGAAAGCAATAAAAATATCCACTTGCAGATTCTACAAATAGTGTATTTCAAAACTGCTCTATTGAAAGGAAGGTTCAAATCTGTGAGTTGAATGCACTCATCACAGAGAAGTTTTTGAAAATGCTTCTGTCTAGTTTTTACGTGAAGATATTTTCTTTTCCAGCATAGGCCTCAAAGTGCTCCAAATATCCATTTGCAGATTCTACAAAAAGAGTATTTCAAAAATGCTGTATCAAAAGGAAGGTTCAAGTCTATGAGATGAATGCACTCATGGAAACGACGTTTCTGAGAATGCTTCTATCTAGTTTTAACATGAAGATATTTCCTTTTCCAGCATAGGCCTCAAAACGCTTCAAATATCCACTTGGAGTTTCTACAAAAAGAGTGTCTCAAAACTGCTCTATCAAAAAGAAGGTTAAGGCCTGTGAGTTGAATGCACAAAGCACAGGTATGTTTCTGAGAATGCTTCTGTCTAGTTTTCATGTGAAGATATTTCATTTTCCAGCATTGGTCTCAAAGCGCTCCAAATATCCAATTGCAGATACTATAAAAAGGGTATTACAAAACTCCTCTATCAATAGGAAGTTTCATCTCCGTGATTTGAATTCACACATCACAAAGCAGTTTCTGAGAATGTTTCTGTCTAGTTTTTATGTGAGGATATTTCCTTTTCTGGCATAGGCATAAAAGCGCTCCAAATATCTACTTGCAGATTCTACAAAAAGAGTGTTTCTAAACTGCGCTATCAAAAGGAAGGTTCGACTCTGTGAGTTGAAAGCACTGATCAAAAAGAAGTTTCTGAGAATGCTTCTGTCTAGTTTTTCTGTGATGATATTTTTTTTCCAGCATAGGCCTGATAGCACTCCAAATATCCACTTGCATATTCCACAAAAATTGTGTTTCATAACTGCTCTATCAAAAGGACATTTCAAGTCTGTGACTTGAATGCACACATCACAAATAAGATTCTGAGAATGCATCAGTCTGTATTTTATGTGAAGATATTTCCTTTTCCAACATACGGCTCAAAGCGCTCCAAATATCCTTTTGCAGATTTGACAAAAAGTATGTTGCATAAATGCACTATCAAAAGGAATGTTCAACTCTGTGAGTTGAATGCACTCATCACAAAGAAGTTTCTGAGAACGCTTCTGTCTAGTTATTATGTGATGATATTTCCTTTTCCAACATAGGCCTCAAAGCGCTCCAAATATCCACTTCCAGATTCTGCAAAAAGAGTGTCTCAAAACTCCTCCATCAAAAGGAAGGTTCAAGTCTGTGAGTTCAATGCACACATCACAAAGAAGTTTCTGAGAATGCTTCTGTCTAAGTTTTATGTGAAGATAATTCCTTTTCCAGCATAGGCTTCAAAGCACTCCAAATATCCATTTGCAGATTCTACAAAAAGAATGTTTCAAAACTGTTCTATCAAAAGGAAGATTTGACTCTCTGAGTTGAATGCTCTCATCACAGAGAAGTTTCTGAGAATGCTTCTGTTTAGTTTTTATGTGAAGATATTTACTTTTCCATCACAGGCCTCAAAGTGCCCAAATATACACTTACAGATTTTATAAAGATTGTTTCAAAACTATTCTATCAAAACGTGGGTTCAGCTCTGTGAGTTGAATGCACACATCACAAAGAAGTTTCTGAGAATGCTTCTGTCCAGTTTTATTGTGAAGATATTTTCTTTTCCATCAAAGTCCTCAAAGCGCTCAAAATATCCTCTTACAGATTCTAAAAAAAGAGTGTTTCCAAACTGTTCTACCAAAAGGAATTTCAACTCTGTCAGTTGAATGCACTCATCACAAAAAAGTTTTTGAGAATGCTATTGTCTAGTTTTTATGTGAAGATATTTCCTTTTCGAGCATGTGCCTAAATGTGCACAAGTTATCCACTTACAAATTCTTGAAAAAGAGTGTTTCAAAACTGCTCTATCAAAAGGAAGGTTCAAGCCTGTGTGCTGAATGCATAAAGCATAGGTAAGTTTCAGATAATTCTTCTGTCTGCTTTTTACGTGAAGATATTTCCATTTCCAGCATATTCCTAAAAGAGCTGCAAATATCCACTTGCAGATTCTACAAAAAGGGTGTTGCAAAACTACTCTATCCAAGGGAAGGTTCAACTCTATGAGTTGCATGCACACATCACAAAGAAGTTTCTGAGAATGCTTCTCTGTAGTTTTTATGTGAAGATATTTCCTTTTCCAGCATAGGCCTCAAATTGCTCCAAATATCCGGGTGCAGATTCTACAAAAAGTATGTTTCAAAACTGTTCTGTCAAAAGAAAGGTTCAGCTCTGTGAGTAGAATGCTCTCATCACAAACTATTTCTGAGAATGCTTCTGTCTAGTATTTATGTGAAGATATTTCCTTTTCCATCATAGACCTCAAAGCACTTCAAATATCCACTTGCAGATTCTACAAAAAGAGTGTTTCAAACTGCTCTGTCAAAAGGATGGTTCAACTCTGTGAGTCGAATGCTCTCATCACAAAAAGTTTGTGAGAATGCTTCTGTCTAGTTTTTATGTGAATATAATTCCTTTTCCAGCATAGGCCTCAAAGTGCTCCAAATATCCACTTGAAGTACTCTTCAAAAAGAGTGTTTCAAAACTGCTCTATCAAAAGGAAGGTTCAACTGTGAGGGTTGAATTCGCACATCACAAAGAAGTTTCTGAGAAAGCTACTGTCTAGTTTTTATGTGAGGATAATTCCTTTTCCAGCTTAGACCTCAAAGCGCTCCAAATATCCATTTGCAGATTCCAAAAAACGTGTTCCAAGACTGTTCTATCAATAGGAAAGTTCAAATCTGTGAGTTAAATTCAGTCATCACACAGAAGTTTCTGAGAATGCTTCTGTCTAGTTTTTATGAGAAGATATTTCCTTTTCCATGATACTCCTCAAAGCGCTCCAAATATCCACTTGCAGATTCTGCAAAAAGAGTGTTTAAAAACTATTCTATCAAAAGGATGGTTCAAGTCTTTGAGTTGAATTTACTCATCACAAAGAAGTTTCTGAGAATGCTTCTGTCAACTTTTTATGTGTGGATATTACCTTTTCCAGCATAGTACTCAAAGGCGCTCCAAATATCTAGTTGCAGATCCTACAGAAAGAGTGTGTCAAAACTGCTCTATCAAAAGGAAGTTTCAATTCTGTGTATTGAATGCACACATGACAAAGAAGTTTCTAAGAATGCATCAATCTAGTTTTAATGTGAAGTTATTTCATTTTCCAACATAGACCTCAATGCGCTCCAAACATCCACATGCAGATTCTACAAAAAGAGTGTTTCAAAATTGTGCTATCAAAAAGAAGGTTCAACTCTGTTAGTTGAATGCACTTATTACAAAGAAGTTTCTGAGGCTACTTCTGTCTGGTTTTTTTGTGAAGTTATTTTCTTTTCCAGCATAGGCCTCAAAACGCTCCAAATATCCACTTTCAGAGTCTACAAGAAGAATGTTTCAAAACTCCTCTATCAAACGGAAGGTTCAACCTTGTGAGTTGAATTTCCACATCACAAAGAAGTTTCTGAGAATGGTTCTGTCTAGTTTTAAGTGAAGATATTTCCTTTTCCTTCATAGTCCTCAAAGCGCTCCAAATATCCACCTGTAAATTCTACAAATAGAGTGTTTCCAAACTGTTCTATTAAAAGAAAGGTTCAAGTCTGTCAGTTGAATACACTCATCACAAATAAGTTTCTGAGAATGCTTCTGTCAAGTTTGTATGTGAAGATATTTCCTTTTCCAGCATAGGCCTCAAAGCGCTCCAAATATCCAGTTGCTGATTCTACAAAAAGACAGTTTCAAAGGTGCTCTATCAAAAGCAAGGTTCAATTCAGAGAGTTGAATGCATACATGACAAAGTAGCTTCTGAGAATGCATCAATCTAGTTTTTATGTGAAGTTATTTCCTTTTCCAGCATAGGCCTCAAAGTGCTCCAAATATCCACTTGCAGATTCTACAAAAAGAGTATTTCCAAAGTGGTTTATCAGAAGGAGGGTTCAACTCTGTGAGTTGAATGCACTCATCACAAAGAATTTTCTGAGAATGCTTCTGTCTAGTTTTAATGTGAAGATATTTCCTTTTCCAGCATCATCCTCAAAGGGCTCCAAATATCCACTTGCAGATTGTACTAAAAGAGTGTTTCAAAACTGCTCTATCAAAAGGAAGGTGCAACTCTGTGAGGTGAATGCGCACATCATAAAGAAGATTCTGAGAATTCTTCTGTCTAGTTTTTAAATGTAGATATATGTCTTTTCCATCCCAGTCCTCAAAGAGTTCCAGATATCCAACTTAAGATTCCAGAAGAAGAGTGTTTCATGCTGTTCTATCAAATGAAATGTTCAAATATGTGAGTTGAATGTACTCATCACAGAGACTTTGAATGCTTCTGTGTAGTTTTTAGCGGAGGGTGTTTCCTTTTCCATCATTGGCCTCATAGCACTCCAAATATCCAGTTGCAGACTCTACAGAAAGAGTGTTTCAAAACTTTTTTATGAAAAGGAAGGTTCATCTCTGTGAGTAGAATGCACTCATCACAAAGAAGTGTCTGAGAATGCTTCTGTTCATTTTTTATGTGAAGATATTTCCTTTTCCAGCATAGGCCTCAAATTGCTCTATATATCCACTTGCAGATAGTACAACAAGAGTCTGTCAAAACTGCTCTACCAAAAGTAAGGTTCAACTCTGTGAGTTGAATGCACTCATCACAAAGAAGTTTGTGAGAATGCTTCTGTCTTGCTTTTATGTGAAGATATTTCCTTTTCCAACATAGGCCTCAAAGCACTCCAAACATACACTTGCAGATTGTACAAAAAGAGTATTTCAAAACAGTTCTATCAAAAGGAATGTTCAACCCTGTGAGTTGAATGTGCTCACCACAAAGTAGTTTCTGAGATGCGTCTGTCTAGTTTTTATGTGAAGATATTTCCTTTTCCAGCAAAGGACTCAAAGCCCTTAAAATATGCACTTGCAGATTCTCCTAAAAGGGTGTTTCAAAACTGCTCTAACAAAAGCAAGGTTTAAATCTGTGAGTTGAGTGCACTCATCATAAAGAAGTTTCAGAGAATGCTTCTGTCTTGTTTTCATCTCATTGTATTTCCTTTTCCACTAGAGACTGCAATCGCACCAAATATCCACTTGCCCTTTCAACAAAAAGAGCGTTTCAGAACTACTCTGTGAAAAGGAAGTTTCAACTCTTCGAGTTGAATGCATAAAGCATAGGGAAGTTTCTGAGAATGCTTCTGTCTATTTTTTGTGTGAAGATATTTCCTTTTCCAGTGTAGGCCTCAAAGCACTCCAAATATGCACTTGCAGATTCTACAAAAAGAGTGTTACAAAACGGTTCTCTCAAAAGGAAAGTTCAACTCTTTGAGTTGAATGCACTCATCACACTGAGGTTTCTGAGAATGTTTGTGTCTAGTTTTTATGTGAAGATATTTCCTTTTCCATCATAGGCCTGAAAGCGCTCCAAATATCCACTTGAAGATTCTACAAAAACAGTGTTTCAAAACTGCGCTATCAATTGGAAAGTTCAACTCTGTGAGTTGAATGCACAAAGCAGAGGTAACTTTCTCTGAATGCTTCTGTCTAGTTTTTATGTCAAGATATTTCCTTTTCCAGTGCAGGCCTCAAAACACTCCAAATATCCAGTTGCAGATTCCACCGAAAGAGTGTTTCAAAACTGATCTATCAAAAGGAACGTTCAACACTGTGAGTTGAATGCAGTCATCACAAACAAGCTTCTGAGAATGGTTCTGTCTAGTTTTCATCGGAATGTGTTTCCTTTTCCACTAGAAGCCACAATCTCACCAAATAAACAATTGCCAATTCCAGAAAAAGAGTTTTTCAGAACTGCTCTATGAAAAGGAATGTTCAACTCTGTTAGTTGAATTCTCACATCACAAAGAAGCTTCTGAGAATGCTGCTTTCCAGTTTTTATGTGAAGATAATTCCTTTTCCAGCATTGGCATCAAAGCCCTCCAAATATTCACTGGCAGATTCTACAAAAAGAGTGTTTCAAAATTCCTGTACCAAAACCATGGTTCAAGTCTGTGAAGTGAATGCACCCATCACAAAGAAGTTTCATAGAATGCTTCAATTTAGTTTTTATGCGAAGTTATTTCTTTTTTCAGCATAGGCCTCAAAGCGCTCCAAATATCCACTTGCAGACTCTGCAAAAAGAGTTTTAGAAAACTGTACAATCAAAAGGAAGGTTCAACTCTGTGAGTGGAATGCAATAATCCCTAAGGAGTTTCTCAGAATGATTCTGTCTATTTTTTATATGAACATATTTCCTTTTCCAGCATAGACCTCAAAGCGCTCCAGATATCCACTAGCAGATTCTGTAAAAAGGGTGTTTCAAAACGGCGTTATCAAAAAAAATGTTCAACTCTGTGACATGAATGCATAAAGCACAGGGAACTTTTTGTGAATGCTTCTGTCTAGGTTTTATTTGAAGATATTTCCTATTCCAGTGCAGGCGTGAAAGCACTCCAAACATCCACTTGCACATTCCACTAAAACAGTGTTTCAAAACTGTTCTATCAAAAGGAGGGTTCAACACTGTGAATTGAATGCACTCATCACAGACAAGTTTCTGAGCATGCTTCTGTCTAGTTTTTATGGGAAGATATTTCCTTTTCCAGCATAGGCCTCAAATTGCTCCAAATATCCACTTGCATATTCTACAAAAAAAGTGTTTCAAAACTCCTGTATCAAAAGGAAGGTTCAACTCTGTGAGTTGAATGCGCACATAACAAAGAAGTTTCTGAGAATACTTCTGTCTTGTTTTTATGTGAAGATATTTCCTTTACCAGCATAGGCCTAAAAGCTCCAAATATGCAATCGAAGATGGTAGAAAGAGAGAGTTTCAATACTGTTCTATCAAAAGGAAGGTTTAACATTGTGAGTTGATTGCATTAATCACAGAGAAGTTTCTAAGAATCCTTCTGTCTAGTTTTTATGTGAGGATATTACCTTTTCTAGCATAGGCCTCAAAATGCTCGAAATATCCACTTGCAGATTCTACAAAAAGAGTGTTTCAAAACTGCTCTATCAAAAGGAAGGTACAACTCTGTGAGTTGAATGTGCACATCACGAAGTATTTTCTATGGATGCTTCTGCCTAGTTTTTATGTGAAGATATTTCATTTTCCATCATAGGCCTCAAGGCGCTCCAAATATCCAGTAGCAGATTCTACAACAAGAGTGTTTCAAAACTGTTCTATCAAAAGGAAATTTCAACTCTCTGAGTTCAATGCACTCATCACAGAGTAGTTTCTGAGAATGCATCTGTCTTGTTTTTATATGAAGATATTTCCTTTTCCATCGTAGGTTTCTAAGAGCTGCAAATATCCTCTTGTAGATTCTACAAAAAGATTGTTTCAAAACTCTTCTATCAAAAGGAAGGGTCACCTCTGAGTTGAATACACTCATCACAGAGAAGTTTCTGAGAATTCTTCTATCTAGTTTTTATGTGGAGACATTTCCTTTTCCAGCGTAGGCCTCAAAGCGCTCCAAATATCCACTTGCAGATTCTACAAATAGGGTGTTTCAAATCTGTTCTATCAAAAGGAAGGTTCAACTCTCTGAATTGAATTCACTCATCACGGACAAGTTTCTGAGAAAGCTTCTGTACAGCTTTTATGTGAAGATATTCCCTTTTCCAGCATAGCCCTCAAAGCACTCCAAATATCCAATTGCAGATTCTACAAAAACAATGTTTCAAAACTGCTTCACCAAAAGGAAGGTTCAACACTGAGAGTTGAATGCACACATCACAACGAAGTTTCTGAGAATGATTCTGTCTAGTTTTTATGTGAAGATATTTCTTTTTCCAGCATAAGCCTCAAAGTGCCCCAAACATCCACTTGCAGATTCTACTAATAGAGTGTTTCAAAACTACCCTATCATAAGGAAGGTTCAAGTCTGTGAGTTGAATGCACTCATTGCAAAGAAGTTTCTGAGAACGCTTCTGTCTAGTTTTTATGTGATGATATTTCCTTTTCCATCATAGGCCTCAAAGCGCTCCAAATATCCAATTGCAGATCCTACAAAAACAATGTTTCAAAACTGCTCTACGAAAAGGAAGGTTCAACTCTGAGAGTTGAATGCTCACATGACAACGAAGTTTCTGAGAATGGTTCTGTCTAGTTTTTATGTGAAGATATTTCTTTTTCCAGCATAAGCCTCAAAGCGCCCCAAATATCCACTTGCAGATTATACTAATAGAGTGTTTCAAAACTATCCTATCATAGGGAAGGTTCAAGTCTGTGAGTTGAATGCACTCATTACAAAGAAGTTTCTGGGAATGCTTCTGTCTAGTTTTTTTGTGATGATATTTCCTTTTCCATCATAGGCCTCAAAGTGCTACAAATATCCTCTTGAAGATTCTACAAAAAGAGTGTTTCAAAATTGCTGTATCAAAAGGAAGATTCAACTCTGTGATTTGAATGTGCACATCACAAAGAAGTTTCTGAGAATGCTTCCATCTACTTTTTATGTGAAGAGATTTCCTTTTCCAGCATAGGTCTCAAAGCACTCCTATCATCCACTTGGAGATTCTACAAAAAGAGCGTTTCAAAACTGCTCTATCAAAAGGAAGGTTCAAGTCTGTGAATTGAATGCACACATCACAAAGGAGTTTCTGAGAATGCTGAAATGTAGTTTTTATGTGATGTCCTTTCCTTTTCCAACATAAGCCTCAAAGCGATTCAAAAATCCACTCACAGATTTTACAAAAAGAGTGCTTCAAAACTGCACCATCAAAAGGAAGGTTCAACTCTCTGAGTTCAATGCATAAAGCACCGTGCAGTTTCTGAGAATTCTTCTGTCTAGTTTTTATATGAAGATATTTCCTTTTCCAGTGTGTGCCTCAAAGTACTCCAAATATACACTTGCTGATTCTACTAAAAGAGTGTTTCAGAACTGCTCCATCAAAAGGAAGGTTCAAGCCTGTGAGGTCAATGCACTCATCACAAAAAAAGTTTCTGAGAATGCTTCTGTTTAATTTTTATGTGAAGATAACTCCTTTTCCAGAATAGGCCTCAAATCTCCAAATATCCACTTGCAGATTTTATAAAAAGAGTGTTTCAAAACTGCTCTATCAAAAGGAAGGTTCAACTGTGTTAGTTGACTGCCCTCATCACAATGAAGTTTCTGAGAAAGCTTCTGTCTAATTTTTATGTGATGATATTTCCTTTTCCTGCATAGGCCTCAAAACGCTCCAAATATCTACTTGCAG